>NC_046663.1:22972934-23032450 GCF_010883055.1 Belonocnema kinseyi
TTATTTAAACAATTTTAATTAAAAAATTAAGTGTTTGCCCTTTTTTCTACAAGTAAATCTGTTTACGAAGTCAACCAAGAATGTCTATCCGATGACTGTTTTCTATTTTGCTTTGCAAATTTACAAGATATATTAGTTATTTAAACAATTTAAATTTAAAAATTAAGAGTTTGCCCTTTATCCTACGAGTTAATTTGTTTTTGAAATCAACTAGGAATATCTATTGGATGACTCTTTTCTATCTTGCTTTGTGAATTCACAAGAACTATTAATTATTGAAAGAATTTCAATCGAATAATTAAGAGTTTTCTTTTCTTTCTACGACTAGGCTTCATTTTTTACCATAATTAACTAAGAATATCTTTCCGATGATTTTTTTTTCTTTGATGTTTTGAAAATCTAAAACTATTAATTACTTAAAAAATGTTTATCAAAATATTTATAGCTTGGCTATTTTTCAAGGAAGAGGCATAAATTTTACGGAATGAACTAAGAATGTCTTTCGATGATAATTTTCCACGTTACTTTGTAAATTTATAATAGTTATTAATCATTCAAACAATTTTCATAAACATATTGAAAGTTGGGGTATTATTCAAATTTGTTTACGAAGTTAACTAAGATTGTCTTTGTGATGACTCTTTTCCAAGTTATTTGTTAAATTTACCAGAATTATTAATTATTAATTATTGAAAGAAGTTTCATAAAAAGTTTAGAATTTGTCTATTTTTGAACGAATAGGGTCAGGTTTTTTACTAGGGTTTAGTTACAATGCAGTTACATACGAGTTCGCTCGAAGTACTTTCATTTGCCTAAAAATCTGGTCAGATGAGAGGAAAACTGCAGAAAACCACCTCCAAAGTTTAGTCAGGTTTTAAAAATTCGAGTACACAACCCGGTCTTTCGTCGTATATGGTGCCCATGCGAAGTCGTGTATAAATAAAACTTATTAAAGTAAAACTGATTATCGTCGTATTTTCTTGAACTTAATTTCCAAATAGAATAATTACAAATAAATTAGTGGGTCGCGCGTGTAAGAGCTTCTAGTTTGGTAGAAAATTGAACTCTTTGGTTTAAAATTGATATAATTTGTTTAAAATTCGTCTTTTTTGTAGAATATCTATGTGTGAGTTGAAAATGCAAAAGCTTGGTTAAAATTTAATATTTTTTGGTAGAAAATTAACTTTCCGTTTATAATTAACTTTTTGTTAAAAAATCCAGTTTTGTTAAAAATGATCATTTTCTTAAAAATTTAATATTTCCGGAAATTCAACTATTTGGTAGAATATTGAACTATTTGATAGAAAACTGAACTCTTTGGCTTAAGATTGATATATTTTTTTAATTCTCCGTGTTGTTGAAATAGCAATGTGTGAGTGAAAAATACAATATCCTTGTTAAAAATTAATATTTTTCAGTTAAAAATTAACTTTTGGTTTATAATTAACTTTTTGTTAAAAACTGAATTTTGTTTAAGAATTAAATTCTCGTTAAACACTAACTTTTTGTCAGTAATTAACTTTTTTTTAAAAATTAACTTTTTGTTAAAACTTCATATTTTCATCTAGGAAAATCAACTATTTGGTAGAAAATAAAAAACCATTTAGTTTGAAATTGATATGATTTGTTTACTTTTGTTTTTTTTTTGTAGAATATCAATGTTTGGGACAGAAATGCAAGAGAATGGTTAAAAATTGAGATTTTACGGTTGAAAATGAACTGTTTGTTAAAAATTAACTTTTTGCTAACAATTTTCTTTTTGTTAAAATTTAACTTATGTTAAAAATTAAAGTTTTGTTGAAAATTACATATTTTGTAAAAAATAAAGTTTTGTTAAAAATGATCATTTTCTTAAAAATTAAATATTAGTTGAAAATGATTATTATCCTTCCGGAAATTCAACTTTTTGGTAGAATATTGAACTATTCGATAGAAAACTGAACTCTTTGGCTTAAGATTGATTTTTTTTTAATTCGTCGTGTTGTTGAAATAGCAATGCGCGAGTTAGAAATACAATAGCCTTGTTAAAAATTAATATTTTTCAGTTGAAAATTAACTTTTCGTTTATAATTAACTTTTTGTTAAAACCTGAATTTTATTTAAGAATTAAATTCTCGTTAAATACTAACTTTTTGTCAAAAATTAACTTCTTTTTAAAAATTGACTTTTTTAAAATTAACTTTTTTTCAAACTTAATATTTTCATTTAGGAAAATCAACTACTTGGTAGATAATAAAAAAATCATTTAATTTGAAATTGATATGACTTGTTTATTTTTGTTCTATTTTGGTAGAATATCAATGTTTGGATTAGAAATTCAACAGAATGGTTAAAAATTTAGATTTTACGGTTAAAAATGAACTCTTTGGTTTAAGATTAATATATATTTTTTTAATTCGTCGTGTTGTTGAAATAGCAATGTGTGAGTTAAAAATGCAATAGCCGATTAAAAATTAATATTTTTCAGTTGAAAATTAACTTTTCTCTAAAAATTAACTTTTTTTTGAAAACTGATTTTTTTAAGGAACTAAATTCTTTTTAAAAAATGAACTGTTTGTCAGAAATCAATTTCTTTTTAAAAATGAACTTTTTGTTCAAACTTAATATTTTCATCTAGGAAAATAACTATTTGGTAGAAAATGAAACTTTTTGGTTTGAAATGTATATAATTTGTTTACATTTCGGTTCTTGGGTAGAATATCAGTGCTTGGGTTGAATATTTATATTTTTCTGTTAAAAATGTACTTTTTGTTAAACATGAACTTTTTGCACAAAAAGAACCGATTTTTTTTAAATTAACTTTTTGTTAAAAATCTTTATTTTCCTTCTGGAAATGCAACTATTTGGTAGAATATTAAAATATTTAATTTAAAATTGATACAATTTGTTTAAAATGTATATTTTTTGGTAGAATATCAATGTTTGAATCAAAAAATGCAACTCTTTGGTTGAAAATCACCCTACCTTAATTAAGGATTCAAGTTGTTTGTTGAAAATCCATTGTTTTTTGTCAGCTGCACTTTTTTTTTAAATTTTAAATTCAAATTCTTCTGTTTTATTAAAAGATTTATGGTGTTAGTTGAAAATTCTTCTTTTTTTGTTTGTTGAATATTAATTTTTTAACTGAAAATTCACGTATTTTTTTGAACAATAAATTCACTGGTTTAATATGAATTATTTTCGTCCAAATTCACATTCTCGGGCTTAAAATTCAACTGTTTTTGTAGAAAATTGATTTTTTCTCTTTAAAAATAAGGTCTCTCACATATTTTGTTTAAAATTCGCCTTTTCTGGTATAAAAAATTAATTTTCTTCGTTCAAACTTTATCTATTTAGTTGACAGTTTATATATTTCGTTTTAAATTATTATTGTTTTATTTTTAATTTTCTATTATCTAAAGAAAAAAATGTAATTATCGTACAATTGTGAGAAAATAATATCTTTAGTATAATTTTTTTCATAATAGTATCAAAATAATATTATTGTTAAAAAAGAGTGGCAATCAGTGTCAAAAATGTGGTTAGTCCGAGGCCTGAAAGCGGAAAAAGTGAAAGCTTTCCAAGAATAAGGATAAAAGGCGAATTTGAAAAAAGAAAATGGAGGGGAATAGGGGAAAGACTGTGCACCCTGATATTGTCAAAAAATGTATCTGATTGTTTATGAAAAATCTATGAAGCCTTATTTAGATATCCTCTAAATTTCCCCCCTTTTTTGGACGGAAAAAGCGTTGAAACTATTTCAGCATCTTCAGCAATCGAGATCCCTCAAGAGTGGTCGTTCATTAGGGTAAGAGGATTTGAGGGTGGGATAAAAATCTTATTAGTATTGGCCCCTTACGAGTTTATTGACATTGGGATACAAAACCGGGAAAGTCGTAATATTTTCTTTCAATTTATTCTGTGTGCCAGGCTGTACGGGAGTGACAACCAAACATCGTAAAGCCTCTTCAGTGACTTATGTCGTAAAAACTGGTGTTTATCTCCAGGGCCAAAAATGTTGCGCAGTCTGACGCCCTTTTTTAGGGTATTAGCAAAACTTAATTTTAAAATTGGAAAAAAGTGAATTAAAGTCGATTAATTTAATTTAAATTCTCTGACTTTTCCCTGAAATTTTTTTCATTTTTCCTGACCATTCGTATTTTAAGAACGGAATTATAATATTATAACAGTTTTATTAGAGAATCTTTAATCAACGGAATAAAATAATTTTAATTCGGGGAAATTTTTAATCCATTATTCACAGCAATGCTACAGCCTAATTCACATGAAAAAACGTTACAAGGTCATTAAAAGTTAATAATTTCGAACTTAATAAGTTAGTTATGTGCATAAATAGTGTGACTAATGTGATTTTGAATTCAAGCGTATTCACAAGAATTCGATGATATTCGCATAACATGTATAGAATGAATTAAAAAATTTATATGAATTGAAAACAATTCATATAAATTGAAAACAATTCTAGAGAATTCAAAATAATTAAAAAGAATTCAGAAAAAATAACAATTGAGAGTGACTTCCAAATAAATTACAGAAGAATATTTGAAAATCTCTTCAAAGCTTGTTAGAGATATGAAATCCCTCATTTCAGGCGAATACATTTTTTTAAATCCATTAACTAACTCATTATAGACCGTTTCGCTTTTATTTGTTCATGCGCGAGTTCTCGTCTTAGTGTTAACTGGAGACACCGCGCAGCTCCTGTTACACCAACCTGCGGCGCGGCGTCAATTCTCACAAGGGATATAGAAGGGAGGGCTATTGAAGGGTTTCACTGTATTTTTTAAATACCTTAAAATATTCAAAATCCTTTAAAAATTTTCGAAATCCATTGCAAGTTTTTAAAGCTCGAGAAAATTATTCAAATGATTTAAAAATACAGTAAAAACGAATGTGGATTTATATTTATGGTACAAAGCATTGTAACTAACGTGGTGCAAGGAAGTCGGTAAGAGAGCACTGTAATGATTCACTGTATTATCCGAGCATACACCTCGGTTAATGCGGAGTGCTTGGATAGGGTTAACCTAGTTCCATACAATGGAGAAAAAATACAGGAAAAGTGAGAAATGTGCCTTGGGGTTTATAGGAGCATCCATAGACCTGAATTCAATAGTTTGTAACACATGGGTTAATTTATGGTTGAAAAAGTGACTATGGTGAATTTAGCTTAAAAAATTGAATTGAGAAACAAAAGTCACTAAAAATAAATGTCTGTCGGTCGGAGAAATCTAGGGAGATACGCAGGTCTTGGCTTAGGGGCAGTGACCTCGATTTTCGCGAAGTTTTCCTTCCGCTTGCATTAAAGCAGTACGCTCGTTGGTCGCCCGACAACTGCAACCAATATACCCCTTGTGAAATCGAAGACGGAAAAAAGAAAAATTCGCGAAAATATAAACCACTTCTTGAGGGATTGTAGCTCTGGGGTGAAGAAGCTAGGGAGTTGTAGTTTGAGCTGAATTCGGGAAGATCCGAGGCACGGGGGTGTCCTAGACCGGGATGTTTTTCGTTCGGACAGGTGTTGGAGCAAAGAAGCCAGGGACATGGCTTGGGCCGGATCCCGGGGAAATCTGGCTGACTTAGAAAGAAAGGGGGGGGGGGAGGAGGAGAACCCAAAAATCTCTTGTGAGAACGAAAGCGTGCGGAGGGTCAAGGCGCATTTATGATTCGGAGTGTTATCGAAACATCAATGGATTGGAAGACCGGGGGGCAGAAAACAACTACGAAATCTAAGAAATTATTTTATCTGAGAAAAGTAAAGAAGAGAGGAAAGGGAGTATAGTGGGATTGAAAATGAAGGATTCAGGTAGGCCAGGGGTAGCAGAACGACGCAGCGTAGAAACGAGTCTCAGCGCCGCGCCGGCTCACCGCCCCCACTCTGGATGACTTATTACACGAGACACCCCTTTGGCATCCTGCGTTTGCGAAAAGGATCGAAATTATATTTCCCTAGAGAAAAAATATGTTCAAAAGGGGATAGTGTTGTATTTTCATGAAATTTCGTGACGGTATCTTCGACGTACTCTGAAATGTATGGTAATTGACATTCTCGGCGAAGGACAGATTTCTTGGTATATCTATGTGTTTTGGTGATACGTTTGGGAAATTTACTTTAGATGATCTTATTGTGAATAATGTTGCTTTTTGATGCGCCTTCCCAGACGGTACAGATGTGAGTTATGACAGTCGGATAAACATTTTCTAGTTTAGGATTCCATAATCAGGTTTTAGATTTGAGTGTCTATTAATAATGAGGCAGTTATTATTGAATTTGTTATTATTACATTAACAAATAGAACCACTCGCGACGCAAGCGAGTAGAGAGATAGGTAGTCACGTGGAGTGGCTCGTGACGTTCAAGTTTACTAGAGAGTACCATTTTGTTGATGTCGCTAGGAGGGGGCGCCGCGCGATTGGCTCGCGCTCAACACGGAACCATGCTCAAGTTCACTGACGAGTTTTATTTTGACACTAGCAGTCTTGCGCGCGCCTATTTATCTGTTTATGAAAAAGAATAAATAAAAAGCCTATCTTTTCTATGTTATACATATTTAATGAATGTTACAACATATTAGTATAAAATAATAGAAGACAGCAAGGGATGAGTTCTGTATCTGAAACTGTAATTAATCTTTTATAATAGGATTTCAATCAATTTTATATTTTTAGTTAGAAAATGAAATTGAAGTATTTTATTCCAAATGAGCTTTTCTTATTAAAAATTAATTTACACCTAATATTGATGAATAGCATTTATTACAATTTTGTAATTTACGTTGAAGATGATCATATTCTTTATATAAGGAACTTTGCATTATAAATCAATTTAGCAAAATTTTTGCACGCGCGTTATAATATTGAATGACTTTATAGGTAGAAAAATACCCCCTGAAAATCTTGTATAAGTCTCCCTAATATTAATTCATGTGTTCAATGTCATACAAATTTTAGGAATAACTGTTCCATTATTCCGACTTACACAAAATCATTAACACTACTTTGTAAGGAATAACGCGATATAGTATTACTGAACGAATTTTGATTACAAGAGTAGATAAATCCTTACAATGTTGGAAAAAATTTAATTATTGAACGCAAATTTTTGCCAATTGTCGAATCTCGGGCTTAATTAAACTAATAATTATTATATTTCAAATTACATTGAAATTAATGAAATTTTGTATTAAAAATAACACTTTCAACAAATAAATACTTGAAAACTTATCATGTGGGGTGAAGGTGTTATGAAAAATTTGGTTTATGGTCACAGATGGAGGGTAAAGGTGTTATAACTGTTTTACAGAAAAATAGTCAAAAGTTTGAGAATTGGGACAAATTTTTTTATTTTCTAACTTACAATTCTTTATTTGTTGAAAATTCGTCTTTCTGGTTGAAAAACTCATAATTTTAGTTAAAAATTCATCACTTTGGTTGAAAATTTACTATTTTTTTGAAATTTTTTTTTTCGGAAATTCAACTATGAGATTTTTGGTAGAAAATTAATTTTTTAAATTAAAGTGTGATCTTTTTTAGTGAAAAATCTAACTAATTGTTAAAAAATTTAGAGATTTTGTTAAAAATTCGTTTTTTTTTAGTAGAAATTTAATCTTCTTGTTTGAACATTCATCTTGCTGATTTAGGATTCAACCATTTGTCTGACCATTTTTTTTTCCAAAACTGAACTATCCTATTTTTCGTTGAATATTAAGTTAATAATTGAAGCTTCATCTGTTTCGGTTTAAAACGAACCTTTTTGATTGAAAATTCAAGTATTTTCTTCAAATTTCTATTTTTTTAAAATTGATTTCTATAATGGTAAAATCTACTTATATTATTTTTGGTTAAAAAATAATATTCTTGATTGAAAATTAATATTTTTCATTAAGGATTCAGTTATTTAAAAAAAATTCCTTTTCAGTTTGTCGAAAACCATTTTCTTTAAAAGAAATTTCGATTCTACTATTTTTGGTTTGGTAGAATTTTGTTGAAAATTCGTCATTTTTGGTAGAAAAGTAAACTTCTTAATCGAAATTTCATCTTTTTTTCGAGAATTTTATTATTTTGTTAAAAATTCCTTTCTCTGCGAAAAATTAATTTATTTAAGAAAAAACTCGATTATACTATTTTTTTATAGGAAAATGATATTTAAAAAAAATTGATTTTTTCGGTTAAAAATTTAATTTTTTTAAAACCGTCTTTTTAAAGTAGGAAATTAATCTTCGCAGTTAAAAATTCATCTTCTTCATTGAGGATTCAATTATTTTTTTGAAAATTTCTTCATAGCCAGTGAAAAATTAATTTATGTAAAATAAAATTGGATTATATCCTTTTTGGTTGAGAATTGATATTTGAAATTAAAAATTGATATTTTTTAGTTCAAAATTCAACCATTTGTTCGAAAATGCACATATTTCGATGAAAATTCGTGTTTTTGGTAGGAAATTAGTCTTCTTCGTTATAAATTTATCTTTGTGATTAAGAACAAAACTATTAAGTTGCACATTCCTTTCTTTTGTTAGAAATTAAATTTTTTAACTAAAAATTTAATTACCCCACTTTTGGTGAAACATTGAAACTTTGAATTACAAATTTATCTTTTTGTGTTGAAAATTCAGTTATTTGTTTCGAACATCGTCTTTTTACATTCTCATAATTTATGATTGAAAAGGTATTAGAATTGTCGGAAATTTGACACCGCAGTTTTTCAACGGATCTCCACGTTTCGAGACCCCTTGAATCCGAAAATCAGGTTTTTACGATGGCGTCTGTCTGTCTGTCCGTCCGGCCGTCCGTCCATAAACACAATAACTCTCGAAAAAATGAACGGATCAAATCCATCTTTGGCACCTAAAATATATCTAAAAATTTGTTATCTATTAATTTTGATAGGACGCGTATTTTTGGTTTCAATCATAAAAATGACATTCAAAATAAAAATGCAAAATTTTTGGAAAACGACCAAAGGTACGAAAGCAAATTGGTAGACAAAAGTTTTTCGCCTAAAAAACATATGCAAATTTACCAGTGGGCACAAAATTTCGTGACGCCTTTACGACATCGTTACGACATCCTTACGACAACTTTACGATATGCTATGTCCATCTCGTTTCGGTGTCTTTGCGATATCGTAAAGACATCATCAGATCATACGACTTATTTACGATATCGTAAAGACGTCTTAACGACATAGACATTGTATGTCGTAAAGTTGTCGTAAATATGTCGTAACGATGTCGTGAGGACGTCGCAAAACTTTGTGCCCACTGGTTTGCTATAATTTATTACATTCTTATAATTTATGATTGAGAAAGTAATAGAATTGCCTGAAACTTTACATTTTAACATTCAAATTTCAAAGCAAACGACGCAAAATACGAAAGAAAGTCTTAACGAGAAATATTAGATTTGAAAAAATCCTGCACAATTTCTCCTAATCATTTTTCAATAGGACTAATCATTTTCTTTTTATTTTTCGAAAGTAGTATACAGAACATCGAAAATTAAAATCTTAAACCAATATACAACGCAAAATACGAAGAAAAGTTTTTGTAGGATTGTTTCTCGTTTTTAATTAGTTTATTAATCGAAATTGGTGTGAACAAATCAAAAATTCCAATATTACATCAAAATAAGCTAAATACGTGAAAAGAAAAAAAAACTTATAGGCTATCTTCTTTTATCCATAAAAAATATCAAAACAAAAATCCGGTTTTTAATATAACAACGCGAGATAGAGACAAATGTCTCAAGCAAGGATTGTAGTTTTTTATAACATTTTAAACATTTATGATTGAGGAAGTATTAAAACGGACAGAAATTTCACACCTCAATTTGTCAACGGATCTCCAGGTTTTAATACACCCTGAAATCTGAATCGGAAATCAAGTTTTGGCGATTGCGCCTTTCTGTCCGTCCGTCCGTCCGTAAACACGGTCTAAAAAAGTGAGCGCATTTTGAAAGTTTTTGAGAGCACTTTTTTCTGAATTGAAAATTCTATGCACGGATATTTACAGTATTAAAAAGAACAAACAATTTATCCTAATGAATTTTTTCGATAAAAAGAAAATTCTCAGGATGTGTACTTTTTGTTTTATTCGTGAAAACTAACATTGAAAATAAAATAAAAATGTGTGGAAAAACGCAGACCATTCAGAATATGAAGACGCCCATAAATACTGGCGTATAAAAGAGATCTTCTTGATAAAGTTTTATTAAACCATTCCAAATGCAAACAATAAATATCCGAGCTCGAAGCGCGAGATTCGCGCTCAAACTTGCGTTTGTGTTGTTTGTTTGAAATTTCAACTATGTATTATCAAATTCATCTATTTTAATAAATTTCAATTAATTTGTTGAAAATTTAATTGTTTCTTGTTAAATATTAATTCTTTCAGCTAAAAAACAATATTCGTACTTCTGGATCTATATATGTATATTTTAAATTAAAAATTTATCTTTTTTAGTTGAAAACTCCAATATTTGTTTGTAAATTGATCTTTTTGATCGAGAATTTAACTATTTTATTAAAAATTTAACTGCACTATTTTAGGATTAAAAATTATATTTATAATTGAAAACTATTTCTTTTAGGTGATAATTCGTAATATCAGTAGATGGTTTTCTGCAGTTTTCCTCTCATCTGACCAAATGTTTAGGCAAATGCGAGTACTTCGAGCCAACTCGTATGTAGCTGCATTGTAACTAAACCCTAGTAAAAAACCTGACCCTATTCGTTCAAAAATAGCCAAATGCGAAACTTTTTATGAAACTTCTTTCAGTAATTAATAATTAATAATTCTGGTAAATTTAATAAATAACTTGGAAAAGAGTCATCACAAAGACAATCTTAGTTAACTTCGTAAACAAATTTTAATAATACCCCACCTCTCAATATGTGTATGAAAATTGTTTGAATGATTAATAATTATTATAAATTTACAAAGTAACGTGGAAAAGGATCATCGAAAGACATTCTTAGTTCATTCCGTAAATAAATGATGCCTTTTCCTAGAAAAACAGCCAAGCTATAAATATGTTGATAAACATTTTTTAAATACTTATATAGTTGTAGATTTTTAAAGAATCAGAAAAAAAAATTATTGAAAAGATATTTTTAGATAATTGTGGTAAATGTGAAGCCTACTCGTAGAAAGAAAAGCAAACTCTTAATTTTTCAATTGAAATTCTTTCAATAATTAATAGTTCTTGTAAATTTACAAAGCAACACAGAAAAGAGTCATCGAATGGGCATTCCTAGTTGATTTCGAAAACAAATTAACTCGTAGGATAAACGCCAAACTCTTTAATTTTTAAAATAGAATTGTTTAAGTAACTAATAGCTCTCGTAAATTTGCAAAGCAACATAGAAAAAAGTCATCGGATAGACATTATTAGTTTAGTTTGAAAACAAATTGATTCGTAGAATAAAGGCCAAACTTTAAATTTTTAAAGTAAAATTGTTTAAATAATTAATATTGTTTATCAATTAGCAAAGCAAAAAAAAAAAGATTTGAAAAAGCAAAAGAATACAAAATAGAAGTCGTTAGTTAACTCCGTACACAAATTGACTTGTAGAAAAAAGAGCAAACTCTTAATTTTTTAATTAAAATTGCGTAAATAATTAATAGTTCTTGTAAATTTACAAAGCAACTTAGAAAAGAGTCAACGGATAGACACTCTTAATTTAATTTGAAAACAAATTGATTCGTAGGATAAAGGCCAAACTTTAAATTTTTCGAGTAAAATTGTTTAAATAATTAATAGTTTTTTGTAAACTTGCGAAGCAATATAGAAAAATGTCACCGGATAGACATTCTTAGTCGACTCCGTGAACAAATTGACCTGTAGAAAAAAGGCCAAACTCTTAATTTTTTAATTAAAATTCTTTAAATAATTAAAATTTCTTGTGAATTTACAAAGACACATAGAAAACAGTCATCGGATAGACATTATTAGTTTAGTTTGAAATCAAATTAATTCGTAGAATAAAGGTCAAACTTAACATTATTAAAGTAAAATTGTTTAAATAATTAATAGTGTTTGTAAATCTGCAAAGCAAAAACAAAATAATAAAAAAGCAAACAAATAAAAAATAAAAATTCTTCATTAACTCCGTAAACAAATTTACTTGTAGAAAAAACGCAAACTCTTAATTTTTGTATTATAATTGTGTAAATAATTAATAGTTCTTGTAAATTTACAAAGCAACTTAGAAAGGAGTCATCGGATAGACACTCTTAGTTGACTTTGAGAACAAATTGATACGTAGTATAAAGGCCAAACTTTAAATTTTTAAAGTAAAATTGTTTGAATAATTAATAATGTTTTTTGGAAATTCGCAAAGCAAAAATAAAAGAATAAAAAAAGCAAAGAATAAAAACTGACATTATTAGTTAACTCCGCAAACAAATTTACTTATAGAAAAAGGTTCAAAAACTCTTAATCTTGTTATTAAAATTGTTTAAATAATTAATAGTTATTGTAAATTTGCAAAGCAACATACAACATAGTCATCGGATAGACTTTCTTAGTCGACTTCGTAAACAAATTGTCTCGTAGAAAAAAGGGCAAACTCTTAATTTTTTAATTAAAATTGTTTAAATGATTATCAGTTTTTTTGTAAAGCAACGCAAAAAACATAATGAATTAAACTTATTCTTTAAAGAAGAGCCATTTATGAAAATTGTTTTAATAATTAAACTGTTTGAAGATTAAATAACTGCTAAAAGCCATAAATGAGCTCCACTCGAATTCGGCACGATCGCTGCAACTTAATCGCTATGAATGTTTACATCCAATAATGTAAACAGATACCTCGAACGCGAGCTCGAACGTGCCTGTTTCATTTTTCTATCACTCTATGGAAAGCTGCGACCTGCTTTCTACTATAGGATCCTGATTAAAACAGTTTCTGTTTTTTCACCAAAAATTTCACAAATTTGAATGAAATTTTTGTGAAAGTTGTGTAAAAAAATTTCACTAATTTTCAATGTATTTTAAATACGGAATATTTTTTCTTATTAAGAAAAGTGAGTGACAGCTTAACTTGTGTAAAGTTTTTGTAGTACATTTTCGTAACTTTTCGTAGCAAAAAATAATATTTTATAGATTTTTGTAGGTATACGGATTATTTACATTAAAGTGGAGAGTAAAAGTATTTTGCAATTAATAAACACAGTTTGTTTACGAAGTTAACTGAGATTATTTTTACGATGAATCTTTCCTAAGTTATCTGTTGAATTTACAAGAATTATCAATTATTTAAAGAATTTTCATGAAAAATTCAGAATTTTGCTAATTTTCAACGAAAAGGGTCAGTTTTGTTTTACAAATTTCATTAGGAACATTGTATTTCCAATATACTTTTTACTATGACACTTTACAAATTTACACTAATGATTTATTATTAAAATAAATTCCATAAACAAATTCAGAACTTAACGGCTTTTTAGATTTTTAACTATTTGAACATTTTAAACAAATTAGTTTTTATAAGAAAATGTATGCACTGTATATTTAATAAGAATTAAAAAAGAAATTAAAACTGTACAATGGTAGAAACATTCATTTTCATTAGTTTCAGTAATTATTTCTTTTCATTAATTTCTTTCAGTAATTTCATAATAGTCTGTATGAATTTTAGTACAATTTAGTTGCAATGCGGCCACAAACGAGTTTATTCGAATTTCTTACAGTTGCCTAAACATTTAGCCAGATGAGAGGAAAACTGCAGAAAACCACCTTCCGAGTTTGGCCGGGTTTTCAAAATTCAAATACACAACCTGGTCCTACCTCGTAGATGTTCACCCATCCAAGTGTTAGGGGCGCTCGAAATGGCTTGACATTTGGACTCTTCTCGGGTCGAGATCATTTATCATGTATTTCTATGAAAATTGGTACGCACAGACATTTCATATGTTTTTTATAAACTTGCAAAAAAATGTATAGTGTTTAGCAATAATTTATTCTGCATCTTGAGAGGTTAGCCGCGAAGGTCCGTGTAGAAATAAAAGTTATTAAAGCAAAAATAAATATCGCAGTATCATATTAAACTTCATTTACAAATAAAATAATTGCAAGTAAACCAGTCGGTCGCGCGCGAAGCGCGCGTGTGAACTTCTAGTCAAATAAAAATGCCTTAATACAGTGAAACTCTTCTATAACGCCGATTTAGGGGCTGATGGTGGGTGGGAACTAACTCATTATATACCGTTCCGTTTTTATTTGTTCATGCGCGAGTTCTCGCCTGAGTGACAACTGGAGACTCCGCGCAGCTCCTGTTACACCTATCTGCGACACGGCGTCACCTCTCGCAACGGATATAAAAGGAAGGGCTATTAAAGGGTTTCACTGTATTTTTCTAAATACCTACAAATATTCAAAATCCTTTAAAAATTTTCGAAATCTGTTGAAAGTTTATAAGCTCTAGAAAATTACTCAAATGATTTAAAAATGCAGTAAAACCTCGATTATCTGAGGTAATGTGGGGAGGGGATACCTCGGATAAGCGAAAACTCGAATAATAAGGAAGAAGTATAAAATTCGGAAGAGTGATCTATTTTTGATATATTTTAAATAAAAAAAAACTAATATAATCATTTAGCAAATAAAAGTAAACAACTTACGAATGTGGATTTATCTTTATGGTACAAAGCATTGTAACTAACGCGGCGCAAGGAAGTCGGTAAGAGAGCACTGTAATGATTCTCCGTATTATCCGAGCATACACCTCGGTTAATGCGGAGTACTTGGATACGGTTAACCTAGTTCCACACAATGGAGAAAAAATACAGGAAAAGTGGGAAATGTCCCTGGGGGTTTATAGGAGCATCCATAGACCTGAATTCAATAGTTTGTAACCCATGGGTTAATTTCTGGTTGAAAAAGTGACTATGGTGAATTTAGCTTAAAAAATTGAATTGAGAAACAAAAGTCACTAAAAATAAATGTCTGTCGGTCGGAGAAATCTAGGGAGATCCGCAGGTCTTGGCTTAGGGGCAGTGACCTCGATTTTCGCGAAGTTTTCCTTCCGCTTGCATTAAAGCAGTACGCTCATTGGTCGCCCGACAACTGCAACCAATATAGCCCTAGTGAAATCGAAAACGGAAAAAAGAAAAATTCGCGAAAATAGAAACCACTTCTCGGGGGATCGTAGCTCTGGGGCGAAGAAGCTAGGGAGTTGTAGTTTCGGCTGAATTCGGGGAGTCCGGGGCACGGGGGCGCCCTAGATCGGGATGTTCTTCGTTCGGACAGGTGTTGGAGTAAAGAAGCCAGGGACATGGCTTGGGCCGGATCCCCGGGAAATCTGGCCGACTTGGAAAGAAAGGGGTCGGAAGGAGGAGACCACAAAACTCTTGTGAGAACCAATGGATGCGGAGGGTTGGGGCGTATTCACGATCGGGGGTCTCCTCGAAACATGAACGGATTGGAAGTCCGGGGGGGAGGGCAGATAAAAATTCTAAGAAATTATTTTATCTAAGGAAAGTACAGAAGAGAAGAAAGGGAGTATAGTGGGATTGAAAATGAAAGATTCAGGTAGGCCAGGGGTGGCAGGTCGACGCGGCGTAGAAACGAGTCTCAGCGACGCGCCAGCCCATCCTGGGTGACTTATTACACGAGAAACACCTTTGGCATCCCGCGTTTGCGAAAAGGATCAAAATTATATTTCCCTAGAGAGAAAATATGTTCAAAAGGTGCCAGTGTTGTATTTTCATGAAATTTCGTGACGGTATCTTCGACGTACTCTGAAATGTATGGTAATTGACATTCTCGGCGAAGGACAGATTTCTTGGTATATCTATGTGTTTTGGTTATACGTTTGGGAAATTTAGTTTAGATGATCTGAATGTGAATAATTTTGTTTTTTGATGTGTCTTCCCAGACGGTACAGATGTAAGTTATGACAGATCGGATAAGCATTTTTTAGTTTAGGATTCCATAACCAGGTTTTAGATTTGAGTGTCTATTAATAATGAGGCAGTTATTATTGATTTTTTATTATTGAGACCCTACTTAGAAGAGACATAAGAAGTCACAGAAACACGAGAGCCTGCATGAAAAAATGGATGGACATAAAAGAAGCTAGAGAAGTATGCCAGGACAGGAACGTATGGCGGCAAATAGTTAATAAAAAGAGTGTCAGTAGAGTGAATGATGCTTGAAACAAAGACCTTGGCTACTAATGGACCCAAGTGGGGAACCTTACATAACGTCTTCGTGAGGTTCTTCGCTTGGGGTGATTGCTAGAGAGATTGATCAGCAACCTGGGTCGGAGCAGTGTTGCGGAACGAACGTGTTATTTATTTAAATAGCACGAGCATTCTGGATCAATCTGAAAAATTTCTATCCCTTCCACGAACTACTCCTTTCCCCTGCCGAGTGATTCAAGCCTACCCCGTAAGGGAAATGGCTTAATGGTGTAATAATAACATTAACAAAGTAGAACCACTCGCGACGCAAGCGAGTAGAGAGATAGGTAGACACGTTGAGTGGCTCGTGAGGTTCAAGTTTACTAGAGAGTATCATTTTTTGATGTCGCTAGGAGGGGGCGCCGCGCGATTGGCTCGCGCTCAACACGGAACTTTCTTTAAGCGTGGAACAAACATCTAAGCCGCACGTCGATTAATGGATTTTTTTACACACTGAACTTTTTACTCAGTATTAAATTTGAACAACACCGGTATTGGTAACAATTTTCGAATCGAAAGATTTCTAAGTAAATACAAAATATTCGGATAAAATCATTTTTTCATGAAAACAGGCGCTGAATTTTATCAAATACATATAACAAACGTAAACATGTATGTGAAAATTAATAATGAATAAAGAAGGTTTTGAAAAGTAGAAGGAAGAAGCCGTGCGTCAGGGCTCACCATGCTCAAGTTTACTGACGAGTTTCATTGTGACAATGTCGCTGGTAGGAAACTTAGCGCGGATTGGCTCGCGCTCAAAACGGATAAGTTTATAAGTGTGGAACGCACATCGAAGCCACGTTCATACTGTGGGTTGCCAGGAGAGACTTTAACTTTTTAATCAGTCACGAATTAAGCGATGCATTTTTAAAAATCGAAAACCAAACTTTAATCCCTGTCAACTCCAAAATATTTGTAAAAAATGTATCCTTATATCTTATAATATACTCGTACTTAAAACGAAAATGTTCTCCTTTCCAATTGAATAAAAATTTTACAAGTATAAAATGTTCTTCTGCGATTTTAACAAAAGTTTAAAAATTATATTTTGTAGTATCAAACTTAATAAAAATGTTAAAAGAATGCAATTTGTTCTCCTTCAATGAAACAAAAATGTAAAAAAGATTCTCTTTGAATTATGCAAAAAATTATATACAAAAATTTCTTCCCTTTCTTGTAAAAATAAAATCGTAAAATTCAAACATTTATTTACACATGAACCCTTATAAGTTAAATTATTATAATCTTAAGTCGTTCCAAATTAACAATTGTTGAATTGCTATTTATATAAAAAAAATCAACATGTATAGTTAAAAATTAAAAGTGTTAAAAATGTAATAATTAAAACTGCAACATTTAGAATTTAAATTTTATCTGAAATATTGCGAGATTTTAGGAAATTTTTAATTGAAATTGATTTGAACATCTAATTTTTTAGACTGAAACAATATCAAAAAATTTTAATTAAAATTTAACTGAAACTGAAAAAATTGAAAAATTTAAATATTGAACTTGATATTTTAAAAAGTTGGTCACAGTAAATTCACTTTTCAGTTAAAAATTAGATTAATTTGTTGATTCTCTTGTTGAAAATAATTTATTTTCAACTAGAGATTCAGTTACACCATTTTTTGTTGAAAATATGTGTTTTTTGGTAGAAAATTCATCTATACAGATAAAATGTAATATTTTTACTTGAAATGTTAGAAATATTAAAGTGCTTAAAATTGAATTTAATATAGTACGCACATTAATTTTATTTTAAATAATTTTTTCTCTTATTTTTGGGACAAAAATCCTAATCTGAAATTTGAAAACTTTAACAACTTATAAGTCAAGTTTATGTTTTGCACCCTTTCAGGATTTACCTAGCGAACTCGTAAATCCGGGTGTGAACCGTACAATTTTCCTCAATTGGATTCACGTCATGTACTCTGAAAAATACGGATCACGGTTATACACAAGGTCTTATGAAATGTCACCCGGGCGCGAGAGAAAATGCCAGGAATTGATGGGATTTTTACGACACGTTGCGGAAGTCTCTTCATACACTTTCGTAAAAAATTATCTACACGGTTATCGCGAGCGGTACTAAAAATCACTGCTGAATTTCAAACAATACCACTTATTAAAAAAAGAAGCGGAGAACTTTTTCAAACATCCGTTGGAAAAATTATGAACCTCTGCGCTGAATGATCCCTAAAAGAGATATTTGTTATTTTTTACAGATAATATACCACGTGCGAAGTTTGAAAAAAGTTAAAGAAATTCTGGAATTTCGTACTTAGACTTGAACTCGTGGCATCATCTAGAAAAGTTATAGCCAGAATGTACAAATTTTACTACAGACTTTAAAGTTTTGTCTTTTAATTAAGGTAATGAAACTTCAAAAATCTTTACAGGTTCCTGGGTTGGGAGTGAAAATGTCCAAGCGTTTCTGCGCTCGGTTTCAGTCGGCGAAACATAGCCAGGCAGCTTGTAAATTTTTTGTCATATCTTGGGAACCCTTAAAGACTTACCTTTAATTTAAGCAAATAGAATTTTTTAAATCCTTATGGGTTCTCGAGATATGAGTAAAAATGTCCAAGCATTTCTGCGTCGGGTTTCAGTCGGCGCAACCAGGGAGGCCAGTTGAAAGATTGTAAATTTTTTTTTATACCTTGGGAACTCGAAGAGATTTTTAAAGTTTTATTGGCAAAAATGAAACACAAGATTTCAAAGGTTACGTACTATCAATTTCAGTTTTTTTGCCACAAGTTTCTAAAGTCGCAGCACGAGTTGAAGTTAAGGTATAAAATCTAAGAAATTCTGGACGATCACCGCTTTCACGGCCGACAGCAGTAATCGCAGACTAAAACTTGACTAAAAGGCTACAAAATCACAGAAAATAATAATTTAAATCTTACCTTTAATTCAAGCAAATCAAATTTTAACAATGTTAACGGGTTCCAAAGATATGGGTAAAAATGTCCAAGCGTTTCTGCGTCGGGTTTCAGTCGGCGTAACCAGCGAGGCACAGCAGTATCGCCCACTAAAACTCGACGCAGATATGCTTGGTAATTTTTGGTCCTATCTCGCGAACCCATAATAAATAATTGAGATTCATGTATTTTGTTGAAAATTTTTATTAAATATTGTTAAAAAATCATTTTTTGCTTAAAAATTCAATTGCTCTGTTGAAAATTTGTCTTTCTGGATTGACAATTCAACTATCTGGTTAAATAATTTATTTGTTTTCTTGAAAATTTAACTGTATTGTTGAAAAACGTTTTTTTTTTAAATTTAAAATTAATTTTTTTTTAATGTAACTGTTATTTGAATTAAAATGCTTGTTTTTCAGTTTAAAATTCATCTTGGTTCAAAATTCATCGATTTCGTTAGAAAATTGTCCTTTTTGGTAGAAAACTTATCTCCTTGGCTAATAATTCAACTACGATTATAAAATTAAATATTTGGTTAAATATTCTATTTTTTTGTAAAAGATTTCCTTTTTTAATTAAAAATATGGGTGTTTTATTTTTAGTTGTAAATTTAGCTTCTTTAGTTGAAAATTAAACTGATATTTGATTGAAAATTTTTGTTTTGTGTCGAAAATTCAACTACGTGGTTCAAAATTCAATGATTTTATTCGAAATTTGTGGTTTTTGGTAGAAGTTTATTTTTTAAGTATAGACGAAAGAGAAAAAAAGATTAAGAAAAAAGACCTTAGAAAAAAAATTCCACCTTGAATATTCACCAGTATGAGGTTGGTTGTAAACTCCACTTTTTAGTGAAAAATTAATGTAATTCTTAGGAAATTTAACAATTTTGTTAAAAAGTCATTTTTTGTTTGAAGATTCAATTGTTCTGTTGAATATTCTATTTTTTGCTCAAAGATTTCTTTTTTTTCAGTAAAAAATCTAAGGTCTTTTTTTAAGTTTTGGCTAAAAATATTTGGTTTTTAGTTGAAAATTTAACTATTTCGTTGAAAAGTCATTGATTTCATTAGAAATGGGTTGTCCTTAGTAGAAAATTAATTTTCTTGTTTAAAAATTCAACCACCTGGTTGATATTCGAACTAATTGTTAAAAATTCATTTTTAGTTTTTTTGGTTTTAGTTGAAAATTCTTCTTTTTGATTGAAAATTTAATTGTTTATTTCAAATTCGTAGTTTTTTGTTAGAAATTTAGATTTATCTATTCTAGTCAAAGATTCTTCCTTTTAGTTGAAAAGATATTTCCTTGATTAAAAAATGGCTTTTCAATAAAAATGTATGTGTCTATTTTTGGTCGAAAATTTATATTTTTTATTTAAAAATTCAATTGTTTGGAGGAAAATTGATCTTTTTAAATCATAATTCAACTACTTCGTTAAAAATTTATGTATTATTTTTAAATTCATCTTTTTTGATTGAAAAATTTATATTTTCGTTTAAAACTTCAATTATTTGGTTGAAAATTGATATGCTTTCTACAAAAGTAATATCCCCGGTTATTATTGTATATTTTTTCTTGAAAATTCAATCATTTGGTTAAAATATAATCACGTTTTTAGAAAATTCACTTTTGTGAAAAAGTGTCTTTTTGGATAAAAGTTCAACGGTTTTGACGAAAATTCGTCCTTTAGAGATAAAAATTCAGCTAGTTTGTTGGAAATTTAAAATATTTGTTTGACAATTAACATTTTAAAAAATTTTGTTGATAAGTATCATTTTTGTTACAATTTTTTTTAATTCGTATTTTTGATTGACTTCAACTGTTTTTTTTTTATTATTTAGAATTAAAATTTTTTTTTAGGCTAAAATATCAATTAATATATTTTTCGTTGAGAATTCATCTTTTTAAGTTAAAAATTCATTTTAGTAAAAAAATTTATCACTTTGCTTGAAAATTTATCTATTTTATTGAAAAATCATTTTTGGTGAAACATTTATCTTTTTTATTAAAGATTCAACTATTTGGCTGAAAATATATCTTGTTCAATTAAAATTTATTATATATTTTGTAAAAAATTCATCCCCGAGATGACTTTTTTTCAAAAGGCGAAAAAAGGCCGCAGATTACGAATGTCTTGGGTAGGTTTTCGAAATATGGGTCAATTTTTGTTTAAACAATTTTGTAAAACAATTCCATTATTCATAGACAAAAAACTTTTATAAAATTAATTTGAACATAGCTGAGCAAAAATAAAACTTTTTCGCATCTTGCACTTTTTTCGAACGAGAAAAGCATTTGCAATGTACAGCGTTATAAAGAAACGATTTTTTAACAAAATTTTCATATTTGCACAGGGTAACCTCAGAATCTGTAATTCTGAAAAATGTAAAACTTGAACACTGTCTATATCAAGGATACATCTCTTAAAAGGAAAAAGAAATCTTCCGATCGAATAAAAACTTCGCTCCTTACATTTTTGTTAAAAAGTTGTTATTTTAAAGAGGAAACCGTTTAGACTCTTCATTTATTAATAAACAATCATCCAGATCAACTAGTACATTGCAAACGGTTTCTCGTACGAAAAAAGTGCAGGACCAAAAAAAGTTTTATTTTTGCTCAGCCATTGTAAAAACAATTTTATTTATTTTTTTGTCAATAAATAATAAAATTATTTAAAAACATTGTTTAAACAAAAATTGTCCAATATTTCGAAAACTTTTGTTAAAAAATAATCCGTTTTAGCTAAAAATGTGCGTAAGACTATTTTTCGCGGAGTAATCCACCATAATTTTATAAAATCCAGAGTAATCTTTTGTAATCCGGAGTAATCTTATTTTACTTTATTTTTAGGAGTTGTTTATCCTCGGTGTACATTATTGATTTAAGTGAGAACATGGAATAGAAAAAATACAGAAAAAATAAATTTGTTATTTTTTCAATCTCTATACTTTTTAACAGCGCACTAAAAAATTACTACAGCTCCCTCATTTTTATGGTTTCGTTGACAGGGTCACGTTTTTATATTCTGGTACTTATTCAACTTATTATTGTTCTTTCCACTGTATTAACCGCTGACCCACTTTGTGTGTGACATTTACCGCAGTTCATATTTTATAGTAAAATATAAAAATAGAAAGAGATTGCAATTTAGACAATATTGGCATATGTCTGGTGAAGCATGCATAGGCATTTTATAATAATTTTCTTTTTAATAACATTAAGATTCTAGCTAGGGAAATAAAAATTTATACCTGTTCAAATTCGACTTTTGGTAATCGACGCCCCATCCCAATTTGGACGTTTTCCGGCAGAAGGAATTCTTTATTTTCTTTTTTCAAATTAGTCTGTTTGTTTTTAAATTAGGCTTTTAATTTTGTTATAAATAAACGAATATCACGAAAAAATGACAATTTTCTATTTGACTTTCTCGGTGATTATAATAAACAAACACAAATTTTTATACAAAAAATATTTGTTGAAAGAATATTTTTCATGATTTTCGATAACTTTACGTTTTTTTTAATTATGAATTTTCCCGGTATATATGATAAACAAACAAAATTTGTATAAGCGAATTATTTGTTGAAAGAATGTTTTTCAGGATTTTCCATAATTTTACGTCTTTTTTAACCTATACTGTAGGAAATTTGAATAAAAACAATATAATGATGAAGAAATTTCTACTTGAGATTTTTATTGTTAATACTTTAAACAAATCCATTTATCAGGTATTTTCTGTCAAAAAACTTCGTTTTTCCGATGTAATTTTTTAAATTAGGAATTTTATGCTAATTTTAGAAAACTTCATAATTTGTTGATTAATCTTATGATTTTTTTAAACAAATGCATAGACAAGGCATTTTTCGAAAGAAAAATTCGTTTTTTTTCGATGAATAATTTTTTAACTAAGAACTTCATAATAATTTCAGAAAAAATGCATCATTTATTGATCTATTATATTAATTTCTAAACAATTTTAACAAAAAAATGCATTCTTGGGGTATCTTGCGACGGAAAAATTCGTTTTTTTTATGTCAGTTATATTCAAAAGAAATTAAATATAATAAACAAATGCATTATCTTAAAGCTGCAGCGTTATTAAAAAAATTAAATTGAATTAGAAACAGAGACCGAAAGGACTGAAATTTTAAAAAAATTTCGTTGAAAAATGACCAAATAATGTATATGATTATAAACGTTGTTTAACACGTCTTAGAATTTATCAACTAGTTATTATTGTAAATTAAGTTATCATTAAGTTCCCAATTAAAAAGGCTGATATCGAAAAAACGAATTTTTTCGTCCACAGATTTCCGAATAATTCATTTATTTGTTGAATTCGTTTTAAAAAGCCGTAAAATTCCTCAACTAATCATGAATTTTGCTGAATTTATTATGAAGATCACAATTAAAAAGTCTGACATCGAAAAAAAAGAATTTTTTCGTCGAAATATGCCCAAAAAATGCATTTGTTTATTAAAAATGTTTCAAGAAATCATAAAATTGTTTAATAAATTATGAACTTTTTCTGAAATAATCATGAAATTTCTAATTAAAAAAGTTCTTATAAAAAAATTAATTTTTTATCAGCAAATGCCATATCTGTGCATTACTTTATTAAATTTGTTTAAAAAATTATAAAATCCATCAACCAGTTAAGAATGTTTCTGAAATTGTCACGGCGTTCCCACTGCCTGATTAATGCATTTGTTTATAATATTAACAATAATAATGTCGAGAAGAAATTTGTTCATCATTATATTGTTTTTATTCAAATTGATTGCAATATAAATTTAAAAAACGTAAAATTATGGAAAATCGTAAAAAAATTCTTTATGCAAATGAATTGTTTATAAATAGTTTTTTTGTCTATAATTTAATATTGAAAAATCTTGAACGAATATTATTCTATAAAACTTAGGTGATATCAACAATTTTCATGATATTGATGAGAACCGGGAACGTCAAATATAAAAAATAGCTATTTTTCATCATATTTGTTTATTTATAAAAAAATCGAAAGCCTATTTGTAAAAGCAGCCTGTACAATTCTCTTGGAAATGTTGTCAGCTTTAAAATTTTTTTTTTATCGAAATCGATCAATATTTGTGGGCTGTACGTTATTTTGAACTAAAAAAGTCCTCTTTTCCCACTGTTCCTCGGGTTTTCAAAATTAATATTTTTAATAACCTTTTAAAGAATCTTCTCGGAATCACTTCGACCTAATTACTTTTTATTTCGAGCCCACCGAATTCAAATCTTATAGTGCCCGGAAAATGCCCGCAAAAAAACTAGAATAGCAGTTTTATGTCAAACACATGCTGAAGAATGTTTCTCAAGAAAATTTCACCATGAATCGTTTTTGGTCTATTAAAAATAATTAATTATGAAAAAAGCATCTTCATGATAATTTTAACATTAGATTGCTCTCTAGATTTTTTAGGCTATTTTCTGCGCACACTACAACAGACTGGGTGAGGTTAAAATAATAGATTATTGCGGGTTGTGTGGGACTGCGTGTTGTGTGGGACTGCATGCTGTGCGGGACTGCACGTTGTGTGGGACTGCATGCTGTGTGGAACTGCATGTTGTGTGTGACTGCATGTTGTGTGTGACTGCATGTTGCGTGGGACTGCATGTTGTGTGGGACTGCATGTTGTGTGGGACTGCATTTTGTGTGGGACTACAGGTCGAGCGGGACTGCCTGTCATCATAACGCATACGATTTTATCTTGAAGCAAGTTTGAGAACGAAGTGTCGACTGCTCCACTTCATTACCATAGATTAATATAGATTTTATACATTGATTTTTGAAATTTATTTATTTAAAAATAAATTAATTTAGAAAGTATGATCAGAAAAGTTTTTTCCCCCTGGAAAAATGTTTAAAATAAATATGTAAAAGGTGTACGAGGATAAATGATGCTGAGATAACTTACATAGTCGTATATAAAGAAGATATTGCATGGGCGCTCTTGCTGTGGTATCCAGAATACTTCCTCTTGTGGCCAGAAAGCAGATGGAAAACTCGACGGCCATACATGATATGAAAATCACCAAGTATCCGATAAAATATTCCCAGAGCAGCAGAATACAATAAAGGCTGCGATTCCACTCAAAAAATCCCAGTATTGCCCCTACCACGATCACCCTAAAAATAAAAATAAAAAACAACATAAATGTTTACTCTTTTTGAATAGTGTAGTCATAAACAATTATTCACAGTTTCCGGAAAATTTAAAACGACACTTTTATGTAAAAATTAATTAATTAATAATAATAATCTTCACATTAATTAATTCACTTTGTCGGGATTGTGAATTATTTCATAAAAAAGATACATTTTCAAAATAGACTGGAATAGTTTAATTTTCAGTTAAAACCGTTAATTTTCGAGAAAAAAAAGGATATTAAAAAAAATTTCAAAAAACGAGATAAATCTGAAATTGAAGTAATGAATCTTCAATCTTTAAATTAGTTTTTTTTATTTGGTTCAACCTCAAGCTAGTAGATAAATTTCTAACCGACAAAGCTGACATTTATATTCAGAGAGATGATTTTTCAATCAAATAGATGAATTTTTAACCATAAACATTAACTTGAAACTAAGAAGATCAATTTTCCACCAAAGTAGAATAATTTTCAACAAAAAATAAAAATTTTCAACCAAGAAAATTAACTCTCCACCTGATAATGTCAATTTTCAACAAAATAGTTGAAATTTCTATTGAAAAAATATAAATTTTCAATAAAAAAGAAATTTTTAGATTTTAACATACAAAAATGAATTTTAAATAAAAAAAAGTTTTTAACAAACAAAAAATTATAAAAGAACCAAAAAATATTTTTAAACAAAACACAAAAATGTTTTAACCCAACACTTAAATTTGCGTGCAAAAAGATTAATTTTTAAACGAAGAGATTAACTTTCTATTTAATAAGAGGTATCTTTAAATAAATACAAAAATTTGTGAAAAATTATTTGAATTTTCAACCTAAAAAAGCCTATTTACAAACAAAAATGGAATAGTTTAATTTTCAACAAAAAGATTAGTTTCTATCAAAAGGTTGGATTTTCAACAAAATTCATGTTTTTTTATCTCAAAGAGTTAATTTTTTAACAAAAAAATTAGTAGTTAAATTTTCAATTAAAATGAATTAAAAAAAAAATCAATAAAATATTAAACATTTGAACTGGAATAATTGCATTTTCAGTGAAAAAATTAATTTTTAAACGAGAACATTAACTTTATTTTCAATTGGATGAATTTTCAAATAAATACAAACATTTGTAAACAAATATTCAAATTTTCAACTAAAAAAGGCCAATTTATAAATAAAAATGGACTAGTTGATTTTTCAGTTAAAAAACTAATTTTAAATCAAAAAAGAAATATTTTTAACGAAACATCTTAAATCTGGACTTAACTTAAATATTTTCAATTAAAATGATTCATTTTAAAATTAAAATATCAATTTTAAACTGAAAATTAAACAGTTATACTTTGAGATGAAAATATTATATCTTGATGTTGAAGAAAAAACACATCAACAGCTAATTAGTTAAATATTTACCCAAAATGATAAATTTTAAACTAAAATGATAAATCTTCATATAGGAAAGTTGAATTTTCAACAAAAAGATTAGTTTCTACCAAAAGCCCGAATTTTCAAAAACATTTATGTTTTTTTAAACTTAACGAGATCATTTTTTAACCAAAAATTCAGTCGTTAAATTTTCAGTTAAAAAGAATTTTAAAAAAATTGAAATAAAATATAAAATGTTTAAACTGGAATAATTCCATTGTTAGTAAAAAAATTAATTTTTACCAAAAAATTTAATAGTGAAATTTTTATTTGAAAAAATTAATAAAAATTAAAAAAAAAATAGTTGTCTCGATTGGAATAGTTAAATTTTTTGTAAAAGAATTAATTTACAATCAAATAGTTACATTTTCAACCAAAAGGTTAATTTTCAAGCAAGAAGATTAATTTCTAACAAAATTGATGAATTTTTAACAAAATGAATGTTACCCAACTTGCAAAAATAATTGTTTAACAAACAATTAAATACTTAAATTTTTATTTAAAAAACTTGTCAGCCAAGAAAAAAACTGGAATATTTAAATTTTGAGTGGAGAAATTAATTTTCAAAGATGAATTTAATAGTGAGATTTTTAGTAGAAAAAATTAATTTTTAATTATAACAAAAAAACAATGACCATCAATTTAGTTAAATCTTCAATCAGAGGGATGAATTTTCGAATAAGATGATTAATTGGAAAAGTTAAATTTTTTATAAAAATTAATTTTGCAACCAAATAGTTACATTTTCACAACCAAATAGGTGGATTTTAAATTCAAATAAATAATATTTTACCAAAAAAAATTAATCTTTAACAAAAAAAAGCGAATTTTCAAATTAAGATAAATTCTGAAATAACGTCTTCTCCGTTCCTCTTTTCGCTCTTAAGAATTAAAAAAATTCTACTTTCCTCATGAGTTTTGAGTTGTTGAACATTTTCTTATTTCCTTTATGGGGCTGAATGAACAACGAAACTTTAGTATATTTATGTAAATGTTCTTTTAATTTAATGAAAAAAAAGAAATAAAAAAATATGAAATAAAAAAAAGAAAGCAGATTTGGAGGTTGCCTTCTCTTTCTTTGTTTCGTTATTTAAATAGCGACATTGGAGGGTATGTTTCCCAAATTTGAACATTAGATTTTCAGCTTTTTTAATTTCTAAAAATTTCTTAAATGAGTGTAAAGTATTTTTTTGAAATATTTATTACTGTCCGTTAGTATACAGAAAAAGTGCTTACGCTTCGCATTTATGAGCTCAACATTTCTATTCAGCAATAACAGCAAATCATGACTTGCTTGCTAAAGTTGGAAGCATTCATGGAAACGAATCAACCGGAAATTTCTGCACATTGTGTGTAGATATAAACCGATAAACGACGAAAACTCCCTCGCAAGAAAGGAGGCAGTCAAAAGTCACCTCTTGTTAGATTTATCGTATATATTTCTTATGTAAAATCACTCAAACTTTTATGGTTGCAATTTAAACTTCTCGATTGTAAAATATAAAACAATTTAGATACCATTTTTTTTGCAATTTAGATGATTAAAGCTTGGTAATACTGTGAGGCCTGAATTTAAATATCACACTCAGAAAACGATTTGGTTGAATTAGATAGGCAATACCGGTTCTGGATCAAGATTTCTACCTTACCGACATCGAGAAGATTCGAGAAGGTTCATGTCTGTGATAAAATTCTAGAAATTTCAAGAAGGGACTTGGTGACGTTACAGAATAAATTGAGCAATTGTAAGAGCTAAATTCACGTAAAAAGCTTCAAGGTTATTTAATATGAGAAAACCTGGAAGCTGTTTACGCGAATCCACCTCTCACAATTGCACAATATTATTATTCTGTGATATCACCAGGCCCTTCAAGAACTTTCTAGAAGCTTAGCATGGACCTGAACCACTGCAGCTTAGAAGCTTTTCTATGTTGGTAAGGTAAGAATATTGGCACAGACCTGGTACTGCTTACATGTTAAATTAACCGAATTTTTGTTCGTTACACTATAGCATATGGTTAAAATATGGACAACAAAATATTTGGTTAACCCAACTATATTTTTTGTTTGTTTTAACCAAATATTTTGGCAGATGGAGTATTTGGTTGATTAAACAAAATAATTTTCTTGGTTCAATTAAAAATTATGTTGCATCAACAAAGGTATTTAATTCACCAAAACTTTCATATCCTAAAAAATAGATTTTGGAATTATCAACCAAGAAAGATTCGATCTCAACAAAGAATTTTGTAACCCAAAAATATAAATTTTTAAGCCAAAAAGAAGATTTTTCTACAAAATATTTAATTTTTCAACTAAAAAACGATTTTTCAATAAAATACTTTAATGATCCACTAAAAAGTATAAGTACTAAACAACAGTTGCATTTTCAACACAGCAGTTGAATTTTCGACTAACCAATATTAATTTGTGAGAAAATAGTTCAAAATTATTGAATTTTCAACTAATTAGTATAATTTGCAAGAAAAACTAGTGAATCCTCGCCTGAAAGATAAAAATTTTCAATAAAATAGTTTAATTTGAGTCAAATGATGAATATTTCTACCCAATGATAGAATTTGTAGTCAAAAGAGGAGAATTCCGAAACACAAAATACTGTAAACTATTTGAATATAAGGAAATAAATTTCAAACTAAACTGAAAGGACGAATTTCCTATTAAAAAATAATTTAAAAAATTAAATTATGTAAAATTATTTAATTTCTTTATTTAACAAAAAAGTTTGAATTCTGACCAATAAAAGCGAATTTTTAACAAAATTATGCAATTTTTCACTAAATAGTAGAATTTTTAATAAAAAGTGATGAGTTCTGAACCAAAAATATAATATTAGACTTTCAAATAAAACGAATATTAATTGATTAATTTTTTTAATAAACGATTGAATTTCCAACGAAATAATTAAATTTTGTATCAAATAATAAAATCTGTAATCAAAAGAAATGAATTCTGGGCCAAAAATATAATACTAGACTTTAAAAAAAACAGGGATAGAAATATTAGATATATTTTACCCTTTCAGGAAAGAATTAAAATTTTTATCTGAATATCAGCATTTTTAACGAAAAATTGAGTAGTAGACTGTTTAGAAAAAATTCAATTTCAACCAAAAAGAAGAATTTCCTACTAAAAGATGAATTTTAAATAAAAAAGGACCCATTTTTTCAAAAAGATGAATACGTACCAACAAAAGTTAATTTTTCTATTAGAAAAGATGATTTCTAAATCGAAAATATACACTGAAAAAAATTGTTAGTTCAGCCAACTATTTAGTTAGTAAGATATGGTACTGCTATTTTATTAGTGAATACAATAATTTCATTAGTTGCAGTGACTATTCAGTTAGTGTCAGCAACTAAGTAAATGGTTGTTCCAACTAATAAAATAGCAGTACCATATATTATAAACTGAATAGTTGGCCCAAGTAACCATTTTTTCAGTGCAATAGTAGACTCTTCATTTAGGCGGAAAAAAACGAAAAAAGGGAGAAAAAAAGGAATTTTTTGGAAAACAGAGGAAAAAAGATGAATTATGAAAAAATGGGAAATCTAAGAAAGTGTAAAGTGTGTGATTTAATAACCCGTATTAAAAGTGTATATCGAGGAAGCAACTGGTGTTATATTGAAATATAAATTGTAACGATTCGTAAGAAAGGGGTTTATTTTGTCGAGTGGAACATTAATTTTTGAAATAAATATTAATTAAAAAATCTTGAGCATAAAATGATCTTCTTTATTTTTAAACAGATTTTTCTTAAAATTTGGATTCTATATTAGTAGACAACCAAGGGTGCTTCTAAATAAAAATTCCTCCCTTACCGTCATCCTAACCGTTCCAAAGCTGAAGTGGTTTATATCTGTGCTAAGTTTTTAAAAAGTACTCAAAGGCTCCCAATGGCGTCACACAATGACATTGCGCAATTGCGAGAGAAAAATTTGCGTGAACAACTACAAGAATATTGATTTAGTATCTCAATTAAGCATTTCACGTAAACACATTTAAGGTTTTATTTTGATTTGTTATTGTATCTTCTACTGCATCATATACTTATAATAAAAAGCAAATCCAAATAAAAATATTACTTTGAGAGTCTTTGCGTGAATTGCTTAATTGAGATAATAAATAACCTTGAAGTTGTTTACGCAAATTCGCTTCTCACGATTACGTAATATTATTTTGTGACGTCATCGAGAGAATTCTTGCCGGTCGGATGCTTGTTCCATTAAGCTATTACAGAGAAAGAAAGAAAAATATTTTTTCAGAAATAGACACTATCTCAAACCAGGTGTTAATATTTACGACACGAGTAATTAAAAGGATACTGTATTATCATCAGAGGCAGATACAATCTACCAGTGTAGATTTCGTTCCACAATTTGTGAAAATAGAAATTCAAAACTGTCAATCAAGTTAGCTCTTCAAATAACAGACAATAATTAATGTCATTTTTTATTAGATGCAAAATAGTTTGAACAAATTTTATAATAATTTTTTCTAATTTTTAGAAATTTATCGCGTACCCGAACCATTTCAACTGTTCTCACCTACCCCTTCTGGATATTGATTCACTCGAAATAATATTCCTGATTTTAATTTCGAATTATCTAAATTACCATAATTATGATAATTCCAAGTCTCGAGGTATTCAAGTTTCCTCCTCAACTCTTAATTACGAGTTTCAAATTATAGAGACAGCCTTCAGAAAGAGGTAATGATTATTGAATTAATAAACTTAAGTTCAGGATGAATCTTGTTTCAGAAGTGAGAAAAGCGTGGAAACAGTGAAATCTATAATCTATTTCAAGAAATTTTCTCTCCATAAATAATTGAACATTTTATTTAAGACTTATATCTTCTTTTTTAACAAAGCCTTTACATACAAATTTGGTAAATTATGTAAAACTTTATAATTACTGTAACAAAATAATTGAATTATTGACAAAAAAATATCTTTTTAACAAAATAGTTGAATTTTCAAATAAAAAAGATTAGACTTAATCAACGAGTTCAATTTTCTACAAAAAATAATTTTTAACAAAACAGTTGCATTTATAGCCCAATATTAGAACTTAAAAAGAATTTCAGCAAAATAGGCGAATCTTTCACAAATAGTTGAATTTTAAACAAATAAGTTATATTTTAACGAACAAATAAGATGCATTTTTAACAACGACAAAAATAACTTTTCAACCAAAAAAATAAAATTTCAAACGAATAGTTACATTTTCAAAAATAAATATCAATTATTAACAAAACAGTTGCATTTCCAAGAAAATAGTTGCACTTTTAATAAAAAGAGACAGTCGATACACATTTTTCAGAAGACATTTGACTTGTCCACAAAAAGGTTACTTTAAACCCAAAAGGAAGAATTTTTGGCAAAATAAATAAATAATCAATCAAATGATTAAATTTTTATCAAAAAAAAATGAACTTTTAGCCAAAAGTAGTTGGTTGGTTGAAGACTAAATGAATTGAAATTAATCGATTTTAAACTTGTACCAGATTAAAATTTAAAACTTCCATGACATGCAATTTGACGAAATAATTAAAAAGTTAAATAGGGGTTCGCAAAATTAGAAAATTTTCAATTTCAAAAGCTATTGATTAAAAATTCTCTAAGCCTAAAGTTTTAATGAAAACCTATTCAATTTTTAATGTTCTCAATCAAAAAGGGATTTCAATTCTTAAAGTTTCATTTTGCCATTAAACGTTAAACTAAGTACAGCGAACTTGTAAAAAAAAAAAAAATAAACAGAAAAAAGTCGACGAGTCACATTTCTTAAAAAAAGTCGAAAAAAGTAATATGATTGAAGCCCTGGACATTCGGTGATGCTCTATAAAAAAACAGCAGATATTAAAAGAGTTTTCACTAAAAAAAATATGAGAAGGTAGGCTCCGAGCGCCTTCAAGGAATGGTTTCGTAGCCTGTTGAAACTTCTATTTAAATCTTAACTGAATTTGAATGCAAAATATTTTATTTATATAAAAATGTATTTTTTTTTCTAATAAGTAGATTTGATATGAATCAAATCAATTCTTTCTTCGACCTTTAATGTAAATATGAGTAGGGATTTTTGTGGGGCTTAATAAATTTAATAATAAATAATAATAAATTTAATCATTTTGTTTTTTCATCAATTAAAATGTAGTTTCTGACTAAAAAAGCCTCTTCAATTTTGTTGAGGCTTTTGTATTATATGTTTTTGTATATTTCAATTTTAATTAGTGACACGATAATGATCAGTAAGTAATTAGAATATTAAGTAAACAGTGCCCACTTAAAAAAAAATAACTGTCTATGATTTAATTACGCTGCTATCTTACACAATTGACAGTAGTTTATACAATGTTAAGAGTTAATTAATTATTCTTAGGTTTATCTTATAAATCACTTAGCATTAACTTGAAAAGGAAAATTTTGTAAATATACAACAAAAGCAAGTAAGTATAGATATATCACTTTTTTGGTTTAATACAACGGCTTGAAATACTGAATAAATAATAATAATAATAATAATAATAATAATAATAATAATCAGTTGGTTAGACACTCGGACTTCACCTCAGAGGTCCGGGGTTCGATCCCTGAGCCGGTACCTTTAGAAATTTTTCAATGTCCCTTTACCGAGGTTCTGGTGGTTCGGAACCCACCTTAAGCTGTAGGTTTCCCCATCGTGTACTTGACTGCAATCCAGTCCGTCAATGATGGGGTAAAAACCAGGCTTTGTCCAATATGTCTAGGCAGACTGTACTCATCAGATCACTTGATTGCATTATAAAAATGCGTCCGTGACTGATGATATATACTGGGACAGCCCCGTGCAAAATGATCAAATAAAAATCCAACTCTAACCAAAAATGCCTTCGATATATTGGGCAGTATAAGCCTGTGACAACATTTCATCACAGAAATGTTTTTTTATAATAATAATTAAATGTAAGTTTCGTGCAAAGAAAAAACTGACGTGTTCAAATACATAACCTTAAAAGCGCTTTTCACAGAAAGTTGTTTACCTACTTTGTGTGTTGCGAGTTTTGTTTCTGAAGTGTACACTTCAACTTTTAGAGTAGTTTTTTGAAGACATATTTTCTTATAGATAGAAAAGGGATCATCCAAGAACAAAAAAGAATCCGTGCAAAAAACAAGAGTTTTAGATAAGAGAAGAAAGCTTGATTCCTATCAGCCCGATATCTCAAGTTCTGGAGATGAATCCGCTTCAGAGGAATCATTTTTCAATCCTCTAGTTGAAAATATTCAACAAGGCAAGTTAATTCTTTTTAACTCATTTATATTATAAAGTTTTACATTAATTTTTCAACTGAGAGTTTTTTTGTTTCATATATTAAAAAATAAAATTTTGAGGTTAGGAACTTTAGGCATAAGTAATTAATATGTCTGTCATAAGGGTATATTTTGTTAAATTTAAATGGTTTGAACATTGTTTTCGTCATTGTTTATTTTCAGAAATTAATCAAGCTGAAGAAGAGGCCAACGAATTTATTGGGAACCCTTCAATTGAAGAAAACTCAAGTGATACAGCTGCAAGAGGTGATTTTTCGGAGTTTCTTATTACATGTATAATCTTGAAGAAAGATTTCGGTATTTTTTATTATTGTTTTTCATTTCTTATTTTTTATTCAGGTCTGTAGTGTCCGATTTTAAAATTTGATTTGAAACAGATAATGTAAATGACAAATTTGTTTATTCACTTATTATGTATTTATTTTAAAAAATTGATGTTATCTTTATTTTGTTATTTTCATTATTATTACTTTTTTATATTTTTACACTTATGATAGATGTCTCCGAAGATGATGCAAGCAGTTTTATGATCGATATGCAGTATTCGAGTCAGCCGTCGTCCAATGAAGAAAGAATCGATGAAACAATTGAAGAAATGGTCAGTGAATCTGAAGACATCAGCGATTCTTCAGATTCAGATAATGAACTTGAAGAAGAATCTGAAATTGAAAAGTTACGAGAGCGGACAATTGAGTGTAAGATTGCACAAGTTCACTTAGATAGACTGTTAGAAATTTTAAAGGTTCGACTTTTGCCAACTTTACCTAAGTCATCTAAGACATTTCTTGGGACAACTGATGCAGACTATAGAATAGAGCAGATGGAAGATTAAGAAAGCGGTGTAGGGTCATTTATTAGTTTTGTAATTGAAGGACAACTTCAAAATTGTATCAACAAAAGTTTACATGAAGATGCAATAATTGAATTGCAAGTTCATGCTGACGCCATGCCTGCATCTAAATCTGGCACTGATAATGTTTGGGTTCTCGCAGGAAAAGTTCATTATGATCCCGATGTTTGTAAACCTTTCCAAATTTCAATATTTCAAGGTCAGAATAGACCAAAGACTCCGCAGTTGTTTTTAGATCGTTTCATTAACGAGTTCAATGAAGTGCAGAGTAATGGTATTCAAATTTCGGGGAAACGTTTTGACATACAGTTGAAGTGCGTCATTGCTGATACTCCTGCTCGAGCTTATTTAAAAAATACTTTGGGTCATGGTGGAATTTATGCTTGCGAAAGATGCACTGTGAAAGGAGAAAAAGTTGCTAATAAGACTGTTCATCCCGTTACTGATGATCCGGAGAGGAATGATATTTCATTTCGCAATTTTGAACAACCAGAGCATCACCATGGTCCATTTCTATTTTTACGGATATTTCTATTTATAAATATAATTGCGATCTTTGTTTTAGATTTCATGCACCTTTGTTGCCAAAGTGTTATGAAGAAGCTATTAGAATATTGAATGTCAGGTGATCTAAATTTTAAGCTGCGTCAGCGAATAAAGTCGAACTCTCTAAACGTCTTCAACATATTAAATCTGAAATCCCTCGCAAATTTCAACGTAAATCAAGATCACTTAAAGCTTACATGATGTGCAAAGCTACAGAATTAAGATTCCTTTTACTATACTCGGGTCCAATACTGTTGAAAGGTTTACTTAGGGATAATTAGCTAATAGAGATGACTATAATAAAACTGTCGAAAATATTCGTAAGAATAATATTCTATATAAAAATATAAAAACAAGTATGGTTCCAACATTAGAAAATAAATGTAATGACATAGTCATTAGATTGGAGAAAAAGCGATTGATTAATGATGAATGTTCATACCGGCTAAAAACTCACAACAGTGTTGTGGCAAAAGCTTATGTTCTTCCAAAGGTACATAAGCCTGAATTAAATTGGAGACTAATTGTTTCTACAGTTGGTTCTTCTTCTTACAATTTATCCAAATACATTTCTAATATTTTCAAAGCAGTTTCACAAAACACTAGTTCTTTTTTAAAAAATAGTTGGGAACTTAAAGATATTGTAAAAAACATTATTGTACCTAAAACTGACTTAATAGTTTTCTTAGATGTTGTGTCGATGTTTGATAGCATTCCGCTTGATCTTGCTTTAGACTGTATCGAAGAAAAGCTTATCTTAAATTATAATTTAACAAAAATAACTAAGAATGAACTATTAATAGCCACTAGAACGGTTTAAATGGCACTGTTTTCTCTTTTAATAACAAATTCTATAAACAGATATCAGGTTGTCCCATGGGTTCGCCCTTATCTCCGGTAGTTTCTGATGTAGTATGACAAGATGTTGAAAAAAGGGTTCTCGATTTATTAGATTTCACACCCATCTTGTATAAAAGATATGTTGACGATATTATAGCAATTGTTCGTTCCGATAAAATTGACCTTCTTGTAAACGTGTTTAACAGTACAGAAAAGAGCATAAAATTCACTCATGAACTTGAAATAAACAATATTATAAACTACTTTGATTAAAAAAAATTAAAGCTTCAAATGGTTCTTTACTAACTGGTATAAAAAACCGTCTTGGTCTGGAAGATATCTCAATTAGAATTCACATAATTTATTTTGTCATAAAATCGGTTTAATCAAAGGTAGGTTGATAGATTTGTCAAATTGAGTGACGTGCAATATAAAAAAGAAAATTTAAATCAACTAAAAACAACATTATTATCTAACAACTATTCTCTTCCTTTAATTAATGACATTATAGCTGAGCGTGTGCATGAAATTTATAACAGTCCTAAAAATAAAAATAAATGGATTGATACTTACAATAAATTTGATTTAATAGTTACGTTACCGTATATAAAAGGTCTCTCCCCGTGCAGAAATCGCCTGATTTCAAACGTAATACCGATCTGGCCCTGATCGGTAGAACCGTCTGGCCCATACCTGGGCCCGACTGGGCTAGACCGATTTCCTACTGAAACGCCTTCTACATGCGCTCGAAGAACTAGTGCTGCTTGTTTTTTTCTGGTAGTGCAGTGAAATTTGTATTCATAATACTCGTTTAAAATATTTTAGCAATGTTTATAAATGCATAAGGCGAGTAAGTCACGTGTTCAGAGGCACCAAACACCAGTCAGTAGACCTTGAAACCTCTGCCAGGAAGATGAAAGTAAGTAATTACACTCTGCGGGCTCATTGAAACCTAACCTCAAATAAATTAATAATTAATTAAATTGTTTGACGTAAAATTAGTATATTTGTCATCAAATGAGTCAAATATTATTATATGATGAAATTGATTTCTTTTGTTTTCAATTATTATTAAAGAACTCAAGGTTTTTCGATGTAATGTAGAGTTAGAATCATCAAACCTATTGACAAGAAATGAATTGCAGTATGTACAAAATTGTAATGCTTTTAAATTATTAGAGTAAAATATGTGATACAATCGATTATGTTATTGATACTGATATTGATATTGATACTGTTATTGATTATGTTATTGATGCGTCGCATTCGGCATCTAATTGCTTTCGCGCGAAGTTTAAAATGATAAACGAAGTTATTTTTCTTTTGTATTATAAACAATGAAATTTCATCTTATAAAAATGTCCATTAAGTCGAAATGAATTAATAATAATAAAAATTAATTAAATCCATATTCTGTAAATAATATTTAAAACAAACAGAAATATTTAATTCAAAACTTTTCATTTTTCTTTAAAAGTTGTTTAGTCTATATTTCTTTTTAACCGATTTAAAAAAATAAAACGATCTAATAAATGATGGCGCAATTTTTTGGCAAAAAAATTATTTACAACCACCTTCTTGAATTTTTCAAGAAGTAATGCAATTGACAGAAAATTGAATTTATTTGCAATAAAATGTTAATAGATTGTAAATCATAGCTTATTTCTCGATGATTTTCTTTGGAAGCATTCGAAAATGTCAAGTTGTAGGGAATCTTTTTGCGAAAAAACTTTTTCTAATTTGTTAAAAAGTTTTATAGGCAACATTTTTTCAAGAAATTAAAATTGTTGCTTAAAATATTTCTGGTTATCATACATTTTTTTTCATACAAAACAAACCCTTTCCTCGAGACTGATACCATCCACAATAATTTTACGATTTTCAAAAGTATAATTCAATTTTGTATTCTGAAACCTTTTCTTTTCGTGCCTGTAGTACGTTAATATTAACTTAAGATAACTTAATTGGAAATTCAAAATATTAAGGTGGCCTTCAAAAGGAGAGGACTATCCTTATTTCCGATTTGGACCAGATCGGGCACACAATTTTGTGGTTGTTAAATTTGGCCCCGTCTAGACCCCGACTTAACAGCCAAGCTTACCAGTAGATAGCGCTCCATTAATTTCCGGGACTAAAGTGGGTTGACTTCAAATCTCCCAAGTTTCAACGTAAAGTGTCAAACGTCAAAAATATTTCCATTATTATTTGAAAAAGTGACAAAATAAGTGGGAAAAATGCCAAAAGTGAGCACAAGACGAATGCGTATGTATAGTACACTTCAAAATATTCCTGAATTACGTGTTGAAGACTATAATAAGTAAATTTATTAAGAATGTTAAAATGAAACCTAACCTCGAAATGAGTTTATTTATTTATACTTTATTTGATACTTTCCACAATTAGGTTCAATATAGAAATTGAAAGCAACTTCAATTTAGAAATTAAAACCAAAAATATATTGCAAAACACTTAAATGGTTTATCATACACAAATGCTGGCTGTTATGTTGCGTCGTTTGACTTTTTCCGTTTGCTCGAAAAAAAGTGTCTGTCATACTCCAATTCTTTCATATCGCGATCTGTTAGGTAACCTGATATTTATATTCTCAAATTTCAGAGGAGGTGATATATTCGATTTTAATATTATTTTATTTAAGAATCCCTTTTAATTAAGAATAAGAAAACTAAATTGATATGGGCCCGATCGGGGCCAGTTATGGTTATCTCTTGGCGCAGAGCTTGGGCCCTGATCGGGCATCGCGTTTCATTTCGAGTCTGGCCCCATCTAGATAGCCTGATTTGGGCCAAATTCGGCTCAATCCGGCCCCGATCAAATCCAAATTGGAATTTCTGCACGGGTCTGAACGTTTACAAAGTTTATTAAAAAAATTTTAAATAAATGTTTATTTCAAAAATACTAACAGTTTAGATAACTATTTATTAAAGAAAAAAGATAGGGATAGCATGAAAAATTTGTCTGGTGTTATTTATATGATAAAGTGCAAATGTTGTAATAAAGTTCATATAGGTGAAACTGGGAGGAGATCAAAAACTATAATTGCCGAACATAATCTATACATAATCTATACTATTTCGATTTCGAATTCAGCAATATTAAAATATTAGCTACTGAAAAAAATACTTATCAAAGAAGTATTATTGAATCTATATCCATAAACAAATTTCGAAATATCTCTGTTAATTTACAAAATGAAATTTTAAATATTAGTAAAATTTACCAAAGCATAATTAATTAATCTCATCTTATTTTAGATACAAAAAAATGTTTCTTTAAATCTTTAAATTTAAATTTAATTTAAGTTCGCGCTTCCTCTTCAGTAATTCTATGGAAACTTGGCCAATAATTGTATTTCATTTTATATACTGCCTTTATCTTCATCAACGATTTACCGCCTTATTTATCTCCTAGTCATATGTTCGTCATTGTTTCCAAAACACTTAGAACGGTTTCATAATCGTTAATAATGTAGCTTAGAAATCGTCTTAAACTACGTTATTATTTTTTAAATATTTTTTACGCATAAATAATAACTTCTTCAAATTATTCATATTTATTTCTATGATGTAATAGCTTATTATAATTATTATTTAGATACTCTGAAAAAGGCACGCGGTGATGCCGAAACGTCGTCAAAGTTTTAATTTGTTCTAAAAATAAATGGAGTTGAATTGATAACTCTAATTTGTTTTTATTTTGCCGTGGCCGTAAGACAGAAGAAATAATTTTTCTACAATTCATTATTGCATATTCGGTCGAAGAATGGTTTGATTTGGTGTTTCCAAATCTTTACATCAATACTTACGTAGTTTTGTTATAGCTATGAAAGTTTTGTATGGTCTAAATTCACAGGTAATGAATGTACATCATTTACTGCATCTTGCAGATGACGTAAAGTTTATGAAATGTAGCCTCAGTTTTATTACAGCTTTTCCCTTCGAAAATCTCTTGGGAAAAATAAAAAAGTATCTCCGTACTTCGTTTCGTCCTCTGGCACAATTGTGTCGTAGACTTCACGAAGAAAGTCTATTACGGAAAAGGAAACCGAATTTACCTCCTCTTATTGAGGTTCTCAAAACTTGTCGGATTGAGTACGTGAAAGAAATTTGTTATAAACAAATGATAATTACAACTTTATCTCCTAACAATATAGTAATTTTAAATGATAACACAATGATCACGGTTCAAAAGATAGTAGGAAATCCCAACAACCCTGAAATGTTGCAAATCGACGGTATTATTTGGGAAAGGGAGAAACCCATTTACAATTATCCTTGCGATTCAGGGAAGTTGTAGATGTAGGAGTTGAAAAGATGTCCTAACAATAGATCTATCGTTCGTCAAATAACTTCAATTGATAATAAATTAGTGAGGTTATCTATTATGAAAGAAAACGACGTAAAGAAATTTTATGTTGCAGGAATGCTACATTGAGTCACGGTAATTAATTTTTGCGATGTATCTATATAAAAAATAAATAAATTTAATTGGAAAATATTATTGTGATTTACGATGAGTTGCCGTAAATTCTATTGTTCTATTCTAAATTCTACTGTTATTGTAAATTCATTGCAATTTGATCCAAAACTTTTTAATGCAATTGTTTATACAAAATATGTCTAAATCTTGAATTTAGAAATATTGAAATGCTGAAACTTTGCAAATGCTAAAAATGTAATTTCAATTTTTATAAATAAATAATTGTATTTTCATAACTGAATGTATTAATTAGACCAGGAATTAAAATATCTATATAATAGATCTAGTCATTTTTTGATTCGGAGCATATTTTGAAAAATATTGTTTCTGATTTAACTAATGTTAATATTTTTATCTTTTAAAATATAATTATTTATCAATAATAATTCAAATAACATTTTTATCATTTCAAACTTTCCCGCGAAATATGACCAATAAGATACGTTGCTCGATGCATGCTCATTATAGAGTGGCGGATTATTTGGGAGCACTGGATTACGTGATCACAGTCAAATTCTTAAAGCCGACAATTCCATGTTTCGATAGACGTTTTAACTCTCCGTTAATTCGTTTATGTTTCGATTTAAAGTAAAACATTGAACAAATTAACACATGTTAATAAACAGTTGTAGACAAAGGCGAGTACTATAAACAACGTTGAAAATCTACTGAGTATAGATGTAAGAAGAGGTTTTAAAATGTTGAGGTTAGATTAACTTCCAAATCTTATACTTCACAATTCGCCATTATATCTAACATTTCTACTTTTGAAACAATGATGAGTTTATTCATTTTATTTTTTTTTTTCATTTTCATTAAATCTTGGGATATAAAAAAGTAATAGGACTTTATTGTTTTTAAGGATATAAATGGCAGGCCGTAAGCATGATTCTGTGGTGTGTTTTAAAAAATCTGGTAAAAACTTTAGGTGATCCTGTAGATGACTAGCCAGAATTTAATGTAATTATAAAAGGTGGTGCTAGTAAGTATAAAGAAAATTCCTGAATTTAGAAAATGTATTTTTAATAATTATAAAATCTAATATATTAATTCATTCCAATTTTTTAAAAATATTTGTGCAGGCCAAATAAAAATACTTCAAACTGCTTTTAATATACATGTTATTCAGTTATATAAACAAATAATAATTTTAGACTTGATTTCAACATTACTTATTCAAGGATAAAGATACAGTCATTTACACTGTCTTTTGTATAAGAAAAATTATTTTTGAAATTGATTTTGGAAACTAAAATTCCAAAATGACAGATTTTTAGATTTTCAAGCTATTTATATTTTAAAAATTTTCATTTAATGAAGCTGAGAAACGTTTACAAACTCTACAAACCGAGGAATATGCCTTTTCTATGGAGTGCATTATGACACCAAAAGAAATTGCTCAAGTAGCAGTTCGTAAAATAAAGCAGAAGAAGTTAAAAATTAGTACTGAAGCAGAAGCTGCTTTGCAAAATGTCCCAGATTTAAACTCTGATAACGAAACAGAGATAGAAAATATTGCAGCAAATGTCAATCAAAAATTTTCAACGAATAAGACTCCAGCGTACTCTGCAATACACTGCTATCGAGAGAAAGAATTTATAAAAACTTCTGCTGTTTTAAAAATAAATAGTCATACTGACCCGTGCAGAAATTGCTAAATGTTTGCCTTTCTTCCGATTTGGGCCAGATCGGGCACACAATTTTGTGGTTGTTAAATTTGGCCCCCTCTAGACCCCGGCTTAACAACCAAGCTTGCCAGTAGATGGCGCTCCATAAATTTCGGGGACTAAAGTGGGTTGACTTCAAATCGCCCAAGTTTCAATGTAAAGTGTCAAGCGTCAAAAATATTTCAATTATTATTTGTAAAAGTGACAAAATAATTGGGGAAAAATGCCAAAAGTGAGCACAAGATGAGTGCGTAGGTATAGTATACTTCAAAATATTTCTGAATTACGTGTTGAAGACTATAATAAGTAAATTTATTAAGAATGTTAAGATGAAACCTAACCTCGAAATGAGGTTATTTATATCTAAGAAAAGTAGCAAAAGTAATATTTGATTTGTTGAATGTGAAAATGAATTAAATCAACAATGTAGTCATAAACATACTTATTTTCACGTATTTTTGGGCGATTTGATATAATCGGAATGTAAATACAACCTTTTTATTTATATTCGCTTTTGTAAAAATAACTTAAGGAGCCAGTGCGATATTATAATCCACTTCTTTCAAAATAACTTTCCACAATTAAGTTCAACATAGAAATTGAAAGCAACTTCAATTTAGAAATTAAAACCAAGAATATATTGCAAAATACTTAAATGGATTATCATACACAAATGATGGCTGTTATATTGCGTCGTTTGACTTTTTCCGTTTGCTCAAAAAAAAGTTTCTGACAAACTTCAATTTTTTCATATCGCGATCTGCGAGATAACCTGATATTTATATTCTCAGATTTCAGTTAGGGAGGTGATATATTCGATTTTAATATTATTTTATTCAAGAATCCCTTTTAATTAAGAATAAGTCAAAAAAATGTGGGCCCGATCGGGGCCAGGCATGGTTATCTCTGGGCGCAGCGCTTGGGCCCCGATCGGTCATCGCGTTTCATTTCGAGTCTGGTCCCATCTAGATAGACTTATTTGAGCCAAATTCTGCCCGATCTGGCCGCGATCAGATCTAAATTGGAGTTTCTGCACGGGGAGTGTTCCACCCAATTGGGAAAAAGAGTTTGGAAACGGCAAGAGCGGTGCAAACACCAAATCAGTGAAGAATAAAAATATTAAAACTAACTTAATTACTGATCCAGAGGAAAATTTGGATGACAGTAAGTATATATTATTTAAAAATAAAAGTTTGCAAACGAAATAAAACATTCTTCTCACCTAAATTCATTAAAATAAGAAATTATTTTTTTTTACTATTTCAGGTGATGAAAGTTTACTTGAGATTGAACCTATGGAGAAAGTACACCCGACAAGTTCAGAATTATTATATGAAAAATATATTCAGATTCAGAGGAGGATAAACATGTGAAAGAAGAAAAACTCAGTATTTTTAAGGTAAAACACGCTAGTTTTCAACCAAAAATACAAATTGGTTCGCAGAGTTTTGTCAATAAATCAAAGGAAAAATTAGGAAAGAAACTTGACAGAACAAATGATTTTAGTAAGTGCAAAGAAATATTTTATTTTTTACCTGAGCTTAAATCCTAAAAAACGCAATATGTCATTCTTCTTCTTATTGTTTTCAGAAAGAGACCAGCATTTGAAAGAGAAAAAACCTCAGCGACCCAAAAAAGGTAGACACACTTCAGGTGTTAATTGTATATAAGCTTTAGTCTTTCTAATTATACAATTATATAGTGATGATCTTTAATAATTTCGAAAAATCAACTGCAATAAATTCTTTTGCTGTATCTTTATTAATATAACTTTTTTTTTAGATGGCGAGCTTCTTTGGGAAATTTATCACGACCTGCAAAAAGAAAAAGTCGATCTGCTAGAAATCAGAGCAAATCGACGATGTGAACAAGAAGCACGCCACAATGCTTTAATTGAACAAGGCATTCAGAAAAATTTTCAAACAAAATATAACTTGGATTTTCCTTTCTGCACTAAAGCAGAATTTGACGAATTCTCCGAAAATCTTTTCACGAATGATGATTATCGAAAGGAATTCGTAAGTTACAATAATAAAAATAATTTGCAATGAATCAATAAAACGATGATGATTTAATATATTAATTAATCACTAATTCCAATCACTAATTCCTCAATGTTTTTTTTTTAGATGAAATCCTTAAACAAACTGTTTGATAGAACCAATATTGCTAGGCGCAGTATTGTGTTATAAATTTTTCGTTCTTTTAAATAAATAAACAAAAGAGAGTTTTCGAGAAACTTTTAAGAGATAAAATGAGCCTTTAAAAAAGGTTTGATTTCTGCAACCAGAAATCAAATATTCCAACAAAAATTCGATTTAATATTTAAACCTGCTATGCCGTGCAAGTAAAATAAATCGTATGTGCAGTTCGGGCAAGTCATCTATCACTTTTACGAATCTTTTAAATAGTATTTAAATGTCCTTGATTCCGATGGTGTTAATTGAATGACCATTTCGCAATACCGCTAAATTTTGATGGGGCAATGGTCCGATAGCCCGACCATAGACCAGTCGGGCCCCCCGAACGTGGACTGGCTAGCGCCCGACTAAAATTTCCATACGGGACACATTAGTATTATTTTACTAATTAACTCTTAACTATTGACATAATGTTTGACTCCAAAATGGAATATTCTTGTTTTTACAAAAAAATAAGCACTGGGTATTATCATTTCTTTTACTTTTTCTAAAACAAATTTGTTTGTAATTATATGTGAGAAACGATCGTTATTTATATATTATCTATTTAGATTGTCTGAAAAATACGTGCAATGATAGTCGAAACGTCGGAATATTATTAAACAAACTTTCTAGTAATTTCGTTTTTATTCATTTAATTTAATGAAGACGGTAAAACCTAAGAAAATTCGTACTCATACTTTTTTCTAGTTTTATTTATAATTCTCTTCAAACAATTGTTATTGATTTCTTTTTAAATCTTTTTTCCTCTATTTTTGACCTTTCACAAATGTATTTATTAAAAGAAAGGAAAAAAAGTTTTAATCTTATGGAGAATTTATTTACAGTATTCAGTCCGTATTTATTTTAGATTTCTTAATTTCTAAAGTTTTTAAAGTTTCCTTTCGTTATTCTCTTTAAAAAAAACTTTTTATTTTTTCTCATATCGTCATAGATGAATAATCTTAAATATAGTTATATAAAAAAACTGGAAAAGGGGTTCATCTTACGGAAAATTCCTTCAAAGTAGAGACGTTTTTAGATGATTCAATTTAAAAAAATTATTTAGTTTAGTTTTTTAAATACGAATTAAAAAATTAAAAAACTTATTTTTGCAGATTTCTTCATTTGTTTTGTTTTCTTTTCAAAAAAGTTGTCTTTTTATTTTATATCCTTTTAGATTAATCTTGAAAATAATTATTTTTAAAAAATCTAGAGAAGGAGTTAATCTAACGAAATTTTTTGGAGAGGGCAAGTGAGGGAGAGGTATTGAAAGGGGAGGGAATGAGAGGTGGGGAAGTAAGGTAAGGAGAAGCTAGGGCACTTCCTCTCACTCCTCACCACTTCCCCTTCTCCACCCTCTCCTCACTTCCGCGCCTAAAAATCCCCTCCACACGCCACAGTTCCTCCCACATTTCATCTCCCTCCCCATCACTCCCGTTATTATCACCCCCCTTCCACCACTTTGAGGACTTCCCCTCCCAACCCCCACTTCCCCTAATTCCCACACTTTCACTTCTCCTCCCCTAACTTCCCCTATTTTCTAAAAAATACGGCAAATGGACGGACAGGCGGACGGAAAAGAGGACGGATCTTAAAAATAATAATATATTGTTCGACCTTCAGAGATAAAAGTCAGAGACCAGAAGAGATTAATTTCCGCAAATAAAAATGAAATTCAACACTTTATAGTCAGCCTTGACCTTTGAAATTTAAATTATTTGAAAATACATCCTGCTGAATGACAAATAAGGGAAAAACGTAGTAGGCGAAGGTCCAAATGGAACAATTTTTGAAATTGTGGATCGTTTCCTCCATCAAGACTCAAGAGATGTAAATTATAATTCATGCTTTGAATTCGTTACCAGGTAAATATGCTTGAAGAAACTTTTTTTTTTAATAAAGAGTCCGACTCTTTTTATTTCTTTCCTTTGTAAATCTAACAAACTTTAAATTAAAATTTCTAATTTAATTATTTAAATTTTGTAGTTATTTATTCAGTAAAATGAAAGCTGGATAACTTTACATTATCTGCGGAATGTTCTGTGAAAAAAGTAATTTAATTACTTCAAAAAAATTGAGTTGCGAAAGTTCTAATTAATAAAAAAGAAGAAGAGCTTGCTATTCCAATTATTATTTGAGTTTCATTCAATGTGAAATATTTCATTTGAATTGGGACAATTGCTTCAATTAAGAGAAGTCGATATTGCAAACTTAGTTAAAAAAAATCACATATTTTCACTTAGTAATGCAAGGTTTCTTTTCCAAAATAAATAGTAATTCAATTAAAAAAAACAAACCAATCATTTTTCAGATTTTAATTGTAGATAAGGACTTTCAAGATAATTATGATCAACTGCACTTTTCACACATTGATCGGGGTCACAACTTACTAATTCCATTTATATAGAAGAATTCAGACTGCCGGAATTAAGCGAGAAACTTTCCGTGCCAAATCTGCATTATAAGGGAAGAGAAAAGGGGAGAAAATCAATCTTATTCTTCACTGGGAAAAGGAAGGTAATGTTTTTATCAAAAGTGATATTTTATTTAAACATTATGCTTTGTTTTAACACATGATTCGTTAATTAAACATACTATTTTAATTAAACTTTTACAACCAAGCATATATAAGTAATTTGTTCTTTTTAATGTAATCTAAATTAAATCATTTCTTTAAACTAAGATTATTCTCATCAAATACTTTTGATAACATTTGCATTCATTCTGGTTTTCATTTCTCTCAGTAATTGATGGAGTATTAAAAAAGGTTGGTTTTCATTCTCGTATCTTGTAAATATGATGTTTGATGAAAACTTCACGTTTTCATCAAGCATGTCATGTTTTCATCAAACACATCATATTTCCATTTAAAAAATTATATTTTCATAAAAAACATAATGATTTTGTAAAAAACATCATATTTTCATTAAAAAACATGTTTTCATCAAACACATGATGTTTTTCATAAAAGAGTACGTTTTCATAAGGCAACATGATTTCCTCAAACATGTCATATTTTCTTTAATTCATAATTTTTCCATAAAACTCATTACATTTTCTTTTACATTAACTTTTTACATTTAAACTAAGATTTTTCTCATCAAAGACTTTTGATAACATTTGCATTCATTCTGGTTTTTATTTCTCAGTAATTGATGAAGTAATAAAAAAGGTTAGTTTTTCCATTTTCGTATCTAGTAAACATGATGTTTGATGAAAACTTCACGTTTGCACCAAGAATGTCATGTTTTCATCAAATACATCATATTTCCATTTAAAAAATCATGTTTTCATAAAAAACATCAGATTTTCATTGAAAAACATGTTTTCATCAAACACATGATGTTTTTCATAAAAGAGTACGTTTTCATAAGGCAACGTGATTTCCTCAAACATGTCATATTTTCTTTAATTCATAATTTTTCCATAAAACTCATTACATTTTCTTTTACATTAACTTTTTACATTTAAACTAAGATTTTTCTCATCAAAGACTTTTGATAACATTTGCATTCATTCTGGTTTTTATTTCTCAGTAATTGATGAAGTAATAAAAAAGGTTAGTTTTTCCATTTTCGTATCTAGTAAACATGATGTTTGATTAAAACATCACGTTTTCAGCAAGCATATCATGTTTTCATCAAACACATCATATTTCCATTTAAAAAATAATGTCTTCATGAAAAACATCATGATTTCGTAAAAAACATCATATTTTCATTAAAAAACATGTTTTCATCAAACACATGATGTTTTTCATAAAAGATTACTTTTTAATAAAGCAACATGTTTTCTTCAAACATGTCATATTTTCTTTAATGCATCATTTTTCTATAAAACTCATGACATTTTCATCGGAAATCCTGTTTCTGATATCATCTTTAATTATTTATTAAAACACTTCATGCTTTTCTCAAACCATTATGTTTGCATCAAACACAAACATCACCTTTTTTGTCAAACACATCATGTTTTCATAAAACACACTGTCATAAATTTCTATACTGATTTTACTATAAATGTAATGTAAGCAATATGCATATGCCATTAGAAAATCTAATATTCAATCATCTTGTGAAATTAATTTAATTTACATGTATAGTAAAACAGTGTGCGAAAGTGGAAAATTCTCTGATGCGCCTAATTCTTGTGAAATATTTAAAACTAAAGTAATAACTTACAATTCCGAGAACTAAATTCATATTTATAATCAAAGTGCAATGTAGCAATAAGATTTTCTTAAAACTTTACTGTAAATATCAGAATTTTAACGAGAAAGCGGCTACTTTTAGGTTAGGAATCATAATTATTCGCTTAATTATACTTTTTCACTTGAATAAACCCAGCATAATTTATGTTTAAAAAGAAAAAATCTGCATTATTCTTGATCACAATATTTCAGCAAAGGAACGAATAAGGGTAAAGGTTCTTTCCCCATTCTCGGATTTTGTAAATATTATGTTTTAAAAGAAGACCTCATATTTGGTTAAACACATCATATCTTTATAAAACTCATCACATTTTTGTCAAAAACTGTGTTTCTTATATAATACTTCATCCGTTCGTAAAAAGCGTCACGTTTTCCTCAAAACATTAAGTTAGTATCAAACATCATTTTTCTCATCAAAAACATCAGTTTTTCATAAAATGCGGCATGTTTACCTAAAAGAATAACGTTTGCATTAAACCCATTATGTTTGCATCAAACACACCATGTTTTCATCAAAAACATTATGTGTTCATTACAAAATTCATGTTTTCATAAAGAAATCATTTTTCCATAAAAACATCATGTTGACATAAGAACATCATATTGTCATAAAGACATCATGTTTTATGAAAGCATCAAGTTTTTACCAAACGCATAATTTTTTTATCAAACACATCATGTTTTTTATATCACACATGCTTTCGTCAAATTTTGTCAAACGCATAATATGTTCATGAAACTCATCACGTTTTTGTCAAACATCGTGTTCCTCACAAAATACTTTTTTTTCGTAAAATACGTCATGTTTCCTCAAAGCATTATGTTTGCATCAATCACATTATGTTTCCATTAAATATCATATTTTCTTCAAACACATTAGGCGTCGTCCATAAATTACGTAACGCGTTTTTCTTTTGTTTGAATAAAGACGAGCATGAAATTGATGTGAAGTTGAGAAAAACACAGCGATATAAACAAAAGAAAAAAGTGTTACGTAATATATGGACGATCCCTTATATGTTTTATAAAATATACAGCTTTCGTCAAACACGTTATATGTTGTCAAACGCGTCTTGCTTTAATTAAAATCATTACGACTTCATCAAACATCATGTTTATTATATAATACTGCACTTTATCGTGAAACACGTCATGTTTTCCTCAAATAAATAGGTTTTCATCAAGCATATCATGCTTTCATGAAACACATCATGTTTAAATTAAACATCATATTTTCGCCAAACACATTCAAACATCATGTTTCTCATATAATACTTCTTTTTTTTTTAAGCACGTAATTTTTTCCTCAAGTTATTATGTTTGCAGCAAACGCATAATTTTTTCATCAAATAGATCATCTTTCCATCAAACGTCATATCATCGTCGAACACATCATGTGTTTCATAGAATATCATGTTTTGATCAAACACGTCACGTTTTCGTAAAATACGACATATTTTGTCAGAAGCATCACGTTTTCATAAAATTGATCATGTTTACAACAAACATATTATGTTTTAGTGAAACACTCCATCTTTTCGTCAAAAACATAATGTTTTTATGAAACAAATCATGTTTTCATAAAAAATATCATGTTTTCATTAAATAGTACGTTCTCATCAAGTGTCATATTGACCGTAATTTCATTTTTCTTCAACTTTGAATAAGCAAGTCTCATTATAAACAAGGAGTTTTCAACTTCGAGACTTGTTTCATTCTATTTATTAAAATCCATTTTTCACTTTTTGACATTTTTACAATGTAAAGTATTCAACTTCCTTCTCATATTTTCAATATCTGATCATACTTGCATTAACATTTTAAGTCCGTGAATATGCTTCAAAACCCCATTTAATCGATTATATAATCATCGTGAAATACTTAAAAACTTATTTTGGTCAGTATTTTTTTCCCTTTTATGAATGAATGTATATCTATCAAACAGAATTTGCCACTTTATTTAATAGCATCCCATTCTTCTGATAAAGGTTCTTTCATGTCTTAATTATTTTAAAATATAAATGTCTTTTTTACTCGTTGTACAATTTTTGAATAGAAATTATCAAACACACCACCGTTTATCCAAGCGATATTTCTTTTTAGAAACAGTCCTTCTTGTATGACTGCACGACCTGTTCCTACATATATCTGGAATTTCATTAAAATAGAGAGATACTGCATTATTTAAATCTTGGCTCTCTTATTCAGAATTCAACGATTCAAAACATAATTTCCCGATTTTCTGTATCCACATAATGTGGAAAATCGGATTACCTTGCATCAGGAAGGCGATTTCGTTTGCATAACGAGTTTACTAGCACGTAACCAGTTTAACAAAATTGCCTGGATGGCGTTCTGGAAAATCATGACCTGTGCCATTTGCGATCGTTTTTCCAGATACGATTCTTTCCTTGTACTCGGTTTAACTTCACTGCATTTAGGTTTAAAGGACTTCAAGCTTTATAGCAAATTTTACGAAACTACTAGCGCGATAAAATCTTTATATGAAGCTATGCAATAAAAGTGGATAGTACGACTTTAAGTTTTGTCGTTTTTCTCCCATTCTCTCTCGGATATTTTTCATTTTTAAAACAGAATTTTATACATTCTTATATTGAAGTACGATAGGTGATATCACCAGAATACTGTACAATAGCGGACGACATCAAAAGCACTTAAGGAATGTTCTTCATTTGGGAGGTCAGACGCTGAATTTCCTGATAGAGAAGCAGGAGATCGAGAGAGATAAGGTGTCCAATTTCCTGACGTACTTTTTTTTATTAGATACGGGGAAAAATTGATTTTGTTAGTTGAAGTATATTTTCTTGAGACGTGAAAAATTTTAAAGCTAAATTCATGATTTGATAGGCTGAATTCAACATCACCAGACTTCCGAAAGAGATGAATTTTTAAGGAACGATATTTGGTTTTGAAGTTTGAAAGCCAAATGTTTTAGAGAAAATTTGATTTTAAACCTGAAAATATTCAATTTCAGCAAAAAAGTTAATTTTAATCCAAATAATTGAATTTTCAACAATAAATTTTATTTGAGACCAAAAAATTTTTTACCAAAGGAGATGAATTTTCAATCCAAAAGCAAGAATGTTCCACAAAAACAGCTGTTAAAGTAGCAACCAGAAATGAAATAGTTATCTTTTCAGTTAAAAAGATAGGTTTTAAACCAAAAAAAAAAGGTTCAACAAAACTGTTACATTTTTCGAAAAAGAAATGAATTTTCAACTAAAAGAATTTTAAACAAAAGAGTTAAACTTTCAACCAACTAGTTGCATTTTTAATACAAAATATTAATTGTCCTCCAAACTGTAGAGTTAATATTTTACTACAATTTTTTCAATAGAAAACCGTTAAATCTCAAACTAAAGACGAATTTTCTACAAACGGTGAACTTTCACCGAAGACAGATTTTTTAGTCAAGGGAAAAAGAATGTCAATCAAGTTGTTGAATTTTCAAACCAAAAAATGTGAATCGTCTACAAAACAGTTGCATTTTTAACCCTGAAATATAAATTTTGAACCCAAAAGTTAATTTTCAACCGAATAGTTTTATTTTCTACCGAAATAATAGGATTTTCAATCCAAAAATACCAACGTTCCACAAGACAATTGAATTTTCAACGCGAAATTATAAATTAAAAACAGGTAAATTTTCAACCATATAGTTAATTCTTCACTAAAAACTATCAATTTTCAACAAAAGTAGAATAGTACAATTTTCAGTATCAACAATTCATTTTCACAAAAAAAAATAATTTTGTATTTTAACCAATAAGAGAATAGTTAAATTATCAGTTAAAAAAATTAATTCTTGACAACAACAAAAGATTTTTCAGAAAATCATTTGATTTTTCAACCAAAGAGACAAATTTTCAAATAATAAAATTAATTTTTAATTAAATAGTTAAACTTTTAATCAAGATAGTTTAGTTCTCAACCAAGAGAGACTTTCTATCAAATGAGATGAATTTTCAACTCAGAAAATCAATTTTAAACAAAAAATTCAATAGTTAAATTTTCAAATAAATGAATCAATTTTTAAATAAAAAAAATGTTTAACCAAACATTTCAATCTTTAGGTAATCAAATGAATTTCAAATCAAATATTTCAACTTTAAACAACGCAGATAAATTTTTGAATAAATAATTGTCCTTCAATCCAAAAGATTAATTTTCTACAAAAAATACATATTTTCAAAAAATAATTGAATTTTCAAACAAATAGTGGAATTTTCCCCTAAAAACGATAGATATTCTAACAAAAATATGATAGTTAAATTTTTCGTTACAAAATTTATTTGCAAGAAGAAAAGATGAATTTTCAACAAAATATTTCAAGTTTTATCCAATAAAATTAATTTTTAACAACTCTCAACCAAGAAGTTGGATTTGCAACAGAAAACGATGAAATTCAAAGCAAAATGTAATATTTAAATTTTTCACTAAAAACATATGTGAATTTCTTAAAAAGTATTTCAAATATTAATTGAGTAGGGTAATTTTTCAATCAAAATAAAATAGTTGAATTTTAAATAAAATAATTAAATGTTTAATCCAAGAGTAGAATTTATAACCAAAAAAGGTGAATTTTTGATCCCAAAATGCAACAATAGACTTTACAATCACAAAAATTAATTTTTAACCAAAAAACAGACTTTATTATTAGGTTCACATTTAAGCGAGAATAAGGAGAAGGTTCTTAAAAAATAATTTAAAAAAAAGGAATTCTTCAGAAATTTCATATTTTGATCTTCAAAGTTTAACTTTAATCTTTCTTGGTTGAAAATTGAATTTTTTATTTAATATTCCTCGTTTAAAAAAATCTTTTTAGGTTGAAGATGCATACTTTTAGTTCAAAATTCATGTCTTTGCTTAATAGTTCAACAATTGTTGTAAAAATTATGATTTTTTTTTTTAATGAAAATTTAATCACTTTGGTAAAAGTAGGAATACTTCGTTAAAATTTTTTTTTCTGATGATTTATCTGTTGGTGGAGAATTTGGCTATTTAATTAAAAATTCTTTTGGTTTTTTAATATATTTTTCAACTGAAAATTTAACTTATCCATTTTTTAACGAAATACACGAATTTTCAAGTATATAGTTGAATTTTAAACTCAAAAAGATCAGTTTTATACCATAAATGGAATAGCTAAATTTGAAGACAAAAAAAATTCTCAACAAAAAAGAAACGATTTGAATTGAAGGGAATTGAGTTGAATTGAGTTGTATTCAACCAAAAGACACGAAGATTTAAGAAAATAGTTAAAACCTCAACCAATAAATTTTCAACAAAATAGTTGAATTTTCAACTGTAAAGAGGAATTTGCAATAAAAAATGTAATTGTGAAGTTGTAAGTTAAAAAAATAATCCTTATGAAAAAAATGAATTCGCAACAAGTGGAATTCAACTAAAAAATACGAATTAAAAAAAGAATCCACAACAAAACTAATTAATTTTAAACAAACGAGTTTGCTACAAAATTAATTTAATTTTAAACTAAAATATAAATTTTCAACAAAAAGGTTGATTTTCAGAAAAATAGTTTAATTGTTTTCTACCGAATTATTGTTAAATTTCCAAGTCGAGTAGACGAATTTTCAAAAAAACAGCTGAAAGTTTAATCTAAAGATACGAATTAAAAAAAAAATTAAATAACAATCAAGTTTTGAAATTTGAAACTAAAATTATGAATCGTTAGAAAAAAATGCATTTCTTACAAATTATTGTAACTTTAAGCCAAGTAGTTAATTTAAAAATAAATGAATTCTCAAGTAAAATGTATTAAAAAAGAAAGAAAATTTTAATTTATAAATCAATAGAAGTTCAATTTAACAACAAAAAAATTCTTTACAAAATAGTTGAATCCTCAACTAAAACGAATTGATTTTGAGCCAAGCAGTTATATTTTTAACTAAAACGGATGAATTTTTTGACATGAAATAATTTTTTTAATTTTTGGTTCAAAATTTATCTTTTATATGTTGAAAGCTGAAATCTTTGCAAAAATTGTATATATTTGGTTAAAACTTCAACTATTTTGTTAAAGCTCTCTTTTTTGGTCATAAATGTAATTGTTTCGTTGATAATTCAACTTTTATGGTAAAAAATTAATCCTTTTTGATTGAAAATGAACTTTTTCAAATGATTTTTTTTTAAATATTAATTAATCCATTTTTTGTTGATGATTGATTTTTTGGGTTTAAGATTCATGAGATTCGTTGAAAATTCACCTTCTTTTACTGAAAATTGAAAATTTTTGTAGGAAATTAATCTTTTTTTTGGAAAATTCATCATTTTAATTGAGGATTCTGCTATTTTCTTTGAAAATTTCCTTAGTTGAATTTAACAGGTTGAAATTTTTTTCTTAAACGATATTTCTTTAAACTTAAAATTAAGCCACGCATTTTTTGTTAAGAATTGATCTTTTTAGTTAAAAATTCATCTTTCTTGGTTTAAAATTAACTTTCTTGTTCAAAATTCTACCTTAGAGTTTTAAAAGTCAACTATTTGCAAGAAAATTGCACTTTTTAGCTTAAAAGCCAATTTTATTTTTTATTTTTTTAACTTGGGTAACAAATCTATCTTCTTTTTCTTAAAAAATTATCTATTTAGTTGAGGATGCAACTATTTTGTAAAAATCGTCTGCTTTGCTGCATTCAACTAGTTGATAATTCTGTTTTTTTAAAGATTAACTTCTTTATCTGAAAATTTGGCTATTCCATTTTTGGTTTTCGTGGAATTAAATTGGTTGATAATTCTTTTTTTTTTAATTGAAAATAAATTTTGTAACTAAAAGCTAAACTATTTGGTTGAAAAGCCATCCTTGTTGATTAAAATACCAGCTATTTGGTAAAAAAATTAACTACAGTCGAATCTGAATGTAGTGATTCTGAATTTAGTGTTTCCGATAATTGACGTCGCGCTGCGGGGATTGTTGAGAGGAATTGAGTGAGGGGGATGTACGGCGTTCACTCAGGCGTGACAAATCAGAGAGAGAACCAAGAGAGAGACAAAACAGTTCTGAGACTCTGAATTAATGGTCAAGGTGAGTCCTAAAACCGACACTAAGTCCACATTTTACTCCACCTAGTTGAAACTTTACCTAAATTATTAACTTTTTTTTATTATTTTGTAGAAAATTTAATTATGTTGATAAAAAAACCTTTTTGGTCGAAAATTCAACTGCTTTTTAGAACATTCGTCTGTATTAATTGTGTGATTTTATTTTAAAAAGATCTAATGTTAAAAGCGTGACTTGATTAAAATATTGGCCTTTCAATATTAATCTTTAGGAAAATGAGAAATCGATCAGGGGAAAATCAGGAAATTTTGAAAATACAGTTTTTCAACCATCCTGACAATTATTGATCAGAGGCAAGTTCCGGAAACGAAGAGACCCAGGAAATAAAGTTTAATTAAATTAAAATGAAAATTACTAATGACCAATTCCATTTCAAATCGGCTAGAAAAGTTATAAAAAAATAACTCTAAAAAAAGACGAATTTTCAACAAAATAGTTGAATTTTAGACCAAAAAATATTAGTTTCACAAAACATAGTCAAATATAGATTTAGTATCGAGTTTGGGGTCCAATGGTGACCATAATCCAGAGTTTCGAAACTGTTTTAACCGCCTACCGGGTCTCTCTCTGGTTTGTCACGCCTGAGTGAACACCGTGCGCAACCAGCTCCTCTCACCCATCACCATGGCGCGGATTTTAAGAAAACATTTAAATTTGACTAAATAAGTAACGGTTAAATTTTAAGTTTGTAAAGCTAATTTTAAAGAAAAAGAAAACAATTATCTACCCAAACAGATAAATTTTTAACAAAATACGTATATGTTCTACAAAATAGTTGAATTTTCAACTTATAAAGAAAAATTTTCAAGCCAAAATAAAACAGCTACATATTCATGTGAAAAAGTTAATTTTTTATGGAATAAAAACAAATTTCCCACAGAATGGTTAAATTTTTTAATAAGCAATTTAATTTTTAACCAAAAATTTTAAGTTTTTACCAAAGCAATTTTATTTTGAAAAAATACGAATGTTCAACACAAAAGTTAAGTTCCAGACAAAATAGTTTCATTTTCTATCAAATTAGTTTAATTTTAAACCACCATTATTTTGCAACAATTTTGAATTTTGAATTTGCGACAAAAGTTTTATTTTATAACCGAATAGTGTTATTCAAACTAAAATGATGAATCTTTATAAAAAAGTAACATAAGCAAAAAAAGCTAATTTTTAACAAAATAGTCGAATCCTTAACCAAAACAATTCTTTTTCAACCAAGCAGTTGCATTTTTAACCAAAAATGATGCATTTTTAATAAAGAAGTAATTCCGTACTATTTTTGGTTGAAAATCGAAATATTTGGTAAAAAATACTTATATTTGGTTGAAAATTCTTTTTTTGGGTACAAAATTAATCGGGTTAATTAAAAATTCAAGTGTTTAGCTCAAACTTTCATGATTGAAAAAAATCCATTGTGTTGTTTAAGCCATCTTTTTTGGTTGGTAATAATTAATCTTTATGGTAGAAAAATCTCTCTTTTTTGTTAAAAATGCAACAGCTTCTGATTTCAAATTAATATATTTTTTAAATGCAATATTAACCAATAAATTTTTCTCTGAGAACTCATTTCTTTGGTTAAATATTCATCACATTCGTTGAAATTTCCTATTTTTTCTTGAAAATTTAAGTATTTTATTGAGAATTTGTATTTTATGGCAGTTAATTCATATTTTTGGTTGAAAATGCAAATAGTTTGTTAAAAAATTAATTATTTGGTTAGAAATTAAACCTATTTATTTAAAAATTAAACTCTTGAATTGCAAATTCATTTTTTTTCTTTGTTAGGAAATAATTTTTTATATAAAAATTAAAAAATTACATTTTTGGTTAAATATTTGCTTTTTATAATCATGAAATTTAACTATTTGGTCGAAAATTCGTCGATTTGGTTAGAGAATTAATCTCTTTTGTTGAAAAATCATTATTTTGTGTGAGGATTCAACTATTTTGCTGATGATTTTGTTGACGATTTATCATTTTAGTTGAAAAATCTTTTTTCTTTTTGCTCAAAATTAAACTATTTTGTTAAAAATATAAAAAGAAGGTTGAAAATTCCATTAAAGATTAAAATATTCGCTTGAAAATTCATGTATTTTGCTACCAAAAAAATGTTGGCAGAAAATTAATCTTTTGTTTGAAATTTAATTTCTTTTTTAGAATTTTTTTAATTGAAACATTAATTTTTTAACTAAAGTTTCTTTCGGAAATTTTTTATAAAAATTTAATCACATTAGTAAAAAGTTCATTCGGTTGGTTGAAAATCGAACTATATTGTTTCAGGGTTTTCTTATTTGCTTAAAAACTTATTTTTTTTTTAAACTGAAAATCAAACTATTCTACTATCTGTTCAAAATGTATCTTTTTCACTAAGAAATTCATTTGATTTGTTTAATATTGTGTGTTTTTTGGTAAAAAATGAACCTTATTGGTTGATAATTTTACTATTAGGTTGAAAATTCCATTAAAAATTAAAATACTTGGTTGAAAATTCAGGTATTTTTTTTAAATTCTTCTTTTTTGGTAGAAAATGGTTGGTGTTTGTTAAAAATTTATTTCTTCGATTAAAAAATTTTCGTATTGAAAATTAATGTTTTAAACTGAACATTTAAATTTGAAATTTTTTTTGAAAAATTATATTTTTCAATAGACAATTATTCTTGATTAGAAATCCACCTATTTGTTTAGACACTGATTTTTGTTTTTGAAAATTCATCTATTTTGTTCAAAGTAAGTCTTTTTTCAGAAAATTTAACTTTTGGTTTGAAAATTTAACTAACAGGTTGAAAATTTTTTTTATGGCTTAAGATTAATAAGTTTAGTTCGAAATTCATTTTTTTTGCTGAAAAACTTACCTAATTTTTTGAAAATGCGTTTTTTCTGTTAAAAATGAATTCTTTAATTCTACTATTTTCTTTGAAAATTTCCTTAGTTGAATTTAACAGGCTGAAATTTTTTTTCTTAAAGAATAGCTTTTTAAACTTAAAATTAAACCACGCATTTTTTGTTAAAAATTGATCTTTTTAGATAAAAATCCACCTTTCTTGGTGTAAAATGAACTTTATTGTTAAAAATTCTACTTTAGAGGTTTAAAAGTCAACTATTTTCCAGAAAATTGGAATTTTTAGCTTAAAAGCCGAATTTTTTTTTTTAATTTGACAACTTGGGTAACAAATTTATTTGTTGAAAAAATTATATTTTTTAATAGACAATTATTCTTGATTAAAAATACACCTATTTGTTTAGACACTAATTTTTGTTTTTGAAACTTACGTTTTTTCTGTTAAAAATGAATTCTTTAATTTGAAAATTTAACCATTTCATATTTGTTTTGAGCTTTATTTTCTCCGATTGAAAATTCAACTATTTGGTTCAAAATTCATGTATTTTGTTAAAAATTAATCTTCTAAGTTGAAAATTAATCTGTTTGGTTTAAAATGTAACTATTTTCTTTAAACTTCATTTATTTTGTTCAAAATGTATCTCTTTTTGTAAAAAATTTATGTTTCGGGTTTAAAATTCCACTATCGGGTTTAAAATTAATTTCTTTACCTTCTCTCTATAATCACACCTCCCTTTTGTGCTGCAATTCACAATTGCTCTAGGCTCAC
>NC_046663.1:23032550-23062284 GCF_010883055.1 Belonocnema kinseyi
TTTGTTGAAAAAATTATATTTTTCAATAGACAATTATTCTTGATTAGAAATCCACCTATTTGTTTAGACACTGATTTTTGTTTTTGAAAATTCATCTATTTTATTCAAAGTAAGTCTTTTTTTTAGAAAATTCAACTTTTGGTTTGAAAATTACGTTTTTTCTGTTAAAAATGAATTCTTTAATTTGAAAGTTTAACCATTTCATATTTGTTTTGAGCTTTATTTTCTCCAATAGAAAATTCAACTATTTGGTTCAAAATTCATGTATTTTGTTAAAAATTAATCTTCTAAGTTGAATGTAACTATTTTCTTTAAACTTCATTTATTTTGTTCAAAATGTATCTCTTTTTGTAAAAAATTTATGTTTTGGGTTTAAAATTCCACTATCGGGTTTAAAATGAATTTCTTTACCTTCTCTCTATAATCACACCTCCCTTTTGTGCTACAATTCACAATTGCTCTAGGCTCACCTTCGATATCCCCACTACTGCCACGATAAGAAAGCCTGTCTCTACTGTATCTCTCTCTCTCTTTCCCTCTGCACTCTCCTACTAGGGGATATCCTCAAAACCCATGATGGTTCCTCACAAAATATTTAAAAGTTGATCCATCAAAGTTTCACTTCACCAGTGTAGCCCCACTGCCACACACTGGTTTTTTTATCTTGAAATTTTGACATAAATCTTTCTACATGCAATGGCGATTTATCGTGAAGGGGCTGTAAAGCATCCTGAAGCATTCAAGTAGAATTCACGAAATGTTAGGGAGTCGTAAATGTGCAGAGGGTCTACTCTGCAGGAAACTATAAAGGGATTTCGTCACCCTTCGACGTCTGCCGTATACGGAGGGTGGTCCGAAATTTGATATGTGCATACTTCTTTAAATTAATTTTTAATGTAAATAGCAGGGTGGATCAAAAAAAAATTATTTTTATCTCAGATGGCACTTCTTCAAAGTATTCTTTTGTGTCAAAATGACTCCAGATTTTTGTCAGAATTGAAAAATTTATATTTAGGCTTAAGGGTTTTTGAAAATGAAATTCTGCTTTTTTCAACAAATCTGAGAGATGTATTTGAATCAAAAAAATACATTGTAAGTCTATACGTAAACACGTTTATTAGGGGCCATTTATAAATTGCGTAACCAGGGTGGCCAAAAAACTTCATTTTTTAAATTTCCTGAGTTTTTAAAATAATTTTTTATTTTCCTTTACCATTAGTAGTTAATTATTCAAATTTTAATCGTGTTACAATTTTTAATATAGCATCTTTTATCAAAGAATTAAACAATTTTTAATTTAAATTAATGAATTTTAAATTACTTGGATAAATAAAGGAAAAATAATGTTGAAAAATCCATATATTTCAGTAACACTGGAGTGACTTTAAAATAATTAAGAAAATCTATTTGAAATTTGAATCTTCGAAAATATTATAAAATGCCTTGGAATCTTTTGAAATTCCCTTCTAAAACCTTCTAAAATAACCGGAAATATTTCAAATCCTTGGACCAAATTAAGTTTAAAATTATTTATGTATCTTTTCAAAAATCCGGAAATATTTTGTATTGCTTAGATTATTTTAAAATTTTATCTTGAAGTTAAATTTTCAAGACAAAAAATCACTTTGAATATATATCTTTTTAAATTTTTAATTATTTTGGACATTTTTAAAATTTTCTAAATCTCTTTTCAAATTATTTGACTTTTTCTGAATTTTTGAAATGTTTGAAATTTATTCTTCAGAAAAGCCTTTTAATTCCTAAAACTCTTAAAAATATTTTGGAATTCTTTTAAATTATTCATATCGAAAAAATTTTCTAAAAATCTTTTATAGCATTTAAAATCCTTTGAAATCTTCAAAACTTTTTAAGTCTCTTGAAAATGCCTTAGAGTTTCTAAGAATACCCTAAACTTCTTTTTAATTGTTTGGAATCCCTTCCAATAATTTTAATTGATTAAAAATCTCTTGAAATGTTTTTAAAAAGCCTAACATATTGCAAATCCTTTAAAACATTTTAAAATCCCTTGGTATTTTTCAAAGTTCTTGCAAATTTTTTGAAATTTTTCAAAATAGCCCAACCAGTATAGAATCAATCAGTTATTTAACAACAATGAATATGAATTTTTCGAGAATTTCGTACCCTAAATTTAATTAGATAGAAAACCAGAATTTTTAAAAACATACATTATCAATCCCGCTAGTTCTTTAATTTGAAGAAAAAAATAATTTTTAATACAAAATAAAAATTTGAAATTACTATTAAATTTTCATGCTTATTACTTTATTTGTTTTTAAGGTTATAGAAATATAATTTTTCTAAATCTTAAGAAAATTCAGAAATATTTTTAAGAATTTCAACGGAAAAATGCGTTTTCTACCGAATAGTTGGATTTTTAATGAAAAATATGAATTCTCAACGAAAAATGTAATTGTTAATAATTAAATCAAAATACTTTAACTTTTAATCGAAAACAATTAAAATCACTCAAAAAAGTCACATTTTCAACAAATAATTGAGTCTATAAATAAAAATGATTAATTTTCAAAGAGTTCTATTTGTACATAACAAAGATTACATTTTCTGAAAAAAAACGAATTCTATAGACAATTTTTTAGTTTTTTAACACGAAGTTTTAAATTTTTAAGGGAAAAGATTAATTTTCAACCACATAAAAGCCTTTTCTACCTAGAAGATTAATTTTCTACCGAAAAGAATATTTTTCAATGAAAAATATAATAACTTATATTTTTACCGGAAAATATTTTTATTTTAAATAAAAAATAGTATAATTCATAAAAAGAATGGATTAGTAACAAAATAGTACATTTTAAGTGAATTTTTATTTAAGTAGTTTAATTGTTAACTAATTAGTTCGATTTTCAAGAAAAGAGATGAAATTTTAACGCAAAATTTAGTTGAGATTAAAACTAAAAAAGACTTTAAATTTATATCTATAAGATTTTTATTTTAAACCAAACAAACAGGTACAATTTTTATTTAAAAGAATATATTAAATTTCTACCCAGAAACAATTGATTGAATTTTCATCGAAATAAAAAATTCGAAAATTTGTTAAAAATTTATGGAAATCCTTCAGTTTTGAAATATGTTTAAATTCTTCAAGACAATTAAAATACCTAAATACCTCTTTAATTTTGGAAATCTTTTGAAATGTTAAATTTTTAAAAAATATTCTTTTAAAATTAACTTATCGATTCTAAAACTTTTCAATATCGTTAGAAAACTTGAAAATGTTGTATCCAAATCTTCAAAAAGCTATATTTTGTTTTAAGTTTATTGAAATCATTCCAAACTTTAAATTATTTTTGAATTTTTTAAGAACTTCTAAATATTCGTATAAATGATTCGCATTTTTTTATAAATTTTTGAAAATATTTTAGAATGATTCAAAATATTTTCAAGTGATCTCTTAAAACAAATTTTGTAAAATAAAAAATCACTAAAAAATTTTCCAGCATTCCTAAAAGTTTTCTTTAATCTCTTGAAACCTTTCAAAATTCTTCAAAAGCTTCTAAACTCTTTGTGGCAAATCTTCAGAAATTTAAATTTTGTTTTAAATTTGTGAACATCTTTTGAAGCCAAGAATTATTTTTGTATCTTTTGAAAACTTTTAAATTGCTCTTAAACTTATTGGATTTTATAACTGAAAATTTTCAATCTTTCAAAATGAAATTATTTGCTTTACAATCTTCTACATTTATTTCTGAAATTTTAGGAAATCATAAAAAAATGTTTGAAAATATTTTCTTAAAATTATGTTTTCAAAATAAAATTATACTTCAAAGCCCTTCAAAGCCTGAAAAAGCTTAAGAATTGTATTCCAAACTATTTCAAAACTAAATTTTGCCTAAAATGTTATTGAATATTATTATTATATTATTAATTAATATGGAATTATTTGTCCTTAAGTTTTTTTTTTTAATTAATTTTTATAACTAAAATTCCTAAAGACAGCCATGTCATTTATGCAGTATGCAACCAACCAGGTTTTTAACAAAAACGATACGAGATTTTCGAGAATTTCGTTCCTTCAATTTTGTCAGATAGAATTGAAAGCGTGAAGAAAAATTGTACAGTTAAAAAAGTTTTTTGAGTAGGTATGCTGGGAGCAAGGTATTCATTTCGCGTTCTATTTTAAACCACTCTACTTTTCAATGTCTGTATCCGTAACGATGAGTGAAATAACGTATTCTAAAGTTTACGACTCACAGCTAAAATGAGTATCATTTCCTGAAGTTGAAAGTCTTCTTGAGAAAAATATTTATGGGACCACTAAACAACGACGTCACAGTGCCAGTTAGTGCAAAATGAGAGAATGTATAGCAACTAGCGTGACTTGAAGAAATAAAAATTTTTAAACTGAACGTTCTCTCGAAAATACTTGTTCCAATTGAAGAAAAAGTTAGATATAAATTTGAGATAAAACAAACAATAAAGTTGGAATACATAATATTGCATAATAGAGTAGAGTGAGTACTCGCGCACTGCGGCTTTCTGCTACGTTGCAGGGGTTTTTCAGGTTAGAGTCGCAACCGTCTCTTGCCCTGAACGCTGAGAAACTGCGTCGGCCAGAAGTTCTAGGAAGGCCGAGACCGGGGGGACAATAACCGAGAGTTTAGTTTATTCGATAATATGCTATGAAAAAAGTTTGTTCGCATCAAACAAATTATTTTACAGTGCCTTTTAATCCCCTCCTTATAAGAAAATATTATAGTAAAATTCAGTATAGGTCTAAAATGATTGAAAGAGTTCGTGCAAAAAGTTAAAAAGGAAAAACGAATTATTTATTTACTTAACTTAAATTTTCTCAAAACTATTAGGAAGTTTTAAGGGATTGCAAAGGATTTCAATTTTTTTAAAGGCTTCCGCGGATTTTAAGGCTTTTCAAAGGATTCCAAGGTTTTCAAAATATTTGAATAATTAGAAAATAGGTCATCGTTTTTCCAGAGATTTAAAATGATTTTCAAGCATTTCAAGGAATTTTGAAAAATGTTGAGTTAGTCTGAAGGGTTTAAAAAATTTCGAAACATTTGCGGAATTGCGAAGATTTCCAAAGAAATTCAAAATATTCCGAAAATTTCCAGGGATTTCAAAGAATTTTTTATGTTTTCTGAAGATTTCAGGATATGTCCAGTGAACTTGGAAAAATAAATAAAAAAAAGAGATTAACAAAAAATTGTTTAAAATTTCAAGGGATTTTACAGGAATTTTTACATTTCTAAATACCTCAAGGGATTTCAAAGAATTTTGTAGAAAATCTTAAGATTTCAAAGGATTTCTAGTGAATTTTTGAAAGTGAATTAAAATAATGGAAATTTCAAGGAATTTCTAGCAAATCCAAAGTTTTTAAGGAATTTTAGGTGATTATAAAAGATTTTAAGAAAAACACAGTATTTCCAGGAATTTAGAACAATTTTATCAGATTTCTAAACTTTTCAAGCTATTTCTAGAGAAGTTTTGAAGATGAATAAAATTTCACTGAATTTCAAGGGATTTTGAGATATTCCGAGGAATTTCCCAAAATTTAAGGAGTTTATTAAATCTCAAGGATTTCAAAGATTTCTAGGGATTTAAACGATTTTTTTAGATAACTTTAATGAATAGATTTGATTTAAATGACATCCAAACTCTTTCAAATGACTTAAACTTTTTTTAAATGGGGTTTGACGTTTTTTTTTAATTTCAAGGGATTTTATGGGATTCTAAAATAATTGAAGAAATATACCAAATTTCAAGGAATTTCAAAGCATTTTGTAGATTTTCCAAAGGTTTCAAGCGATTTCTAGAGGTGTTTTAAAAATAAATGAAATTTTACAGGATTCTTAAAGATTAATAAATATTTTAAGATTTCTAAGATATATGATATTCCAGGGCTATACAATGATTGAAAAGTTTTTAACTGGATTTAATTTTTTTTAATTTAAAGTGATTTTAGGGGATTCTAAAAGAATTTAAGAAATATATAAAATTTCAAGGAATTGCAAAGAATTTTGTAGAATTTCCAAATGTTTTAAGCGATATCTCGAGATGTTTTAAAAATTAATGAAATTTCATTATATCTTAAGAGATTCTCAGGGATTCCACAGATTTCAAGGGAATTGGAGGTATTTAGAAAAAAAATGTACAAAATTCAAGGATTTTTATGAAATCTCTGAAGGATTTCAAAGATAAATAATATTCCAGGGCTTTTAAATGATTTGTACATTTCTAAAATAAATTTTTTAAGTTTTTTTTTTATTTCAAAGGATTTTTGGGGATTCTAAAAGAATTTAAGAAATATATAAAATTTCACGGAATTGCAAAGAATTTTGTAGAATTTCCAAATGTTTTAAGCGATTTCTAGAGACGTTTTAAAAATAAATGAAATTTCATTGAATTCCAAGGGATTATTAGGGATTCCACAGATTTCAAGGGATTTTGAAATATTCCGAAAAAAATTTTCAAAATCAAAGATTTCATTAAATCTCTAAGGATTTCTAATATTCCAGGGCTTTCCCTGGAATTTTAAAAAAATTTCAAGGGTTTTTAGGGGAGTCTAAAAGAATTTAAGAAATATATAAAATATCAAGGAATTGCAAAGAATTTTGTAGAATTTCTAAATGTTTTAAGCGATTTCTAGAGACGTTTTAAAAATAATTGAAATTTGACTGAATTCTAAGGGATTATTAGGGATTCCACAGATTTCAAGGGATTTTGAAATATTCCGAAAAAAATTTACAAAATTCAAAGATTTCATTAAAGCTCTAAGGATTTTGAAGATAAATAATATTTCAGCGCTTTCCCAGGAATTTTTAAAAAATGTCAAGGGTTTTTAGGGGAGTCTAAAAGAATTGAAGAAATATATAAAATTTCAAGGAATTGCAAAGAATTTCAAGGAATTCCACAAATTTCAATGGATTTTGAGGCATTTAGAAAAAATTTCACAATATTCAAGTATTTTATTAAATATCTAAAGGTGTCAAAAATAAATAATATTCCAGGGCTTTCAAATGATTTATACGTTTTTCAAATGGATTTTTACGTTCTTAAAAAATTTCAAGGGATTTTAGGGGATTCCAAAAGATTTGAAGAAATATACAAATTTCAAGGAATTTGAAAGATTTCCAAATAGTTCAAACTGTTTCTACAGAACATTGTAAAATAAATGAAATTTTATTCAATTTCAAGGGATTCCAAAGCTTTAAAGGGATTTCGAGGTATTTCAATGAATTTCTCATGATTAAAATTTTTTTTATTAATTCTCCGAGGGTTTCAAGGGATTATAAATATTTCTTACGCTTTTCCAGATGACTTTAATGAATACGTTTAATTTAATTTATATTCAAGGGATTTCAAATTATTTATACTTTACGAAATTTTTAAGGAAATTTGCAAATTTTTTGTGTGTAAAGTTTATTTGTGCAGAATCAATATTTTTGTGTACTTTCTTACGAGACCAAAAAAAAAACTTTTTTCTTATGCGGTCTAAAATAAAACTTTTTATTTGTAGTTTCTCTACTTCTTACAATAATTCGTTCAATATTTTTGTATTATTAATATTAATATTGATTATTCTATACTTTTTTTCTGTATAATAATTTTCTACAATTCATCAAATCTTTCGCAATCTTATGCAATTCTGAAAACGAACCTACACAGGTAATCTTGATAAATCCTGCTAAAAGTTCTTTTTTTTTTTGCTCAAGAGACTAATATTATATTTGTAGCTCGAAATTAATTTCTATTGTTTGAAAATTCTACTTGGTGATTAAAAACTTAATTATTTTATTGAAAACGCAATTAATTAAGCAAAAGGCCATATTTTTTGGTATAAAATTCCATTATTTGCTGGAAAGTTGAACTGCTTTGTTAAAAATTCATGTTTTCGTTGAAGATTTATCACTGCTTGAAAATTGAAATCTTTTTTTTAAATTTGTTATATTTTTGGTTGAAAATTATTTTCTTAAAGAATCGTTATTTTAATTAAAAGTTTGTCTCCTTGATTGCAAACTTGATTATATTTAACTAAAAACTTGTTTCTTCTTATTGTTGAAACTTATTTTTTTTTTCTGAAAAAGCAATTAATTTGTTGCAAATTAAGCTCTTTTCCGAAGCTGATTATCCTATAATTTTTTTCTTGCGTATAAATAATTTTCTGTAATGAATTTCTTATAATTTATCAAATCTTCTGTAACCTTATGCGATATTTTTCAATCCCACTAAAAATTTGATTTTTTATGCTTATAAATTGATTTTTTTACTAAAAGTGCAAGTGCTTGGTTGAAAATTATTCTATGTTGGTTAAAGACTGAAATTTTTTAGTAAAAATTCGTCTTTTTTAATTGAATTAAATGATGTTTTGTTGAAAATAAAAAAATTCAAAGTATTAACTATTACATGTTTCATTAAGTATTAATTTTTTTTTTGAAAAATCAAATACTTGGTTTGAATTAAATTAAATTTTTTGTTGGAAATTCATATTTTCGGGTTAAAACTTCGGCTGTTGTATAGAAAATTCGTCTTTTAGGCTTGAAACTTTAACAATCTGATAGAAAATTAAACTATAATTGGTTCAAGATGAACTTTTAAAAAAAAATTATATTTGTAGTTCAAAATTAAACTTCACTTGTAACAATTAAATTGGTTGCTTATAAATTTAGCTAGTTGGTTGAAAATTAAACCATTTATTTGAAAAATGTAACTATTCTGTTAGAAATTCGTTTAATTTATTTTTTTTTAATTCGTTTGATTTTTGTTAAAAATTAATTATTTCCGAAAATAAAGCTATTCCATTTTTAATTGAAAATTTGTACTTTAAATCTTGAAAAATCAACTATTAGGTAAAAAAATTATTCTTTTTAATTCAAATACTTGGATAGAAAGTTAATTTTGTATGTTGATACATTTTACCATTTTAGCTGACAATTGAACTATTTTTTTTAATTCATTTTTTAGTAAAATTAAATTGAATGAAAATTATTTTTTTGTTTTGTTTAAATTAGTTTTTTTAACTGAATATTTAGCGATTCCATTTTGTTAAATTTCATCTATTTAGTTGAAAATTTAATTTTCTGGTTAGAAAATATTTATTTTGTTGAAAATTCTTTACAATTGATTAAAAGTTTAACGATTTTTCTGAAACTGCAACTTTTTAATTAATAACTAATTTGTTTTGTTAAAAAGTTAAATTTTTTTTCGTAAATTCAGCTACTTGGTTGAAAATTCGTCTTTTTGGATTGAGATACATCTTTTTTGATAGAAAAGTTCCTGCTTAAAAATTAGTTTTTAGTTTTTTTTAAATTAGTAATTATCTAAAAAATTAGTGTTTATTGGGCTAAAAATGCTTAAAATTTTACTTTTGAGATAAACTTTTAAGAGCATTTTGGACAATGAAGCCTGCTAAAATAGTATATTAAAATTTTTTCAAATTTTATTTTAGTCCTTTATCAAATTAAAGCAAAGTAAAAAATGCATTTTTTCTGCATTTTTACAAAATTATAAGAAAGTGAGGAAGTATTTCTGTTCGTAATTCGGCTTACGAATACGACGCACTTATGAATAAGAATGATTGGAAATTATTTTTAGAGGCATTTTGCATACTTCTGTATGTTGATTCGAATATGTTAGGCAAGAGGGTCATAAAAATTTATTTTCAAGTCCCCTGATTATGTACTGTTTAATTTTTCATTTTTCCTGACTATTATTATTTAAAGAGAAAAATTATAAACTTATGAGAGAAGTGATTAATGTGAATAATGTGCATCACTAATGTAAATAATATTTAAAAAATTTTAAACAATGCAAAATAATAAGGGATAAATTCAAAACATTAAAAAAATTCAAGTTAAATTCGAGTACATTAAAATAAATTGGGATACATTTTTTAAATACAAATAATTCCATTGATTTTAATAAAATTTTAGTGGATCTAGAGGAATTTAAGAAAAAGGAGAAAAATCCCATCAATTTCATTAAAATTTATGGTGAATTACAATAAATTTAAGAAAATTCAAAAGCTCTTAAAGTGAATTAAAAGCAATTGCAAAATTTAAAAAAATCTATTCAATTCATTTAATTTTTTACAAAATAGTCATATTTTTAACTTAAAACCATCGATTTTCAACCAAAAATAAAATCGTTAAATTTTCAGTTCAACAAATTAATTTTCAAATAAAAAATTTTTTTTTAAATAGTTAAATTTTCAACCAAAGAGATGAATGCTTAACTGATAAAATGAATTTTGAACAAAGTTAGTAAACTTCCAATCAAGTGGCTGAATAAAAAAAATTAAATACCAACGAAAAATGTAATGGTAACATTTTTAACAAAAGAATTTAATTTTCAACTAAATAGAAAAATTTTGAGAAATAGAGAAAAATTTTGAACGAAAAATATGACAGTAGATTTTTCAATTAAAAGGAATTAAATTTTAACCAAAAAAGAGGTCAATTTTCTATCAAAAGTGATAGATTTCCAAACCAAAAGACGATTTTTCATATAAATATTAAATTTCCTTAAAAGTGAAAATAAATTTTCAATCAAAAATGGAATATTTCAACAAATTAATTTTGATACAAAAAGAAAACGAATTTTTAAAAAGTAGTAAAATATTCAACCCATAAGATAAAATTTTAAACAATAAAATTAATTTTAACAGAGCAGTTCGGGTTTTGATCGAGTGGCGGAATTTTCAACTCAAAAAGGAGAATTTCTAATGAAAAGTGTAATAGTGGAATTTTCAACAAAATAATTTAATTTTCAACTAAACAGAAAATTTTTTTAACAGTAGAGATTAATTCTGAGCCAAAAACAGAATATTAGACTGTTCAATTAAAAGGAATTAACTTTTAACCAAAGAAGGTTCATTTGCTAGCAAAAGAGATGGATTTTCAAACCAACAGACGAATTTTTAACTAAATAGTACATTTTTTTAACAAGAACAAATAAACTTTAAACCAAAAATATAATATGAGAGGCTTCTCAGAAAAAAGTTATATCAAATTTTTCTTTGAGAATTAAGATATTTTAATGGAAAATTCAACTAATTGGTTAAACTTATTTGTAAAATTTTTTTTTCGTTCATTCGTCATTTCAGTTGAAAATTTAACTATTTCTTGAAAATTTAATAGTTTCTTGAAAAATGTAATTCTTTTTTCAAAATTTAATTCTTTTGGTCAAAATTTAACTGTCACCTAAAAAATAAATTTTTTTGGCTTAAAAATTCGATCAATTGGTGGTTAAAAAATCATGTTTATGGTTCAAGAATTAAACCACTTTTTTAAAAATTCATTTTTTTTTCTCGAAAATTCAACTTTATGCTCACAAATTCAACTATTTTGTTTAAAATTCAAATATTCTTTTTAAATTACAATTTTTTTATTTGAAAATTTATTTGCTTGTTTAACAATTGGTCTTTTTCGAATGGAAATTTACTTTTTGTTAGAAAAATTCTTCGTGGAAAATTTAACTGTCTGCTAAAAAGTCCGTCTTAATTCAGATGAAATTTGAACAAAAAAAATAGAACAAAGGGAAAATTGCACGAAGAAAGAAGAAAAAAGATATATATTTTTTAAATGGTGAAAAAAGGGATATAAGTGTGGAGTGGTAGATGCTACATGATAAATATTTATTTATTATTCATTTATTATTGATTATTTATTACTTATTTATTATTGATTATTTATTACTTATTTATTATTTATTTATCATTTATTTATTATTGATTTATTTTATTATATTTATTTATTATTATTTATCACTTAATTATTGTTTATTTATTATTTATTTTATTTTACACCGAAAATTACACTGCTTTTTTGAAAATTCAGTTTTTTGGATTAGAAGTTCATCCTTTTAGGACGCAATTGTAACTATTTAGTTAAATTTGGTTCAAAATTGAACTATTTGGTTGAAAATTGATTTATTTCATTATAAAATTCATTTTTTGGTTCAAAAATAAAATAGTTTTATTGCAATTTTTTAAATGAAAGTTCATCCTTGTGTGTTAAAAGTTCAACTATGTGTTTAGATATTCAACTTTTTTGTTTAAAATTTAATTATTTCGTTGAAAATTCAACTATTTTGTTAAGTTTTCATCTTTCTGGTTCAAAAATTAAACAGATTTTTTGAAAATTAATTTTTTTTAAATTCAAAATCCATCTTCGTAGGTCGAAAATTCAACTATGTGTTCCTAAATTTAACTATTTTGTTAAAAATATATTTATTTATTTGACAATTTAACTATGTGTTTACGAATCCAATTATTGTGTTTAAAATTCAATTACCTTACTACAAAATTAATCTTTTTAATTCGAAAATAAACATTTTTTTTTATTCGAAAATTAAACTGTTTTTTTGTTTTTGAAATTTTCGTTAGTGAAAATCCATCTTCGTAGGTCGAAAATGTAACTATGTGTTCTTAAATTCAAATATTTCATCATATCTTTTTAGTTTGAAAATAAAACCGCCTTACTGCAAATTTTGTTATTGAAAATTCATCTTCGTAGTTCGAAATTTCAACTATGTGTTTACATATTCAAGTAATTCGTTATAAATTAAATTATTTGGTTGAAAATTCAATTATTTTGTTCAAATTTAATCTTTTTGGTTCGAAAATTAAAATGTTTTTTTTCTGCGAATTCATTTTTTTAATTGAAAGTTTATCTTCGTAGGTCAAAAATTCAACTGAATGTTTATAAGTTCAACTGTTTTGTTGAAAATTCAATTATTTTGTAAAACATTCAAGTATTTAAATAAAAATTCATCTTTTGGGTTCGAAAATTGTAATAATTTTTTTTAAATTATGTGTTCACAAATCCAATAGTTTGCTTACAAATTTAATTTATTTTAATTTTATTTTGGTTCGAAAATTGGACTTATTGTTGAAAATTCTTCTTTTCGTATGGAAAATTCATTTTTGTTGCTCGAAAATTGAACTAAATATGTGTTTACGAATTTAATTATAAAAAATTGATTATTCTTAAATTTAGTTAAAAATTTGTTTGTTTGTTAAAAAAATGTATTATTTGGTAGAAAAGTTATCTAGTTTGTTAAAAAGGCATCTTTTTGGTCCAAAAATGTAATTGCTTCGTTGAAAAATTTTCCTTTTTACTAAAAAAGTTCTTGGTTGAAATCTAACTGTCTGCTAAAAAATTAATCTTTTTGACTTGGAAATTCAACTATTTGCTGTAAAATTCAACTTTTTGCGATTGAGTTAAAAAGTGTGAAGTTTGGTAGATGCTACATTATCCAAATCTTAACTGAGTCTACTACATCTGTGTTTACAAATTAAACCCTTTATTGCAAATTTAATTATTTTGTTGACAATTGAACTATTTTGTTTTAATTACACATTTTTAGATTATAATTTCTTTTTAAAGGTCGAAAATTCAACTACTTTGTTAGAAAGTAATCTTTTTCTATCGTAACTACAACTACTTTTTTGAACTTTTTGTGGTTGAAGATATTTTTTTTTTTTGAAAATTCAACAATTTGCTTGATTTTCAATTTGAGTGAAAAAACTAAGAAAAAGGGGAATTTTCGCGAAAACAGGATAAAGGAGGAATTTGTTTAAAAAGGTAAGTTTCTCGAAAACAGGAGAAAAGAGGAATTACAAAAAATGGGAAGATAGGAAAGACTGAGTACACTAAATAAATGTTTATAAATTCAACTATTTTTTTGATAATTTAATCATTTTGTTCAAATTTCAACTACTTCTGGTAACATCAGTTCGAAATGAAGTGAAAAATAAGAAAAGAGGAATTTAAAAAAAGGGGAACATAAGAAAGACTGAGTATGCTAAACAAATTATTAAAAATTCGACTTTTTTCTTAAAAATTTAATCATTTTGTTGAAACTTAAATTATTTTGTTTTAAAGGCATATTTCTTCTAAACATCAACTCATTTTTTTAACTGTTTCTGCTTGCAGTCAATTTTTTTTTTTAATTTTAAATGTTAATTTTGACTGTCTTTTTGTCCAAATCAATATTTTAATAATATTTATTTGTAAGGGTAATTTAATACTAAAAAACATAAACTTTTTATTGAAATCGATCACTTTTCAAACAACAAAAAAAACACAAATCAATTTTAAACAAAAGACTTCAATCTTCAACGAAAAAATAACTAAATTTTTAATTAAAAAATATAAATTTTCAACCAAAAATTATACAGTTTAATTTTTAGTTCGAAAAAAATGTTTTTTAACCAAAAAACAATCGAATTCTCAAAAAAAAACAGATAAATTATTATCAACCAAAAGAAATGGATTTTTAACCAAAACAGATCAATTTTCGAACAAGAAGAATAATTTTCTACTAAAAAGGATGAATTTTCAACAACAAAATTTCAACAATATTGTTAAATTTTCGTGTTTAAAAATGAATGTTAAAACTTAATAAAAATATATTTAACTAATAATGGAATCGTTCAATTTTCACATAAGAAATTTCATTTTCGACAAAATATTTAAATGTTCTGCGGAAGAAATGAATTTTCAACTGAAAAATATAAATTTTCAACCAAAAATGAATCAGTTAAATAAATATTTTTTAAAATCAATTTTTAAAAACAAAAAAACAATCGAATTCACTATAGAATAGTTCAATTTTGAAACAAAGAAGTGAATTCACAAACAACAAATGGAATCCTTGCATTTTAGTAAAAAAAACTAATACACAAATAAGTTTTTACCAAATATTTACTTTTTAACCAAACAAATTAATTTTCAAACAAATAATTTGATACTGAAAAGATGAAATTTCAACTAAAAAAATTCGATCACATCTAAAAAACAATGTACTTTGAAGCAAGGAAAGATATTTTCAAATGAATGGTTTTCTTAAAGACGAAATTTCCCAAAAATAATTTACAACCAAAAAGAACAAACGAATTTTTTCATAAAACAGGTGAATTTTTAACCATGAATACTGCAGTAACATCTTCAGGCCCGAAAAAAAGTATGCCAAAGATCGATATAATTCGTTAATTATTTCGAGAGTTATCGTGTTTACGGACGGATGGCCGGGCGGATAGACAGGCAGGCAGACGCCATCGTAAAAAAATTGATTTTCGGATTCAGGGGGTCTCGAAACGTGGAGATTCGTTAAAAAAAATAGGGTGACAAGTTTCTTACAGTTCTCATACTTTCTTAATCATAAATTATGAGAATGTAATTTTTTGAATTTATCTTTTTTCGTATCCTACATAGTTTGACCACAAAATGGATCATTATTTTTTGTGCAATCAAAATTTGAATTTTCGATTTTTCAAGAAAATCCAAAAATTTGTTATGATAATCCAGTAGGGCTTTCAAAAAGCAATGTTTTTCTTCTTTTGGCTTTTTTTATATCGTGCGTGGCTTGGATTAAAATTTAGATTTTCGGTTGATTTAAAGAATTTGGAAAATTCTATAAATCGAGAATTTTCTTTTTATCGAAAAATGTATTGAAAATCAATTGTGCACCTTTTTTAATACTGTAAATATCCGTCTACCGAGTTTTAAAATAAAAAAAAAAAAAATTGATCCTAAAAATTTTCAAAATGCGCACACTTTTTTAATTTTTATCAAAAATGACTGGTTAACGAATTCTTCCTTTCTTTTAGGACCTAAAACAAGTGGGCCAAATGTGGATTTGACCCGTTCATTTTTTCGAGAGTTATATTGTTTACGGACGGACGGACGGCTGGACGGAGGCACATTGGGGATATAGCAATAATTTCGTTCAAAACCACCTACAGCTCGCAAATCTTAACCAAATCAAACAAAATTCAGCCAGAAATGTTTGTGATTTAATTAAAAAGAGACTCACGAAGCCAAACTTTTTAAAATAATTTGTTTAAACATTTTTTTAAAACAAAATATGGCGAAATCAAGTTTATTTAACTTAATTGTATAACCCTTTCGTAAATATAAGATTTCGGGTCATGAACTAGATAAACCGTATAGAATTTAAGGAGTTTAAGGCATAGCTGATTTTAAATTTGCCATTAGTTTTGCAAAACAAATTTGTTTAAACAATTTCTTTAAATAAATTATTGCTAATTTTAAGTTTTTGCAAAATAAATTATAACATTTAATTCTATTGGAAAAAATATGTCCGAAGTTAACTAAAGGGGTTTAATCGTGAGCTTATTTCAAGTTCACCATTAGTTTTGCAAAAAAAACTTGTTAAGACAAATTATTTTGTTTAGATTGATTTTTTATTTATAACAAATTGTATTTTTAAATAAAAAAACTATTTTTAAATCTCATTATATATAAACATATGTGTTCTTAGTATTAATTAAGTTGTTTTGAATTAATCTGTTTGAACAAATAAATTATTTGAAAAATTTATGGATTTAATAGTTAAGTTATTTTTACTATTTGAACACTTATTCTGTACATTTTTTTATATTTTATATTACATTTTTTAAAATGATTTTTCATCCTTAATTTTATTATTCATTTGTGATTTTTTCATTTATTATTTTTTTCTTTGAATGATTTTTGCAATATATTGCAAATTTAGCAATAATTGTTTAAACTATTTGTTGAAACAAATTATTTGGAAAAATTTGAATTCGTGAGTCTCTTTGAAATTAATTTACAAACATTTCTGGCACCAATGTGGGACGGACAGACAGACAGACGCCATCGTAAAAACTTGATCTTCGGATTAAGGGGGTCTCGAAACGCGGAGATCCGATGAAAAACTGTGGTGTCAAATTTCGGACAATTCTAATACTTTCTCAATCAAAAATTGAGGAGTTCTGGACAAGAAGGCGACAGGCGCTCGAGAACGAGTAAAAGCATTGTCCAGGCTGTGACGTCAGGTATCAAAAGTGAAATTCGAAATTTGAAAAAAAACCAAAAATATAGTTAGATAACTCTTGAAAAATGAACCAGAGTCTCCATTGACAGTTTTTCTCTCGAGCTGCAAATTTTCCAGTAAATAAATAAAAACTGACTTTTTTTAAATTGAAAAAACCATGTTTTTTCACATTCAACTCGCCGTAAGTAATTCGTTTATCAACTAATTAACAAATTTCTTTTTGTGTTTTATTCGTGACACTCTAGCAGTGGCTACAGTGCCCAAAAAGGGTCAAAAGATAATTTCTGATGTTTTCTTTTTTAATCCGAATGAAAAACCACGTTTTTAGACTTTCACATTAAAAAAGTGAGCGAGGAAGTTTGAGCTACGACAAACTTCAAGCGAACGAATTTTTCGCTAATGTATTGGCCAACTTTTTGGAAAATCTCAATTCGATTTGATTTTTAGTTCCATAATTAGAGCGAGTTTATTACGAGATCGCGACGCGACACCAAAGGATTTTCAGGAGACGCCGCCTGAAGCCTAAAACATCCTCCTTGCCCATCCTTTGTTTTGTCCACTCGCTCGCACTAGTCAGCGTTCCGGCGGCGTCCCCTGAAAAATCCTGTGGTGTCGCGACGCGAGCTCGTACTAAACTCGCTCTAATTATGGAACTAAAAATCAAATCGAATTGAGATTTTCCAAAAAGTTGGCCAATACATTAGCGGAAAATTCGTTCGCTTTAAGTTTGCCGCAGCTCAAACTTCTTCGCTCACTATTTAAATGTGAAAGTCTAAAAACGTGTTTTTTCATTCGGATTACAAAAAAAAAACATCAGAAATTAACTTTCGACCCTTTTTGGATTTACTGGAAAATTTGCAGCCCGAGAGAAAAATTGTCAATGGAGACTCAGGTTCATTTTTCAAGAGGTATCTAACTATATTTTTGGTTTTTTCAAATTTCGAATTTCACTTTTGATACCTGACGTCACAGCCTGCACAATACTTTTACTCCTTCTCGTGCGCCTGTCGCCTTCTGGTCCAGAACTCCTCTATTATGAGAATGTCAAAAAGAGTGCAAGATAAGAGTTTCGATAACTGACTTGGTGGATCTTATCAGCTTAAAATTCGGTTCATCGCAGGAGGTCAGTTCTTATAGTAGCCAGCCAGCCAGCGCAGCGGGGCAAGGCGACCAGATACCCTTCAATGATTCATGGCCAGCGGGGAGCAGGGAAGAGGGAGTGTCATTCACATGAGGCAAAACGTTATACTCGATCGTTGCACGCGTTGCATGAAATACAAATATCGATCCTCGGAACTGTGTCTCCCATTGCCCCCATTACCCCTCGAAAGCATTCACATTACCACCCTTACTTACTATATCTTCACCCCTAGCTTAACTGCATCCACTTTTTTTTCCTTATTCCTCGTCCACCCTCATCGCTTCGTTAAGGATCCTTCACTTTCATTTTCCGCTCGTTTATTATTAAACGAATCAACAACTGTATGCGAAATTGTTTAACTTGCAGGAGTAAAAATTAGCTTGATTTTTTCGTTATTAAAATTAAATAAAATTGAATCTGGATTTAGTGATTCTGCATTTAATGTTTTCGAGAATTCGTGCCGCGGGGATGGGTGACGGCGCTGCGGGAGATGTGAGGTGTTCACTCAGGCGTGACGAAACTGCACCAATTAGTGCAAAAAGCATGGTGAATCTTCAGTTAACATTTTCGATACCAGATAGTAATACAAAATCATGTTTTAGACAAAATAATTCACGAACAATTAAGTATTTTTTAAATATCGAAAAAATAATTCGATTATATGGTTTCGATTGATGAAACAACTATTTAAAGTTATACTAAACATTTATTTTACTAAATCTTTTTTCGTTTCGTTTAGAAAAACTTGTTTACTTACATAAATTTAAAAGGGAACTTCACAACATTGAATAATGATGTTTTGTATCTTTGAAATATTTTTTAGTGACTGAGTTAACACAAATGTTTGCATTCAAACAAATAGTGGTGTGTTTTTTCAATTAAAAGAGAAACCATATGAAAATTTATAATATTTGAAAATTAAAAAAAGCTTTAATTTTCTAAGAATAGAAACAGAATAATAAATTAGTAAGTTAATTTGGGATTGTATATCCTATTGTGTAATTTAAAGATGTTTACATTTGCAAATTTAACTGAAATTTCTGAAAGAGTCTCGGAAGAGACTCTCTGGAAGAGTCTCGGTGGCCCATGCGGTGAACACTAGCCTAGCAAGGGAGTTGTTCATCTCCGGAGAGTCGTGGGACCGGTACCTCTAGAGAAAAAGGTTTTCTCTAAGTACTTAAGGCTGTTGCTCTTGGTGGTTCGGAACCCACCTTAAACTGTAGGTCCCCCTTCCACCACCAAGTAAGTGTGTGGAGGGTGTTTAAAGGAATAAAGAAGGTGTAAGAAAAATGTAAACCCTTAGGGGACACATTAGAAGCTTCCACTGACAAAATAATACGTAATTTTGAATTTTTTTTAATAGTTAAATTTTTTATTTTTACAGTTAATAACTCTTCAATTTTAAAGATTCGTAAATACAATTTTTTCAATTTTAATGATTTAAAAATGAAATGTTACATTTAGAATTCTTAATCTTCCAAATCGAAGAACTGTCCAACGTAAATCATGAAAGTGGCAGAATTGTCAAGGATAATACTTTAAACTTGCATAATTTTCAATGGTAAATTTTCAAAAGTAAACCCTTTAAATTGAAAGATTTGCAAAACAAAATTATAAGATTTTCTAAAATGACAATTGAAAACTCTTCAACTTTATAGAAGTATAAATAAAAATGGTTAATTTTTTATGATTTTCAAAACCGAAAGCATAGTTTTCAATTCTAAATCTCACAAATAGAGGAAATTTCGGATTTAAATCATCAAAATTACAGAATTGTTAATTGTATGTTTTGAAAATTCAAAACTCTTCAATTTGAAACATTTGTAATTCAAAATTCTACAATTTTCAAGATTTTGAATATAAAAAGTCAAATTATCAATTAAAAGTCTTTCAAATTCAAATTAATTTCGAATCTAAATCATAAAATTTACAGAAATTTTAATTGTAAATTTTGAAAATTTTAAGCTAATTAATTTTAAAGAGTTAACATTCTATAATTTTCAGGAGTTAGAATTAAAAGCTCTGCATTTTCAAAGATTTATGAAGAAAAATCCTTAAACTTTGGATATAAATATAAAATTTCGGAATTTTTAATTATAAATCTTGAAAATTGAGAAATCTTCAATTTTGAGAATTCACAATTTTATAATTTTTAGTAGATAGAATTCAAATTTTTCCATGTTAAAGATGTATGAATACAAATTTTGAAATTTCGGTGCAAATCATCAAAACTTTAGAATTTTAAATTAGAAATTTTGAAAATTAAAAACTGTTTAATTTTAAAGATTCAAAATTCTATAATTTTTAGAAGTTAGAATTAAAAGCTTTGCAATTTCAAAGATTTATAAATAAAAATTCTTAAACTTCGGATATGAATATCAAAATTTCAGACTTTTTAATTTCAATTCTTGAAAATTGAACACTTCAATTTTGAAGATTCAAAATTCTATAATTTTTAGAAAGTAGAATTGAAAGCTTTTCAATTTTAAAAATTTATAAATAAAAATTCTTAAACTTTGGATGTAAATATCAAAATTTCAAAATTTCCAATTATTAATCTTGTAAATGGAGTTAGATTTGAAAATTATTTCAGTTCAAAGATGTATAAATAAAAATTTATAAATTTCACATATAATTCATGCAAATTTCAGCATATTTAATTGTAAACTTTAAAAATTAAAAACTCTTTAATTTTAAACACTGAGAATTCAAAATTCTTTGATTTTCAGCAGCTAGAATTAAAAGCTCTGGAATTTCAAAGATTTATCAAGAAAAATTCCTAAACTTCGGATGTAAATATCAAAATTTCAGAATTTCTAACTGTAAATCTTGAAAATTGAAAACTCTTCAATTTTGAAGATTCAAAATTATATAATTTTCAGTAGGTAAAATTAAAAGCTCTGCAATTTTTAAGATTTATAAATAAAAGTTCTTAAACTTTGGATGTAAATATCAAAATTTCAGAATTTCTAATTGAAAATTTTGAAAATTAAAAACTCTTCAATTTTGAAGATTCAAAATTCTGTAATTTTTAGAAGATAGAATTAAAAGCTCTACAATTTTAAAGATTTATAAATAAAAATTCTTAAACTTTGGATGCAAATATCAAAATTTCAGAATTTCTAATTGTTAATCTTGTAAATTGAAAACTCTTTAATTTTGAAGATTCATAATTCTATCATTTGCAGGAGTTAGATTTAAAAATTATTTCAGTTTAAAGATGTATGAATAAAAAATTATAAATTTCACATATAATTCATGCAAATTTCAGCATATTTAATTGTAAACTTTAAAAATTAAAAACTCTTTAATTTTAAACACTGAGAATTCAAAATTCTTTGATTTTAGAAGTTAGAATTAAAAGCTCTGTAATTTCAAAGATTTATCAAGAAAAATTCCTAAACTTCGGATGTAAATATCAAAATTTCAGAATTTCTAACTGTAAATCTTGAAAATTGAAAACTCTTAAATTTTTCAGATTCAAAATTCTATAATTTTCAGAAGGTAAAATTGAAAGCTCTGCAATTTTTAAGATTTATAAATAAAAGTTCTTAAACTTTGGATGTAAATATCAAAATTTCAGAATTTCTAATTGCAAATTTTGAAAATTGAAAACTCTTCAATTTTAAAGATTCAAAATTCTGTAATTTTAGAAGATAGAATTAAAAGCTCTACAATTTTAAAGATTTATAAATAAAAATTCTTAAATTTTGTATGTAAATACCAAAATTTCAGAATTTCTAATTGTTAATCTTGAAACTTGAAAACTTTTCAATTTTAAAGATTCAGAAATCTATAATTTTCAGGAGTTAGTTTTGAAAACTTTTAGAGCTTAAAGATTTATGAATAAAAATGTATAAATTTCATTAAAATTACAGAATTTTTAATTGTAAAATTTAAAAGTTAAGAACTCTTTAATTTTAAACATTCATAATTCAAAATTCTTTAATTTTCAGGAACTAGATTTGAAAAGTCTTCAATTTTAAAGATGTATAAATAAAAAATTTTTAAATTTCGGATGTAAATTGTCAAAACTTCAGAATTTTGAATTGTAAGTTTGAAAAATTTAATGCCTTAAATTTTAAACATTGAAAATTAAGAAATCTATCACTTGCAGAAGTTTGACTTGAAAACCTTAATTTAAAAGATTTATAAATAAAAATTCTTCAATATTAATGGGTTCGAAGATGAAAACATCACACTTGCATAATTTTTAATGTAACATTTTCAAAATTAAAAACTCTGCTATTTAAAATACTGACGAGTAAAAGTTCTAAGATTTTCAAAAGTTGCAATTGGAAACTCTTTAATTTTAATAATGTAAAAATAAAAATTCTTAAATTTCGGATGTAAATCATCAACACTTCAAAATTTGTAATTGTTAATTTTGAAAATTAAGAACTCTTAAATTTTGAACATTCAAAATAAAAAATTCTTTAATTTTGATTATTTACTTCGTAAGTTAATCACTTTAAAAGATTCAGAATTAAAAACTTGACTTTTGATTTTCAATATCATGAAAGTTTCACCAAAAATGTTCTCTAATCTTGATGATTCACATTCGAAATTTCTACAATTTGAAAGATTTTGAATTGAAAACTTGCCTTTTTATCTTCAAAATCATTAAAATTGAAGAATTTTTATTTGTCAATCTTCAAAATTTTGAAAATTAAAAAATCTTTAATTTTAAACCTTCAAAATTCTAGAATTTTCAGGAGTTAGAATTCAAAACTCTTAAATTTTGAAGATTTATAAATAGAAATTCTCCAATTTTAATGATTTCGAAGATAAAAAGTCAAGTTTTCAATGAAAAGTCTTTTAAATTTGAAGAATTTAAAAATGTAAATCAGTAAAATTACAGAAGTTGAAATTGTAAAACTTCAAACTTGAATAATTTTTAATGGTGATCTTTTTGTACAAAAACTGTGCAATTTTGAAGATTTACTGCTGAAAGTCGTAGTTTCGAAGAATGAAAATTAGGTTTTAAATTTTAAATCTTCCAAATTAAAAAAATTTCTGAATTTAATCATTAAAATGACAGAATTTTTTATTGTAAATTTCAACAAGTGAAAATTCTATAATTTTCATGAGTTAGAATTGAAAATTCTTAAATTTTAAAGATTATGAATAAAAATTCTTAAATTTGAATGATTTTGAATATAGGAAATTAAGTTTTCAATTTTAAGTCTTTCAAATTTAAAAAATGTCGAATGTAAATCATCAAAATTAAGGAATTTTTTATTGCAAAACTTCAAACATGAATAATTTTAATAGTAAATTTCTAAAATAAAAAATAATTCCAAATTCTACAATTTTCAAGAGTTACAATTAAAAATTCTTCAATTTAGAAAACACAGAATTGCGAATTATTCAATTTTCAACTTCTATATTTTAAAGAGTTTAAAATTCTTCAATTTCACAAAATTACAACTATAAATTTCTCAATTTTTAGCATTGAAATTGAAGATTAGTTAATTTAAAATGTTCTTATTTTAAAATGGTCTCAAAAATCCAAAACCAAGTCTAAACTTTCTTCGAATTTACTTATCTAAAACGCGAGATATTCATTTGGTATATTTTGACAGTAAATGCTTGCTAAAAAAATGTCATCCCCCCTACCTAACGGGGAAGGCAGTCATTTTTAACCCGGAAACTCAAAAAATAGAAAAACAAATTTTAAATTTATTTCAAATTTCTCACCTAAAATCTGAAACTTGAGTGTTGTAGATTTTAATGGGAATTAAATGGAAAAAAATTTCATTCTCCCAGCTGCCCGGAAAGCATTTGGTACGTAATAATAATAATTTGGTACATGTACGTAATTTTTGAAAATTCACAAAAACTTTCGCATGAAGATTATCTTTTTAGTTATAAATTGTATTATTTGGTTGAAAAAATAACAATTTTTTTAAAAAGTATCCTTTTTGGTTGTAAAATTAACCGTTTTTTAAAGAATTCGTCTTTTTGGGTTAAATATTTAACTCTTTTCGTAGAACATTATCCTTGTCTTTAAAATTCATATTTTTTGCTGAAATCAACTGAAATATTTTTTTCGATGAAAACTGTTTCTTGTGAAAATATGTCTTTTTGATTTAAATTTCATCTTTTTTAGTAGAAATATTGCATCTTTTTTGAATAAAAATCTTCTTGGAGGAAAATTCAACTCTTTTATTTTTTAATTTGTCTTTCTTCTTTGAAAATTCATATGTTTCAGTAGAATTTTCATCTTTCTTGGATAAAAATGCAAGAGTTTCGTTAAAAAATTAACAATTTTGTTGAAAAGTCAAACTTTTTTATTAAAAGTCCTGCTATTTTGTTGAAAATTAAACTATTTCGCAAAAAAATTACTTCTTTGTTGAATTTTTAAATATTTATAAATTGAAAATTTACTCGTTTTAAAAGAAATGTCATCTTTCTTGGATTAAGATGCAAATGTTTGGTTGAAAATTAAAATATTTGGTTAAATAGTCATACTTTTTGGTAGAAAATTCTACTGTTTTGTTGAAATTTTTACGATTTCGTAGAAAATTTACTTTTTGTTTAACATTTATATTTTGTTATTTAAAAATGAACTAAAATCTTTTCTTGATGAAAGTTGAAATTAAAAAAAAAATAGGTAGTTTTTTAATTAAAAATTCGTCTGTTTTAGTACAAATTGGATCTTTTTTGGATAAAAATGCAACTATTTGGTAAAAAATTCATATATTTTTTTTAATTGCATTCTTTTTGGTTTAGAAAATTCGTCTTTATGCATTGAAATTTTTTTTTGATGAAGCTTTTTTTTTGTTTAAAAAAATTATATTTTGATCCTGAAAAGTTAACTAAAATTTTTTTTGCATGAAAATTAAAATACTTAAAAAAATGTTTAAAAAAGTTCATCTGTTTTAAGAAAAATTTCATCTTTTATAGATAAAAATCCAACTATTTGGTAGAGAATCCTAAAATTTTGTTAAAACTTCAACCTTTTTGGTTGAAAATTCGTCTTTTTGGATTAGAAATTTTTTTGCGTAGAAACTTCTTTTTTTTTTCTTAAATTTATCTTTTGATCATGAAAAGTCAACTGAAATTTTTTTCAACAGAAAATTCAGCTATTTTGTTTGAAAATTTATACTTTTCATTTAAAAATTCATCTGTTTAAGTAGAAATTAAAATTTTTTTTAAAATAAAAATCCAATTTTTTCGTTCAAAATTCTTCTCTGTATTGCACTATTTTGTTTGAATGATTTTTAATTAAATTACTTTCTTAAGATATCATTTTTTTAACTTTCATATTTTTAGTAAAAATTTATCTTTTTTGTTATAAGTTGAACAATTTTTTTGTGAATTTAATAGTTTAGTTAGCCTTCATTTAGTTTCAGCCTTATTTTTAGTTTAATTTAGTTTCATTTTTTTTAAAAGGCTGATATTGTTTAGTTGAAAATTCTCCTTTTTGGGTCAAACAAAATAATTTCCTTGGTTTAACAATTTTGCTAAAATTTTATTTCTTCCTTGAGTAAAAAATCTTTATTTGTTAAAAATTCGTATATTACGTTTAAAATTTTTTTGTATAAATTTAATCTTTTTTTATTCAAATATAAACTATGAAAACTTTGTTGTTGGGAGCTGATCTTCGTAGGTTGAACATTCAACTATGATGTAAGAAATTTAATTATTTGTTTGTAAATTCAAATATTTGGTTAAAAAGTCATTTTTTACAGTAGAAAATAGATTTTTTTGTTTAAAATAAATTTAAAAAATTTTGAAAGTTTTAAATTGTTATCTGAAATAGGTTTTATTCCGTTTATAAAAGATTTCAAGTTAAAAGTATATAATTATATTTTTAACTTTTCGTTGCAAATAAAACTTACGAACTGCAGTTTCATTTCAAAGAAATTCTGAATTATAAGCTTTCACATGTACGCTACCGCGTTTCCTGAAATCCGCTTCGAGAGAAAAAAAGTTGATTGATTTCCTTTACATAAAAGATAACTTTTTTATAGTTGCTGAGTTATCAACTCTGAACTCGAGGGATGTAAAATCGTTTTTCCATCAAAGGAAGGAACATCTACTCTAGAAGGCAACTAAAACTTTATGTGCAGCAATAAAAATTTTTTTTTATAATAACTCAAAAGTTATATGAATCTATGACCCATAAACCGTAATAGTCATATTTTTTAGAATTTTTACTCTTTATTGAAATCACTTTTGATGCAATTCATGAGAATCCAAATCCCCCAAAACTAACAATTGTTTCTATAATGTACGATTAATTATTATTGAGCTTTTTATTATCTGTATCGTCTGATACAGAAAATAAATTTCTTATACTAAAAAGAAAAATTCGATCTTTAAATAAAAAATTATGAATTTTCTACGATAAGAAATTATTTTAAACCCAAAAAGATGAATTTTCAACAAAAAAGTTGAGTCTTTGAAATAAAAGTCGAATACTTTTAAAAAAATCAACAGACGAATAAAAAAAGATGACTTTATCAAAATAGTTGAATTCTTAATCTACAAAGAAACTTTTTTTAGCCACGTGGCCGAATTTTGAAACAATGATTAAAAATCGATCAAAAATAGTTAAATTTTGCAGCCAAAAAGACAATTTTTAGAAGACAGTGAAATTTTCAAGCAAAAGAGAAGAATATTAAAAAATTGAATTTTTAACCAAATATTTGAAAATTTAACGTACAAAGAAAACTTTTCAAATCAAAATGAAAAATTTGCTGAAAAACAGTTAAATTTTCAAAACAAATTATTTTCAACCAAGTAGTTTAAGTTTAAACCCAAAAAAGAGACATTTTCAACAAACTAGAATTGTTTTTAAATAAATAGTTGAAAGTTTAATAAAAAAAGATGAATTCTTAACGAAAACTGTAATAGTTTATATTTCAAACAAAACAGATTTTAATTTAAAAACACAAGCTGAATTCAACAAAAAAACGACTTTTCATAAAAATAGTTCAATTTTTAAAAAATATAGATGAATTTTGAACAAAAAGATAAACATTCAAAAAAAAGAATTTTCTACAAAACAGTTCCTTTTCCAGGAAAAGAATATGAATATTACATAAAAAAATTAATATTAAAAAACTGTTGAATTTTAAAGCCCAAAAAAATACACCTTCTATTAAATAGTTTCAGTTTTCAACAACAAAATATCAATTTACTAGCAATATAATCGAATTTTGAGCAAAAAGACGAATTTTGGACAAAATAAATAAATTTTCAACGAAAAAAGATAAATTATCAACAAAACCTGGAATAGTTACATTTTCAGTTAAAGATTGATTTTCAACAAGCGAATTTTTAGATAAAACCCTTAAATATTCAACAAGAAAAAGCAATTTTGAACTAAGCCAAAAAAGATTTTAATTTTAAATTAAAAAAATGAATACAAACCAGTTCATTTTTCGAGCAAAAAATATAAATTTTGATTCATAAAGTTGATATTGAAAAAAATTTACGAATTTTAACCAAATAATTGAATTTTAAACGAAAAAAGGTAAATTAACAACACAAAATGGAATAGTTACATTTTCAGTTAAACAAATTAATTTTAAAAAATAACATTTTTTAACAAAACCGTTAAATTTTTAACGAGGAAAAATATATTTTTAACTAAAATGTTGAATTTTTAACCAAAAAAATTACTTCTTAATTAGATAGTTGGATAATAAATCAAAAAAGATTTTGCAGTCAACTAAGAAAAAGAACTTCATTCAAAATTTTAAATTTAAATATTAAAAAATACGAATTTTCTGAAAAACAGTCTCTTTTTTATGCAAAAAATAATAATTTTTAATAAAAAAGTTAATATTAAAAAATTCAAGTATATGGAAGTCCAAAAAAGTGAATTTTGGATCAAAAAGGTTTAAGTTTTCAACAACATAAAAAAATTATTAATTAAAAAACAGGTGAATTCAACAAAGAAAAAATAAATTTGAACAAAATAGTTCAATTCTTAAACAAAAATGGATGATTTTTTAAAAAAGAGCTTAATGTTGAAACAAAAAGAAGAATTTTCTATCATAAAAGACGAATTTTCAACAAAATGTTAAATTCTTTTAAAAAACAGATGCATTTTTAATAAAGAATCGAATTTAAAGAAATGAATTTTCATCTGAAAATAGTAGAATAGTTAAATTTTCAGTTAAAAAATGAACTTCCGACCAAAAAAATAAAATTCCTGTCATAAAAGCACAATTTTCAACCAAGTAGTTGAATTTTAAACACGTAAATATACATTCACAATAAAAAAAGTTAAACAAAATATTGTACTTGGATTTTCAACAGAAAAGATAAATTACCAAGATAGAATAAACTTTAAATAAAAATTACCGAAAAGATAAACCAAGAACTTCTACTAAAAATACGAACTTTTAACCAAATTGCAGAATTTTCAAAAGAAAATTCTTCAGAAAAAAATTAGAGCAACAAACTTGTACAATATTTAAGCTTTTTAAGTTGAGTTTTCGACAAAAGTGTGAAATTTTTAAACAAAAGAGATGAATTTCGAACCAAAAATATGATAATAGACTTTTAAATTAAAAAGTGTTAACTTTTAATAAAAAAATTAATTCATTAACCCTTAAACGGCCAATAACTAAGACTATTCGACACTAGAAAAAATTTAGACCCATATATTTTTATTGCTTAAGATCTCCTCTTTCCGACGGTACCAATGAAATTCCTCAAAAAATTTATTTATTATCCCAAAATGCAGTTTAAACAAAAAAAAACGTGATTTTTCGTGCCTATTTTTTTTTTGTGAACCATTTTCCAAAGCTTTTCGAGTCTGTAATTAACCTGGAATCTCTCTAACGGGTGGAATAAATGTCTAAACTTTAAGAATTTATGGATCAAAGATCGATTTTTCGTTTTAGTATTTTCAAAATGGCGTCTTAATGGCAAAATTTTTGTGAAAACATTCATGAATTTTTTTACAATAAACGATGCGCTTTTCGGAAAAATCATCTGGAATAAAAAGTTCTTGTAATCAGCCAAGGAATACGCCTGAATTTTTTGAAGCGTTTTGAGCAAAATTTTGGATTTTGCATATGAACAATTTTTGCAAAATTCAAAATTTTGCTCAAAACGTTCCGGAAAAATTCAGGCGTATTCCTCGGCTGATTACAAGAACCTTTTATTCTTTGACGAATTTTCCGAAAAGCGCATAGTTTTCAAATAAAAAATTTCCAACGACTCCGTAACCTTTATTGCACTCTGACATCAAACCACACCTTCACCGCATTGTCATCCTGGGAATTTTCGAGTACACCCAGCAAAAAAAAATGCCAAAGCGTAAAGCCTCAAAAATTGCAACAAACTCCGAATCGGAATGGGATTCCGATGAAAATGATGAACGTATCATCATACCTAATCCAGATTACTCTGGCTCTGATGGAGATGATTCATCAGATGACGAGAATTCGGGATCGGAATTTTCCAGACCGAATGTATCATATAGATCTGTTTTCCATAACTACACATCATCTCAAAATCAATTGGAACCAAATCACGTTTTTTCATGGATTAACGAAGAAAAAGTTTGCCCTGGAAATTTCTGTAAAGAAATCAACAGGAAATATTTGTCGCAAACAAAACTAGGTGATTTCGAAACTCACAGATACGAATCACGAACAAGAGCATTATTAATAATGAACAATGTCGCCAGAGGACTACTAGATATTGCATTGATTGCGACATGTATTGCTGCTTACATTGTTTCTCAAAATTACATTCTGAAACAGCAGGATCAAAATGATTTCAACGGATTGAAATCTGAAATGA
>NC_046663.1:23062384-23068993 GCF_010883055.1 Belonocnema kinseyi
AACATATGTGTGTCAATTTTTTCTAGTGTCGAATAGTCTTAGTTATTGGCCGTTGAAAAGCAGTGTACCGGTAGTGGCGTTTTGGCCGTTTAAGGGTTAAAAAAGCGGAAAAGAGAAGAAAAGAGTCCTAGAAATACTAAAACCATGCGTAACAAATTTAAAAAAACCGATGAATCACTTTTTTTTGTTATTGAGATACTCAGTTCAGTTATCGCTTAGTGTGTTGATAAGAGTTTTTTGACTAGATAATTTTTTATAATAAAAGTTCGCTGATATGCAAACACATATCAAATAATAAAAGAAAAAATTATTTAAAATATTGGTTGTATCCTCGACCAAAACACATTATTATTGAACCAAGCAGTTGCATTTTGAACCAAAAAGGATAAATTTTCAAGTAAAATTATTAATTTTTAATTAAGAACATCAATTTTCATCAAGAAAGGAAAGGTTGCTTTTTTAGTTCAAAAAATTATTCTAAATTTGAAAAAATTGGATTATAAAAAAATAGTTAAATTTGCAACTAAGGAGATGATTTTTCACTTCAAATGATGAATCTTAAAAAAAAGAAATTTCAACAAAAGAGTTGAATATTAAAAAAAAAGTATTGTAGTTTATATTTCAACTAAAAGAGATTTTGATTTAAAATCGAAAAAAGTTGATTTTAACCAACAGCGTTGATGATTTTTCATTATTTAGTTCATTACTTCATCTTTAAAAAAGATAATTTTTTGAAAAAATGTTTAAATCCCTTTTTACTGACAAATATTCCTATAATGGATTTCTCATTTTTTTTTCGATTTAAACCAAATCTTTATGAATTAAATTTATCAAAAAAGAAATTGTTCATTAAACTAGCCTTCAGCTGAAAGAGTTAAATTTTCAAGGAAAAAATTAATTTTTGACCATAAAAAATAATTTTCAAAAAAGGAGATAATTTTTCAATGAAATAGTAGAATATTCAACTAAAAAAGACCAATTTTTACAAAATAGTTAAATTTTACTCTAATATAGATAAATTTACAACAAAAAATAGAATAGTTAAATTTTCAGTCGAAAAAATTATAAGTCCACCAAGTTGAAAAAATTTAAACTAAGATAATAAACCTTTAACTGGAATTTTTTAACACTTTACAAAAAAGTTACACTTACAACTAAAATGATCAATCTTTGAATGGAATCCTTGAATTTTCAACTAAGTAAAAACTTTTCAACAAAATAATTTATTTCTGAACTAAAAATGAAAAATTTTCATTCTAACATTTTAATTTTGAACATAAAAAGACCAATTTTGAACCAAAACTTAAATACTTATATTTTTAGTTAAAAAAAAATTTGCAGCAAATTGATAAATTTTCAACTAAAATAAAGTATGAACAGTTTTTTTGTATTAGTTTAAAAAACTTAATAGAAGTTTTGTAAATAAAAATAGATATTTAGGATGAAGTGCAGTATAGAAATACATTAAACAATATTTTGACGTAACACAACAATGATTTTTTGATACTTTTTTAGTTTCACACATTTACAAATTATTTACAAGGAAAGAAGTATCAGCAGTTTTTTTAGAATTATATAAATTTTATAATTTTCATGAGCTAATTAGGAAACATTTTTAAATATTTCAGATATGTCAAAAAAAGAATGTAGAAAATTAAAAAAATGTATATTTTATTTTACAGGATTTTACAAATTATCAGAAAAATGTTAGATTTTTCAAAAGATATAATAATATTCCATAAAAATTGGGAAATGCTTAGAAGGCTTAAACTATTTTAAATCTATGCAAAGCCTCTTGAATTCCTAAAAATATTTTAAAATGAATTCAATTTTTCTGGAAATTTTGAAAAAATCATTTAAAATGTAAAAAATTAAGCTCAAAATAATCAAAAATTGCTTACAAATTTGAAGAAAATTATAAAATATTTTTGAATATTTTAGATTTGTCAACAAAAAATCTAGATTAAAAAAATATATTTTACGGGATTTTACAAAATAATAGGAAAAGTTTGAGCCCTTTTAAAATAAATATTTCTACAATTCTTCTTAAATTCTTAAATTTATTTTTATATTTTCAGTTTTCAGTTATATTTTTAGTCTTCAGTTTTCCACACATTTTGTTCACAATTTTCAAATTTACAAAAAAAAAACATTGGTGTCCAGACGTTTGCGTTGTGAACGTCTGGCTTGCTTTTTGTTTAAAAACATTCACATAAATCTGCATTTTTTAAAATCTTTTACAGTTTGAAAATCTTCTGTATTCTCATTTAATCTTCGCTATATTTATAGAATTTTATGGTTTATTTTATTTTTTAATGTTACCAAATTGAAACATTTTGCTTTAAAATCTTCTACTCTTTTTCGAAATTTAAGGCAATATTTGATGTTTCAAAATCTTTTTGAATTTTTTCCTAAAGCTCATTTTTCAAATTAAAAAATCGAAAGATCTTATTTTGGGAACCTAAAGAATTTATGTCATTATTCTGCATTTTTAAAAAAGTTCTAAAGTATCTTATAAATTTTCATTGTTTTTTGATCGTTTCAAAACTTCTACATATCTCTTAAATTGACTAAAATTTGTTATAAAATGATATATTATGGCACGATGTTGCTTTAGGAACATTTAAACCTTCTTCTTTAAATTTTGTGAAATCATTTGAAACTTTTTACAATCTTTTGTAATGATCTCTTAGAACTCATTACTAAAAAATTGTTTGAAATTTTCCCAGGAATCTAAACTATATAATTTTCCTTCTCTTGACGCCGTAAAAAATTAAGTTTACCCAAATTTAAATTAAATCCGGGAAAATGGAAATAATTGTCTTAAAATCTTCCAGATTTTTTTAAAAACAATTTTGAAATCCTTAAAATTTTAAATTACTATTTCGAAATGAAATATTAACTGCTCCAAATTTTCCTATCACTGTTTAAAAAAATGTAATCACAAAATCTTTCGAAATTATTAAGACGATTCTATTGCTCTAATTCTTAAAATATCTTTTTTTTAATGATTTTATTTTACTTATTTCTTTGAAAATTAAAAAAAAAAAGATTATCCAGATGTAAAAAAAAACATTTTTTTCTTCTTAAAAACTTTGGAATCTTAATATGGTAGCAAAATATTAAGAAAAAAATTATTGCACAACATAAAATACTTAATTTTAGAAAAAGTTATAATTGAATATTTATCTAGTTCGATGTTGTGAAACATAGAAATAATTTGTACTCTACATTTTCTTTTATTATCACATTCATTTTTGCAAATTAGTTTTATTGGTAACTTTTTATACTAATTTCAGAAAAAAATCAAATGTATTTCCATATGATTTGAAAAATTATCTAATTGAAATAATATCATTGCAAATATAAATTAACTTTTAATATTCAAATTATATTCAATATCCTTTCAACCTAATTGTTAAATTGTGAACGAAAAAAGATCATTAAACGACGAACAATATTTAAATAATGGGATTTTTACTTAAAAAATTAATTTGCCGCCAAATTGATGAATTTTCAACTTACGAGGTGAATCTTTAACTGGAATACTTGGATTTTCAACCCAAAATGATTAATTTTTAAAACAAAAAACAAAAAAGATTTTCAGCCATAAAAACTCTTTTTAATCAAATAATTGAATTTGGAACTTAGAAAGATCAATTTTCAATAAAAAAAATGGAGGAGTTATTTTTTCAGTAAAAAAAAAATAATAATTTTTTACCTAAATGATTAAGTTTTAACCCAAAAAGTATTATACATAGTTAAATATTAATTTAAAAAAATTAATTATCCAACAAACGGATGAATTTTCCACTAAAATGTTCAATCTGTAACTGGAATAGGTGAATTTTCAACCAAAAAGATGAATTTTTAACGAGGAAGAATAATTTCGAAAAAAAAAATTCTCAGTAATATACATGAATTTTCAAAAACAAAAAAGTAATTATTCGCCTGAAATTGATCAAGACAAATATTATTTAAAAACATTATTTTTGAACCAAAGGGATGAATGTTCAGATACGAAAAAAAATTTCAACAATGAAAAAACAATTATTAAAAAAATAAATACTTTTAATTAAAAAGTTATCAATTTTTAATTAAAATGATGACCAGGAGAGTCGATTCAATGAGTAATGAAAGTAAATATGTATTTAAATGATCAATAAGTTGATTATGAATCATTCAACAACAAAAAAAAGATAAAAAATTTTTCATGGAAATTAATCGCCAATAAATATACACAGGCATAATAAAGTCAAGTTTAATTAAGAGAAGTTATCACTCATGCCCAGACACACGTTTACCGCTATAGGATACATAATAATATGTTTAAAAAATTCCTAATTTTTTGCGAATACAAGTCATCTTTTTGAAATCTTTAAGAATAATTTCACATCTTTCTAAAGTCTTCTAAATTTTTGAAATTTATTAAATTTCTGTGAAATCTTTTGAAATTTTAAAAAATTGTGGTAAGAACTTTTAAATCCTTGAATTCTTTGAAATCTTTATGACATTTTTTAAAATGTTTGTGAAATCTTTTAAAATCTTAAAATGTTTTAAAGTCTTTGAAATCTCATATTTGAAAAAATTTGAAAAAGAAAAACAAGCTTTATAAATTTAAATTTTGATTTAATTTTCAACACTTTTTGAAATCTTTATGAAATTTTTGGAAAATCTGAAATATTAGTAAAATATTTTTTATTCATTTGAAATCATAAAAATGTTTTTAAAATGTTTTGAAATATTTAGGAAATGTTCGAAATGTTTGTAAAATCTTTGACATCTTTGCGAAATTTTTTGAAATCATCTAAAAAAATTGAAATCTGTTAAAATCTTCAAAATGTTTTGAAATCTTCAAATTTAGTGTACTGTACTTTTTTTGAAATCTTTGAATTTGATACCTTTATAAAATTTTGTTGAAATCTTTGAAACATTTATGAAATCTTTGTATCATGTTTAGACATATTTTGAAATATTCGAAATCTCGTGTACCCTTCTTATTATTCTTTAATTTGAAATCTTTATAAAAATGTTATGCAGTCTTTTGTAAATTTATGAAATATTGTGTGTTCGTTTGAAATAATGAAAATAATTTAAATAATTTTGAAATGTTTAAAATTTTTTGTGACATATTTGAAACCCTTAAAACTTTTCTAATCTTCGTAAAATGCTTTCAAATATTTGTGAAATGTTTGATATCTTTGTAAAAACTTTGAAATGTTTGTGAAATATTTCGAAATCTTCTAAACAAGTTTGAAATCGTTCGAAATCTTTTAAAATCTTCAAAACCTGGTGTACTGTATCCTTTCTGAAAACTTTGAGTTTAAAATCTTTATTGTATGAAAACTCTGAAATATCTGTTAAATCTTTTGTATTCATTTGAATTAATTAAAATATTTGAAATGTTTGTGAAATCTATTAAAATTTTGGTAAAATCTTGGGAATCTTTGTGAAATGTTTGGAAATATTTTAGAATCTTTGAAACGTTTCTGAAAGGTTTTATTTTCTTTTGAAATCATTTAAATCTTTTGAAATTGTTAAAAAAATTTGAAATCTGGTGAAATATTCTATTTTTGAAATCTTTGAAATTCTTGAAATATTTTGAAATTCTTATGAACTCTTGGAAATATTTGTGAAATGTTTTGAAATATTATGAAATGTTTGTGAAAGGTTTGGTTTTCTTTTGAAATCATTTAAATCTTTCGAAATTGTTAAAAAATCTTTAAAATATGGTGTAATATACTCTTGTTGAAATGTTTGAAATTCTTGAGATCTTCTGAAATCCTTATGAATTCTTAAAAATATTTTTGAAATTTTATAAGATTTTGGCAAAATTTTTGAAATCTTTTTAAACATTTGTGAAATATTCGATATTTTTGTAAAATCTTTTGAAATTTTGGTAAAATATTGGAAATCCTTGAAATCTTTGTGAAGTGTTTTGAAATGTTTTAGAATATTTGAAATGTTTGTGAAAGGTTTTATTTTGAAATCATTTAAATCTTTTGAAATTCTTTAAAAAAATTGAAATCTGGTGAAACATTCTATTTTTGATATATTTGAAATTCTTGAAATCTGGTGAAATATTCTATTTTTGAAATATTTGAAATGCTTGAAATTTTCTGAAATTCTTATGAATTCTTAAAAATATTTGTGAAATCTTTTGAAATATTATAAAATGCTTGAAATGTTTGTGAAAGGTCTTGTTTTGTTTTGAAATCATTTAATTCTTTTGAAATTGTTAAAAATCGTTTAAATCTGGTTTAATATACACTTTTTGAAATCTTTGAAATTCTTGAAATCTTCTGAAATCGTTATGAAGTCTTAAAAATATTTGTGAAATCTTTTAAGATTTTGGTGAAATGTTTAAAATCTTTGAAATATTTGTAAAACGTTTTTAAATATTTGTGAAATATTCGATATCTTTGTAAAATATTTGAAATCCTCGCGAAATCTTTTTAAATTTTCTAAACAAGTTTAAAATCGCTTAATCCTTAAACGGCCAAAACTCCACTACCGGTACACTGTTTTTCAACGGCCAATAACTAAGACTATTCGACACTAGAAAAAATTGAGACACATATAAGTTTATTGCTTAAGATCTCCTCTTTC
>NC_046663.1:23069093-23078195 GCF_010883055.1 Belonocnema kinseyi
ATATGTGTCTCAATTTTTTCTAGTGTCGAATAGTCTTAGTTATTGGCCGTTGAAAAGCAGTGTACCGGTAGTGGCGTTTTGGCCGTTTAAGGGTTAAAGCGCTAAAAATGTTTTGAAATCTTCAAAATCTGGTGTTTCCCTTTTTGAAAACTTTGAATTAAAATTTTTTTTTAATTTGTATAAAAACTGTGAAATCTTTTGTATTTATTTGAAATCATTAAAATATTTGAAATCTTGGAAATATTTGTGGAATGTTTTGAAATATTTTATAATGTTTGAAATGTTTGCGAAAGGTTTTGTTTTCTTTTGAAATCATTTAAATCTTTTGAAATTGTTAAAAATCTTTTAAATCTGGTGTAATATACACTTTTTGAAATCTTTGAAATTCTTGAAATCTTCTGAAATCCTTGTGAAGTCTTAAAAATATCTGGGTAATCTTTTAAGATTTTGGTGAAATGTTTAAAATCTTTGTTACATGTTTTTAAATATTTGTGAAATATTCGATATCCTTGTAAAATCTTTGAAATATTTGTGAAATCTTTTGAAATCTTCTAAACAAGTTTGAAATCGTATAAAGTCCTAAAAATGTTTTGAAATCTTCAAAATCTGGTGTAATGTACCCTTTTTAAAATCTTTGAATCAAATTTTTTTTTTAAATTTGTATGAGTACTGTGAAATCTTTTTTATTTATTTGAAATCATTAAAATATTTGAAATATTTGTGAAATATTTTCAAATTTTGGTTAAATCTTGGAAATATTTTTAAATGTTTGACATTTTTGTGAAAGGTTTTGTTTTCTTTTAAAATCTTTTAAATCTTTGGAAATTGTTAAAAAATCTTTGAAATCTGTTGTAATATACTTTTTTTGAAATAGTTGAAATTCTTGAAATCTTCAAAAATCCTTATGAATTCTTAAAAATATTTCTGAAATCTTTTAAGAGTTTGGTGAAATGTTTAAAATCTTTAAAATATTTGTAAAATGTTTTTAAATATTTGTGAAATGTTCGATATCTTTGTAAAATCTTTGAAATCCTCGCGAAATCTTTTTAAATCTTCTAAGCAACTTTGAAATCGTTTAAAGTCCTAAAAATGTTTCGAAATCTTCAAAATCTGATGTACTGTAAATTTTTGAAAACTTTGTTTAAAATCTTAATTAAATTTGTATACAAACTGTGAAATATATTGTATTCATTTGAAATCATTAAAATATTGGAAACCTTTGTGATACTTTTTTAAATTTTCTTCGAAATTCTTGAAATCTTCTGAAATTCTTATGAATTCTTAAAAATATTTGTGAAATGTTCCTGCAATCTTTATATGTGTATGTATATGTAAACTGTACCATTTTTAAGCATTTAAAATCCTGGAGATCGTTTGAAAGTTTAAAAATCTTTGTGAAATATTGGAAATTTTTGTGAAATCTTCGAAATCTTGTCTACACGCATTTTTTAAAGTCTCGAGGCCTCTAAGTCTTTGAAATCCGTGAACTCTCCTTGGAATGTTCAAAATCCTTTTAAATATTATAAAAGCTTTGAAATATTCTAAATTGTTTAAAATTATTTTTTAACCTTTTAAAATCTGGTTTGAATGTTCGGCCGAAGAAAAACTTTCAAGCAGGAAGAATAATTTATACCAAACAAGCCGAATTTTCATCGAAAAAAGATAAGTTGTTTAACACAAATTTAATAATTGAATTTTCGGGTAAAAAACTAATTTTTAACCATAGAGATGAATTTTTAACTGAAATGCTGGAATATTCAACCTGAATTGTGGAGCACGTTGTCTAATAATTATGCTTGAGAAATTCCCGGACAATTCCTGAATTTTTCCCCCTCATAAATACGATGTTCTTCTTCCAATAGAAGCGTGCATACAATGCATAGTGGGTTGCGAAATACGTAATTTGCTCAATTGCATTATTAAAATTTATATAAAAAACATATTTTTAAATAATTTGCAAGAATTTAAATTTTAATTGGAAAAAAACGAATGCAAAATTTTCTGAATTTCCTTAAATTCCCACAGAGTAGACAGTATTATTTCAGTTCGCATTTAGGCGAAAAAAGGTTAAATTTATTTAAAACAGGAGAATTCTTTCTTGAACTTGGTTCGAATTTATCATCAGGGAATGTACCGCTATTGTAGAGTTTTTAATAATAAATAAAATCCCCTTTTGTACCTGAAATTAAATTAACGAACAGCTGTGATCCCTGAAATTTTATAAAATGCTTACAAACCGCAAAACTTACTCAAGGAAATGTATAAAACCGAAATGACTTCCGGAAATGACAAAATCATCACTTCCAACTAACCATCTTCGACCAAAAGCTATGAGAGCCGGCATTTTGGACACATAACATGTAATTATTGGTTGATATACAGTTGGTATTAGAAAAATGTTGTCGAAATCACGTCAGCATCACAAACAAAAACACAATCACAATCACAGGAAAAAATACACCCACGCGTTAATATAATAATAACAATAATAATGTAAATAATAATAACAATAATGTGAGCGAGGCGTATTTCGCAGCCTGCCTCGTGCGCGCAACACAGACACTAAAGCCTGACAATAAGTGTGAATAACGTGGGCGAATGGGACGAAATAATCGAACACTACTCGGAGGGGAAACGAGAAAGGAAGCCGGTCATTGGACCATTACACTGAGCCGGGCGGCCGGCTCTCGTGAGACTGAGCGGATCATGGAATAAAAGTCCGCAAACATATTCGGTCAGATAAGATCCCATCCGAGCTGACAGAAGAGTGTTGATTTTATGTATAATGTGTGAAAATTCTGAAAGACTTTCGTACCAAAAAAATTGAAGTACAATGTTAAAATAGAAGGAAAAAACATCAACAAATGTAATTTGGTGATTGTGAATTCTCTTTTGTTAAAGCTCCTTCGGCTTTAAAGAACACATTCTCATCACGCATGTTGTGCTTTGCAATCGATTTCGTTCAAAATGTAAACTTTTTTACATTATGTTCAACACTTTTATATCAAATGTTTATTACAATTCATAATATGCATTGGTATTGAAACAAAATTATTTTCATTTTCTTCTTTTATAATCAGCTTTCGTTAAAAAAGAAATTGGAGTAAAATAAAAAAAAAAAGAACCCAATTTGAAGTTTTTAAATATATACTGTCTGGGAAGATTCTATGCGAGTGATATGTGTGTGAAAATTCTAATAAGTATTCGTACAAATAAAAAAAAATTAATAAAAATATTTAAAAATTGGAACTGTAATTTGGCGATTGTGAATTCTCTTTTGTTAAAGCTCCTTCGGCTTTAAAGAACACATTCTCATCACGCATGTTGTGCTTTGCAATCGATTTCGTTCAAAATGTAAACTTTTTTACATTATGTTCAACACTTTTATATCAAATGTTTATTACAATTCATAATATGCATTGGTATTGAAACAAAATTATTTTCATTTTCTTCTTTTATAATCAGCTTTCGTTAAAAAAGAAATTGGAGTAAAATAAAAAAAAAATAAACCCAATTTGAAGTTTTTAAATATATACTGTCTGGGAAGATTCTATGCGAGTGATATGTGTGTGAAAATTCTAATAAGTATTCGTACAAATAAAAAAAAATTACTAAAAATATTTAAAAATTGGAACTGTAATTTGGTGATTGTGAATTCTCTTTTGTTAAAGCTCCTACGGCTTTAAAGAACACATTCAGATCACGCATCTTGTGCTTCGCAATTGACTTCATCCAAACTGTAAACTTTAATACATTACGTTCAACACTTTTATATCAAATATTTATTACAATATAATATGCATTGGTATTGAAACAAAATTATTTTCATTTTCTTATTTTATAATAGGCTTTCGTTGAAAAAATAAGTTTGGAGTAAAATAAAAAAACATAAACCCAATTTGAAGTTTTTAAATATATTCTGTCTGGGAAGATTCTATACGAGCAATATGTGTGTGAAAATTCTAATAACTATTCTTACAAATAAAAAAAATTAATAAAAATATTTTAAAAATCGTAAGTACAATAAAAATTCAGCCCAAATCTGTGCACAGACCTTTTAAAATTGAAGGTTAAAGTATCAATAACTGTAATATTTTGATTGTGAATTCTCTTATGTTAAAGCTCCTTCAATATGAGCATAGCATACAGAATCTATATTGGTTTCCTCTAAAAAAATTTCTTAACGAGTAAGCTTAAAAAGCCTCAAAACATGTTGGATTCTAGTTGTATAAAAAAGACGAATAAATCATAAAGAGCACTGTGAAGGAATCTGTATTATCATAAGAGATAATTACCAGAAGTCAGTTATATATCTTTTTTAACGCCGTGAAAATATAAATCAACCTATTCATCAAGTTAACTGTTCAAATAACTGAAAATACTTAACTTTATTTTAGTTTTTAGTTTTTAATTTTAGTTTTTACTGATCAAATATACACCGACCAGCAATCCCAAGTTCCGTGGTTCGATTCCCAGTGGAGTGACGAGAGTGTGTTTTTTTCAGAAATAATTTAATTTGAAAATTAAAAAATATATATATTTTTAATCTAGTTTGTAATGCATATAACTACTTGTATTGAATTTAAAAACAAAAATTGTATTATAAATTATCTGCTTAAAAATTTGTTTGTTTGCACAGATTCCTGACATCGTGGATGTATACTACTTATTAGCAAGTTTATTTTATGCGTCTTATTACTGTATTCATATTCTTGATTTATTTTGATAATCAATACATTTATAAGGAAAAGCATTGATTTTATTTATTGATTATTGATTTGATGGCTCATGCACCTTATTGATTATATATTGACTTCATTGTCTGAGTGTATATTTTAATGATCTGTTGTATCGATTATGTTTTAAAATTAAATTTCTCTTAAAAAAGATCTTCTCAATTCGCTCCACTTCCCTGCGGAGCGAAGTGAGAAGATCTTTTTTCAGGGAAATTTAATTTAAAAAATTGTTAAGACCTACTTTTCAACTATTCAGAGATGACATCAAGTATTTTATGTTATTTGAAGAGTTAACTTGATCGGGAGATTTGATTTATATTTTCACAGATTGTTGAATTACATCTACATCGATCAATGATCACTACCTCTGATTAGTTATTAAAGCACCCTCCCGGCAATCGGAAGTTCTGTGGTTCGTTTCCCAGCCGAGCGAAGTGAGAAGATCTTTTTTCAGAAAAAAATTAATTTAAAACATTTGATCCTTTGTAGGTATTTCTGAGCATTTTCTTGATTTATTTTGATATATATTTTTTTTGATGTATATTTCTAAACAGAGATTTTTCTTTCAATCCCCCTAATGGCTTAGTTTTAAAGCAAACTCCTGGCAATCGGAAGTTCTGTGGTTCGTTTCCCAGTCGAGCGAAGTGAGAAGATCTTTTTTCAGAAAAAATTCAATTTAAAACATTTGATCCTTTGTAGGTATTTCTGAGCATTTTCTTGATTTATTTTGATAATCAATAAATTGACAAGGAAAAATATTAATTTTATTGATTGATTATTGACTTAATGGCTCATACACCTTAATGATTGAATATTGACTTCATTGACTGAGTGCACATTTTACCGATATGATTTATCGGTTATATTTTAAATTAAACTTTTCTTTAAAAAGATCTTCTCACTTCACTCTACTTCTCAGTGTAGCAAAGTGAGATTTTTTTCAGTCAAATTCAATTAAAAAAAAAAAATACTTTCCAACTAGTCAGAAAGGCATTTTCTGTTATTAGAAGAGTAAATTTGATCGATAGTTTTGATTTTGATTTTCACGTATTGTGGAATGATATCTACACTGATCGAAAGTAACTAGTTTTGATGATAATAATGATTTATTTAAATTACTCGTATCATAAATGTGACCCCTGACTTGAGATAGCGTATATTTCTGGAAAGGATTTTTCTTTCGATGTCTCTAAAAGCTTAATTGGAAAAGCACCCGACCGGAAATCGAAAGTTTTGAGCATTTAATTGATTTAATTAATTGATTATTGACTTGATGGCTCACACACCTTATTGATTGAATATTGACTTCATTGACTGAATGTATATTTAACTGATCTGATTTATCGATTATCTTTCAAAATTAAATTTAAAAAAAAGATCTTCTCACTTTGTTCAAATTTTCAGAGGAGCGATGTGAGAAGATCTTTTTAAAGAAGAAATTCAAAGAAATTATTTTCCAGCTAGGCAGAACTTACGTTCGTTATTTTCTGTTATTTCAAGAGTTATCTTGATCGCCAGTTTTGATTTTATTTTCACAGGTTGTGGAATGACATCGGCACTGATCGATGGTAACTACCTCTAATGATAATACAGATTCCTTTAAGTATTGATTATGTATCTTCCTTATTTGATTTTTTTATTTACTGATTTTTAAATTATCTGATTATATAATTTATTGGTTTATAAAGGGGGATATTTTGAATGGGATATTATCGACACCAGAATTAATTTTTACTTATGGTACACCACAAGGTCCGATATATTCCGGACAGACCTCGCTAATGAATTAAACATTTCGAAAATCTTCAGAGCTAATAGTAAATCGTATAATTACATAAATTTGTTAAAAAGTTACACTAATTTATAAACATTGAAAAGAGGTTATGCCAGATTGAAGTGAAGCAAAACAAAACGACATTACTCACAACCTAGAGAGTCAAGTGTGCAAAGAACATTTGTTGTGGAGATTCACTTCAAAAGAGCTCTTCATGCAAGCACTTGAGGCTTCCACGCCAGAAATTTGTATGCAACTTGAGAATTTGTTCTTTTCTGGGCTCAGAATTAGAACACGAAATTCTTTTGCCTCCCTGTGAGGTATTTTTAAACAAAAAAGTTTCAAGTCAGGTAGAACAGCAAGCCACATACATTCTTCATATTCTACACCCTAGAATATATCAGAATATGTGTCAAAATAGAAAAAATAAGATTTAATTCAAATTTGAAAATATTATTGATACAGTTCAGATATAATTTTTCTCTTTACTAAACTGCGGATATAAAGATCTCTTGAAAATGAAAAAGTTTGAGTAAGCGTTTAAAAAAATATTCCATGATGTGCCAGAGTACCTTGATTATTTATCTTCTATTTTCATTTTTAAATACAAATTTTAATTCTCAATTCATTGCTAAAAAACTATTTATACTTAAAGTTTAATTTTTTTTTTGCCAAGAAAAATAAAAAATGAAAGACATCATATGTACATTAGGGTGATTCATTTGATGAGAAAAAATTTAATTTTAAACTTGAACATGCACGCTAGCCTCAGTTGTACTTTCTTTAATCAACGAAATCAATCTGAATAAATAATTAGTCATAATGTAATGAAAAAAAATTGTATAACAAAATTATTATTCTTTAAAAACTTAGGATATAAGGTCTGAAATAAAAAAAAATACTGATATTACTTGTCACCTTCTTTAGTTGTATTATTAATTTAAAACAGCTACAAAATATCCCTCTTAACATTCATTAACTGCGTTATTGACTTTAGATTGTAGTACATTTTCAAGATTTACAGGGAAAAAATTGTTATGACAAAATAATTTTTTTTAATATTTGCCAAATATTGTTTCAAAAATTGATGATTTCAAATTGATTGAAAAAATTATTCTAATAGATATTAGTTGTTTAAACAATTCAAATTAGTTATAAATTACTTGGCAGGTTGTCCCATGTTACTTTTTAAAGTCAAAAATAGAAAATCAAATTTTTTCTGGTATAAATTTAAACCATCGTATTCTACATAATTTATTTTAAAAATTTGAACTTATTGTTAAGTAAAGTAATCATGTTTTTCAAAATTTGAAATTGATCTTTATTTTGTAAATACAGAAGAAACCTAATTAACCCTTAAACGGCCAAAACGCCACTACCGGTACACTGATTTTCAACGGCCAATAACTAAGACTATTCGACACTATAAAAAATTTAGACACATATATTTTTATTGCTTAAGATCTCCTCTTTCCGATGGTGCCAATGAAATTTCTCAGAAAATTTTCTTATTACCCCAAAATGCAGTTTAAACAAAAAAAAACGTGATTTTTCGTGCCTATTTTTTTTGTGAATCATTTTCCAAAGCTTTTCGAGCCTGTAATTAACCTGGAATCTCACTAACGGGTGGAATAAATGTCTAAATTTTGAGAATCCATGGTTCAAAGATCGATTTTTCGTTTTAGTATTTTCAAAATGGCGTCTTAATGGCAAAATTTTTGTGAAAACATTCATGAATTTTTTTACAATAAACGATGCGCTTTTCGGAAAAATCATCAAGAATAAAAAGTTCTTGTAATCAGCCAAGGAATACGACTGAATCTTTTCGAAGCGTTTTGAGCAAAATTTTGGATTTTGCATATGAACAATTTTTGCAAAATTCAAAATTTTGCTTAAAACGCTTCGGAAAAATTCAGGCGTATTTCTCGGCTGATTACAAGAACTTTTTATTCTTGACAAATTTTCCGAAAAGCGCATAGTTTTTCAATAAAAAATTTTCATAGTTCTAAGCATCGTGTAAGAGTAAAATGATTGACGAATATCTATCGTCTGTCTGCCGCAAACAAAGTTTACGTTGCCCAACTATCACCAACGTGGAGGTCGCCGAATATCGATAGTCTCTTTTTTTTTTTAAGGGATTTTATATATTTTTTTTACATTCTTAAATTTTTTTTTATGGAGAATTTTTTTCATTTTAGATTTCAATCCGTTGAAATCATTTTGATCCTGCTGTTTCAGAATGTCATTTTGAGAAACAATGTAAGCAGCAATACATGTTGCAATCAATGTAAAATCTAGTAGTCCTCTGGCGACATTGTTCATTATTAATAATGCTCTTGTTCGTGATTCGTATCTGTGAGTTTCGAAATCACTTAGTTTTGATTGCGACAAATATTTCCTGCTGATTTCTTTACAGAAATTTCCAGGGCAAACTTTTTCTTCGTTACTCCATGAAAAAACGTGATTTGGTTCCAATTGATTTTGAGATGATGTGTAGTTATGGAAAACAGATCTATATGATTCATTCGGTCTGGGAAATTCCGATCCCAAATTCTCGTCATCTGATGAATCATCTCCATCAGAGCCAGAGTA
>NC_046663.1:23078295-23094943 GCF_010883055.1 Belonocnema kinseyi
AATTTTGCAAAAATTGTTCATATGCAAAATCCAAAATTTTGCTCAAAACGCTTCGAAGAAATTCAGGCGTATTCCTTGGCTGATTACAAGAACTTTTTATTCCTGATGATTTTTCCGAAAAGCGCATCGTTTATTGTAAAAAAATTCATGATTGTTTTCACAAAAATTTTGCCATTAAGACGCCATTTTGAAAATACTAAAACGAAAAATCGATCTTTGAACCATAGATTCTAAAAGTTTAGACATTTATTCCACCGGTTAGTGAGATTCAAAGTTAATTACAGACTCGAAAAGCTTTGGAAAATGGTTCACAAAAAAAATAGGCACGAATATATGGGTCTAAATTTTTTCTAGTGTCGAATAGTCTTAGTTATTGGCCGTTGAAAAGCAGTGTACCGGTAGTGGCGTTTTGGCCGTTTAAGGGTTAAGGGATTGCAATTTTGATAAACAGTGATACAAAATTACTTATTTATTTTTTAGTATGAACAATTTTTATGTTTGTTTATTATTATTTCTGTCCTTAAAAAAAAATAATTAAATTTAAAAATAAGTACTTATCACAGAAAAATTTAATACGAGTACTAAAACATTGTTCTCCTTAAAAAAGAGTGTGAAAAAATGCACTTCATTATTTACAACACGAAAAAATACAAAATTTCATTAGTATAAAAATGTAGTGCACGCATTTTCAAGACAATGAGAAAATTAATTTTTGGTTAAAAAATCATCTAGTTTGTTAAAAATAATTCTTTTTTGACAGAAAAATAATTTTCTGGACCGAAAATTAATCTTCTTAAAATTGAACTATTTTGTTAAAAATTCATCTGTTTCGTTGAAAATTAAGCTTTTCTATTCAAAATTTAACTACTATTCCATTATTAGTTAAAAAGTAATCGTTCTTGGTTAAGAATTTTTGTACTTTGGTTAAAATTATTTTTTTTTGTAGAAAAATAATATTCTTGGTTGAAATGTTATCTTTTAGGTTCAAAATTATAATTTTTTTTTAATTAAGGCTTTTAGTGAAAAATTTAAATTATCCAATTTTGGTTTAAAATTTTCTTTTTTATTTGAAAGTTTTATTTTTAGATTAAAAGTTTATGTATTTTGTTAAATATTCATTTTATTGGTTGAAAATTCATCTTTTTGGTTAAAAATGATTTTCCTTCTAATTTAGTTTTTAACTGACCATTTAAATATTTCCTTTTCGGTTTAAAATTGATCATTTTTATCTGGAAATTATATTATTTAATTGCAAATTCATATATATTTTTTTAAATTAATCTTCTTAAAGTTGAACTATTTTGTTAAAACTTTATTTTATTAGTTCAAGAGTCATCTCTTTTGTAGACAATCAATTTTTTGAATAAAAATTTAAACTTTCCATTATTGTTTAATAACTGATTGGTTAAAAATTATATTTTTTAAATAAATTGTCCAGGTAGAAATTTACATATGTCATTTTTGGTATAAAATTGACATCTTTTAGTTTAAAATTCCACTATTTAGTGTCTTTTGTTAAAAATTTCGAGTTTTTTGGTGGAAAATTAATACGACTAGTTTATTAACAGTTTGTTGAAAATAAACGGATTTTTTTCATAAATTGTTTTTATTGATTTAAGGTTTCTTTCTTTGGTTGAAAAAAATTTTTTTTCTTTAAATTGAACTATTCAATTTTTGGTTCAAAATTTATTTATTTTGTTGCAAATCAGTCTTTTTGGTCAAAATTTATCTTTTTGCTCGAATATTCGATTATTCACTTCGAAGTTGAACTACTTTGTTGAAAATTCATTATAATTATTGTTTTGCAATTCATATTTTTTGTTCAATATTCTCTTTTTTTAAAAGTAACTTTAGTAACCTAAAATTTTAAAATTTTATTTTTGTTCAACAATGTAACGCCTTTGTTCATTATTTGTTCTTTTCGGTAAAAAATCAATCATCTGGGTTGAAAATTCCAATATTTTGTTAAAAGTTGTACCAGTTCGTTGAAAGTCGAAATATTTGGTTAAAAATTCATTCTATTGTTTACAAAATCACTTATTTCGTGGAAAAATAAAATTTTTTAAATTAAAAATTTAATAATATCACTTTTGGTTATAAACTAAGCTTTTTTAGTTGCAACTGTATGTCTTTTGTGAAAAATTCTTCTTCTTTGGTAGAAAATCAAACTACTTGGTGGAAAATTGGACTACTTTTTCTAAAGTTGATCAATTTCCTAAAAATTTATTTAATTTGTTTAAAAATTGATCTTTCTGCTTGAAAATGATTTTTTTTCGTCAAAACATTTTAATATTTCATTTTTGGTTGCAAATTTATGTATTTTGTTGAAAATTAGTCTTTTCCAGTAAAAAAGTGATCTTCCTAGCTAAAAATTTATTCTCATGCTTCAAAATACAAATCTTTGGTTAAAAACTAATCTATTTTATTGAAAATGCAACATTTAGGCTTGCAATTTAAGAAATTATAGGTCCTGGTTTTTTGTATCAATTATTACAATAAACCCTCTTCATAGCGGACACTTACCTAAACGACTTTCTGTCCGCTTAGGAGAGGTGTCCGTCCCAGAGATTTATTAATAATTAATTATCAATAGTAATTGAATCAATAATTACTAATGACTATTAATAAACTCGTAAATAAAATAAATAAAAAATAAAATAAATTGATAATTAAAGTAAATAAACAAAATAAATCAAAATCAAAATCTTCACAGTCAAAAATAGAGAGACCTCAAGTATTTTTCAGGTCTAGTGAAGATAAAAACGCGTTTATTCCCACCCCTATGTCTACCATCAAGCTAATGAGCGAGGTTGTATGGAAACTGTCCGTCTAGCAGAGGTAAATTCATATCTCGTGGGGTCAAAAAAGTACCCGTGTCCGTTATGGAGAGTGTCCGTTGGGGAGAGGTAGCCTAAAATAGAATTTCTTATACTTTTTGGTCGGGGAATTATGTAAAGTGTCCGTACAGAGAAGTGTCCGCTCTGGAAAAGTGTCCGCTTTGGAGAGGTGTCCGCTCTAGAGAGGTGTCCGTAAGTAAAGTTTTCACTGTAATTCTTATTTCGAAAATGGTTCGAACCTGATTTTTAATGAACTAACTTGTTAATGTTCCAAATGTTAGGTTAATGATAATTAAGTAATTAGGAAAATTATAATTTTCGACTTACCAAACAAGATGTAGAATAAATAGAAAGCCTCCGGGCACGATCAGATCATCGCTTCCGACAGACCATCGACGTCGGAAAACTACGATCCCGGGCATATTTTTGTTCACTTTTCACATGAACCACTCGTCTCAATTAAATTTATCATTGTACCAGATTTTCCGAGGATGGAGCCCCACCCTTGGCAATCCTTGAATCCAAGCCTTCGATCGAAATGCACTTCTTTCATTTCCATTTTTAGTCCCCAATTCATAACATCCTAAAAAAACCACTTATCACCGTTTAAAATTTTTTATAGCATTATAATTTTTGTCCTATCTACGAAACAATATTCACTATTTTTAGATTTTTTTGAAAATTAAATATGGTTTCTCTTTTCTCCGACCATGAATAAATAGAAAGTTTTATAAAGGGAAAAAAATATTTTAGATAAAAATGAAAACATTTCAAACTTATTTATTTATTTTAACCACAAAAATTAATTTTCAACAGAATAGTCAAATTTTTAACAAAATATATTAAATTTTGAGGAAATAGTTGACTTTTATACCGATGTATTGAATTTTTAAACTAAAATAATAAATTTAAAACCAAATGGTAGAATTGAAAAAAAAAGAATAAAGATCAGTCAAAAACATTCGAATTTTACATAAAATAATTGAATTTTTTAGAAGCGTTTTATGAAAAAGGTTACGAATTTGTTGTTCCAATAAACGAATGTTTCATAAAAAAGTTAAATTTTTAAAAATAACAACAGGCTTTTAAACAAAATACTTAAAATTTGAACCAATTAATTAAATTTTTAATAAAATAGATAAAAATTTTAACCAAATATTCGAACTTTTACTGAACAAGATGAATTCTCAACGGAAAATGTAACAGTTGATATTTTATACAAAAAATTTGAATTTTTATACAGAGAGAGATGGATTTTGAAACCAAAAAGACGAATTTTCAGCCAAAAAGATTAATTTTCTACCAAAAAATATGGATTTGCAACGATAAAAAACGATAATTATTAAAGAAGTAATTTAATTTTTAACTGAAATATATAAATTTGTAACCAAAAATGGAAAATTTCAATTTTCATTAAAAAAAACGACTTTTCAACACAATAGTTAAATTTGCAACCCAACAGATGAATTTTCAACTAAAATGATGAATTTTTAAACCAAAAAGACGAATTTTCAGCCAATAAGATTAATTTTTTCCGAAATATGCATTTAAAAAAAACTCCAAGATAAAGGAAATAGAATTAAAAAATAAGAGAAAGAGCACCCGACCGCCAATCGGAAGACCTGGGTTCGATTCCCGGCTTTGGAAAGGGGAAGATTTTTTCACATACAAATTCAATCGAAAAGACATTAATTTTTAAAGAAATAATTAAATTTTTATCTGAAATATATTAATTTTCAACCAAAATATGAAATTATAATTTACAGTAAAAAAACGAATTATCAACGAAATTGTGAAATTTTTAACTACAGAGATGAGTTTTCAACTGAAATGATAAATTTTTAAGCGAAAAAGATCAATTTTCAACAAATCAAGAATTCTCGGTAAAGAAAGAGAAGAAAGAGTTTTAATGCAAAAATATGACTTCTCATAGTAAAACTTAATTTTCAGCAATACAACAATAAAGTTGAAATTTCTACAACAACAAAAATTATGAAACCAAAAAGACAAAGTTTCAACAAAAAGGATTAATGTTCAACCAAAAAGAAGAATATTCGATTGGTAACGATTTTTCATTCAAATATGAAAAAATGTAATCTAAGTTTTTAAACTTTCAAGTCAAAAGGTAAATTTTCTGTAGAACAGTGGAATTTTTTTTTAAACAGAAAATATGAATTTTCAGCAAAAAAGATACTTTTAATCGAAGCAGTGGCATTATCAATAAAAAAGAGAAATTTCAAAACAGAGTCATTTTCAACTAAAAAAGAAGAATTTTCCCCTAAAAATATCAATTTTCAACCAAAAAAGGAAAATTTACATTTTCAATTAAGAAAATTAATGTGAAACCCAAAACAATCAGTTTTCTTAAGAATTCTTGAATTAAAAAAAAGAAATAAATTATACTTTTCTTTTCATTTGAAATAAAATATTTTTAGTTCAAATATCTACTCTGTTACATTATTTTTTGAAAATAATTCTTTTTCGGTTAAGAAAGATTGATGTACTTTGTTAATGGTTCAACCATTTTGTTGAAAAAAAATTTTTTGTTAGATCCATGATTTTTCTTGCAAATTCATCTCTTTTATTGAAATTTTTTGTGTGCGGCAATTTTTTTGGTGTCAAAAAGGGAACTGTTTCCTTGAAAATTACATTTTTTGTTGAAATATTGTTGAAAATTTGTCTTTTTGGGTTTTTTATTCTTCATCTTTGTATATCTTGCCAATTGAATAATATGGTTATAAATTCAACTATTTTTTTAAATTCGTTTTTTAGTTGAAAATTAATTTTTTCAACTGAAAATTTCTCCACTCCATTCTAAAAAAATATTTATCTTTTTAATTTGCCAATTTAACTGTTTGGTTGAATATTTATAACTTTTAATTGAAAGTTTTAATAATAGTGTAAAATTACAAATTCTTTGTTAAAAATTATTTTTTTATTGATTGAAGATGAATTCCGTGGCTGAAAATGATTTTTTTAACTTAAAATTGAACTATTCCATTTTTTATTGAAAAATTTTCCATTTTGATTAAAACTTTATCTAAGAATAAATGACAAAAACATAAATAAATTTGAAATTTTTTATTCCGTTTATAAAAAATTTTGTGCTAAAAATGATACATGATTACAATTCTAGTCTTTGGATAATAATGGTCAGGAAAAATCAAAAATTGTCTAGGGAAAAGTTAGAGATAAGCGACATTTTTTCACAATTTCAATATTTTTTTGCTGCTTGTAAGCTTGCAAATTTATTTCAAAATTATTTAATGAAATTCAACAACTTTCATTTAGTATTTCTTGCGAATATTTAAAACTCTGCATACATAGAAAAGAAATTATACCTTGTAGGATACACCTGTGTAATAACTTATCATTGTATGTCAAAACCAGTTTGAAAAGAGACGATAGGATTATTTGTATTCTTTTCTAGTTTGTCTTCTTAGAGTCATTATTATTCCAGAAATGATTCATTTTTCACGCCCTGAACTCTATTTCGAAATTGAAAATCGTGTATCTTTTCTACCATGAAAGATAAATGTTCAAATAGCTGAATTTAAAAAAAAATAATGGAACTTTTCAGAAAATAGTTTAATTTTTATCGAATAGGGGTAAGTTTAAAATCAAAATCGGAATAGCTAAATTTTATTATAAAAAATTACTTTTCAACCAAATGTTTTTACAAAGTAGTTGAATCCTCGAACAAATACATAAATTTTCAACAACGGAAATTAATTTTCTACCCAAGTAAATAAATCTTAAACAACATAGTTAAGTTTTTAAACTAAAGAGTCGAATGTTTAAAAAAAATGGATTTTCAATAAAAAAGGCAAATTTTCAAGAAAAAATAAAATTGTTAGATTTTCAGTTTCAAAGACTAATTTTCAACCAGAGATTTTCAAACAAGTTAAAATATTAAATTTCTACTGAAAAATGGAACAGTTACATTTTCAGCCAAGAAAATTAATTTTCAATAAAAAAACGAAATTTCAGCAAACTAGTCAAATTTTAATTAAAAAATTAATTTTCAACAAAAAAGTATTACGTCCAACCAAATAGTTGTATCCTCAATCAAAATGATAACTCATTAAAAACAATAATTTTCTTCCTAAACTGATTAATTTTCAACAAAACACATGAATTTTCTATCAATAATACTTGAAATATTAATTTTTAAAAATACATTTTCAACCGAAAAAGGAATAGTTACATTTTTAGACAAAAAATTAATTTTTCACAAAAAAAACGAATTGTCAACAAAATAGTTCAAATTTCAAATAAATAGTTCAATTTTTAACCAAATAGTTTAATTTTTTAAGAAGATAGTTGAATTTTCATCAATAAAGTTAATCTTTTACCAAATAGCTCAATTTCCTTGCAAATAAATGTTGAATTTTTCAACCATAAAGACGAAAGTTTAAATACAAAAAAGTTGAATTTTAAACTAGTAGTATTAATTTTCTATAAAAAGAGGGTATTTCAACCAAATAATTTAATTTCCAACCAATGAGAATTTTCTAACAAAAAAAGCTTTGTCAAGAAATGAAGATTTTCTGCAGAGCAGTTGAATTTTCAACTAAAAAATATGATTTTACAACAAAAACGTTAATTTTCAACAAATTATTTGCATTTTTAATGAAAAAGAGAAAATTTCAACCAAAAAGAACTTTTCACAAAAAATTAGAAACCTTTATTTTTAGACGAAAATATTAATTTTAAATTAAAAAAGGAAACGATATGAAATAAATTTGTAGCAAAGCGTTCGAACGTTACCCAAGCAGTCAAATTTTTTAAGGAGATAAAATTAGTTTTCAACAAAAAATGTAATAATTCAATTTTTAGTTGAAAAAAATTAATTTCTAATCAACAAGACGAATTTTCTATAAATAAATTGCGCTTTTAACTAAATTGGTAAATTTCAAACAAGAAAATGATTTTTTAACGAAGTGAACAAAAAGCAGAACAAAACAGGTAATTTTTTAACCCGAAATCATGGACTTTCAACAAAATTAATTTAACGCAACAGTTTCATTTTTAATTAAAAATAAGAAAGTTTGAAATCAAAAAGATAAGTTTCGAAAAAATTAAACTAAAAAAGATAAATTTTTAATAAAAAGTAGAAAAGTTAAATTCTTAGTTTAGAAAATGAATTTTTAACCCAAGAAAATCAATTTTCATCACAATAGTTCAATTCTCAACAAAGAGATGAACCTTTAACCAAACACATAAATATTAAAAAATATAATTTAAATTTTGTCTAAGTAGTTGAATTTTCAATTAAAAACGCCAATTATTTTTTAAAAATTAAACTGTTAAGCGGAGATGAATTTTTAACTAAAATGATAAAACTTAATAAAAAAATTGTCTTTTAACAAAGTGGTTTAGCGTTAAAGAATAAGTTTTATTCTATTAAATTCAACCAATAAGGGGCAATTTGCAAAAAGATGGTTGAATTTTCAATTAAAAAAAATTTCAGTGGGATTTTTAACGTCAGCATATAAATTTTGAACAGTAAAATCAAAAATAATAATGCCATTAAAAAAAAAATTATTTAAAATTCATTAGGCTCAAAAGTAGTAAAAGTGTTTCTTATAGGAAATTCCAATCATCATTATCAAAAAATAAGACAAAGAAGAGTTAGTTTTTACAAAAAAAGACTACTTTTGATCAAAATACATGAATTTTTAAACCAATAGTTGAATTTTTAACGAAAAATGGAAAAGTAAAAATGTCAGTCAAAAAAATTGATTTTATATAAAAAAACGAAATTTAAAAAGATGGTCAAATTTTCAACCAAAAGAATGAATTTTTAAACCAAAAAGATGAATATTCAACGAATTAAAATTCTCTATTCAAGCAAGAAAAATATTTTTCCAAATTTTTGAACTCTCAAATCGACTGACGAATTTTCTCCAACACTGTTTAATTTTCTACCCGAAAATATGAACTTTAAACAAATGGGTTAGTTTTCGATAATTGAAATATAATTTTGAATAAAATTTTTAAATTTTCTTCTAATGGGATGAATATTCCAATGAAAAAGACGAATCTTTCAAAGATAAACATTTTTCAGTCAAGCAATAAAGAAAAATTCTTGTTAAACTTTGACACCAAAAGACGATTTTTTTGTGAAACAATCAAATTTTCAATCCGAAAAATATTAATTTTTAAGAAAAAAAATTAATTTTCTACAAGAGAAGACAAATTTTGAACAAAAAACACCAAACCGTTGCACTTTAAAAAAAGAAGGAAATTTTAAATCAAGTCGATTAAATTTCTACCGATGAAGACAAATTTGTAAGAAAAAATATCAATTTTCAACCGAAAAAGGTTAAGTTATTACAAAAACAGATTAATATTTTTAATAAAGCAGTTTAACTTTTAAGAAAAGAGATGAATTTTTAACTCAAATGATAAATCTGAAACTGAAATAGTTAAATTTTTAGTTGATAAAATTCATTTTAACCCAACAAAAAGAACGAGTTTTGAATACAAAATTTTCAGCTAAATTTATGAACCTTAAACAATGGTTTTATTCATAAAGTGGTTAAAAAACAGACGACTATTCAATATAATATTTAAATACTCAAAAAAGTTACATACATTTTTCCGAGCATTTTTCAAAAAGTTAATTTTCTAACAAAGAAGATAAATTAAAAAAAAATCATCAATTTAAAAAAATTGAAAAACTATTTACCACAAAACATTTTTTGAAGAACTTATTTTAAGTTTCAACTAAAATGATGAATTTTTAACTGGAATAGTTAAATTTTTATTAACTAAAAAATTGATTCTAACCCGAAAAAAATAACGAATTTTCAACAAAAGAGGTGAACTTTTAACTCAAATTATAAATATTTGGTTAAAAATGATTTCCTAATAAAGTGGCACAACCTTCAAGAAAGTAGTTTAGTTTTCAACTAAATTGTTGGTTTTTAAACAAAAAATTAAAACATTTTAAATCAAGAAGATTATTTTTCTAACAAAAAAGGTGAACTTTTAACCAATAGATATCAATTTTCAATAAAAAACAGAATAGTTACATTTTCAATTTGGAAAAATTAATTTAAAAAACGAATTGAAAAAAAATTTAATTTTCAACCTATGATGAATTTTTAATCAAATTGTTGAATTCTCAACCAGATCAGATATATTTTAAATCCAAAAATATGAATTTTTAACATAAAAGTTAATTTATTACCAAAGAAGATAAATTTTTAATAAAAACAACAATTTTCAACCAAAAATGGGAAATTTATTTTCTAAACAAATAATTTAACAAGATAATTTATCTTTCAAAAAAAGAGAGGAATTTTCAACAAAAATTATGAATCTCTCTATACCCAAAATGTATTTTTAAAATATAATAATGAATATTCAATAAAAATTTTTTTTTTAGAACAAAGTGGGCCGACCAGGGTGGTTGCTGGATCGGGAAAACCGGGAAATGATCAGGAATTGTACGCGACCGGGAAAAATCTGGAAATCGGAATGAATTTATTTTTTGACCGAACTTAAAAAAAAAAATTTTATACAAAAAATCTGTCCTAGTTTGATTTCAACAGTTTTTAAAATAATAAGTTAAATGTTTATATTCTTAAATTATGGTATCTTCAAGTAAAATTCACAATTCGAAAATATTTCACTTAAAAAATTTTCTTTTCAGATTTTAGTTTTTAAGTGTACATTTTTGATTCAATAAATTTAATTTTTAAGTCTTATTAGTTAGCAAATGCAAACGCCTAGTTGAACCTTTACAAAGTATTTTCATTTTTTAAATAAAATCAAAATAATTGAAATTTTGTAATTCAGAAAAAGAACAATTGCTTAATACTTAGAAATATTTGGCTATTAATTTAAAGCTAGTGCTTACAAATCAAATATTCAAAAAAATTCATTTACGAGTAAAATTGTTGAATTTTAATATATAATAAATATTGAATATCCATTATGTCTAGAAAAAATTCAAGTGAGTTTAAGAAATTACTTTTTATTTAAAAAAATAAAGTTTCAGAGAATATCAGAAAAAAAATTTTTAATTTCTAAAGTTGTCAAAAATGAAACTGGAAGATTTCACGGAATTATTGATATTTTTCCGGATTTCTTAAATTGTTAACTAAATAATTTAAAATTTAAAAAAATTTAAAGCAGCATGTAGATGTTTTAAGATTCTAAAATCAAATTTTTAAGGTTTTAAACGATTTTTAGGCTATTTAAAACAAAAATAATTTAACTTTTAATTTAAAAAGTGATCAGTTTACAACAAAAATTTAATAGTTTAATTCTTTATATTTCTGGTTTAATTAGAGTTCGAATTTTTTAATTTCATTGACCGTGAAAAATTTTTCCCAACCATGAATAAACCAGGATTTTTTTCTGTGAATAAAACATAAAAGTAAAAAAAAAGAAGTACCATGAAAATTCTCAATTAGTTTCCCATTCATGTTCCCGTGAGAATTATCACTTGGACGCTAATTAGCTGTCATGATATATTTTGAATTCCACTTGTTCATATTGATTTTCCTCACAGTGTTTCGACACAAAAAGGGACACAAAATCCCCAAAACTTTCAAGCACAAAACTTAACACAAGACTGATAAAATTTGGAAAATTCGGAAATCGTCCTTCATACATAAATGCAACCGCGACGTCGCACAGACGCCTTGCACCACCACCGTCTAATATTTTGAGGTCCTGATTGCAGGTACTCGCGGTGCAATCATCCTATCAGTACTCCCGATTCTCTTCAAAATTTTTCTCATTTTTTTTAGATTGGTTTTTTTTCGTGATTATTTAGAAACATTCATTGGTGTCCCACGTGCCCGAACCATGACATCGGCTTGTGTGAAAAAAATGTACGTCCGACGAGGTGAGCTTCTCGCACGATACTGAAGAAACGACGCCCGGCGTCGCGGCGTCGCGGCGCATGAGCCGTGCAAAACGAGTCCCAACTCCTGACTATGAGCACATTGTTTCATACAATGTGCTAATTACTGATTAGGGTTGTCTAAAAAAGTTTTTTTTCTTTTTTGAATGTCTCCCAATTCATCACTCGGAGATTACACCAAAAAGACGAATTTTCAGTAAATACAAATTTTCTATTCAAGCAAGACAACAAATTTATCCTACTGTTAAACTTTCAAGCCGAGAGATGAATTTTATATAAAAGAGTTTAGTTTTCAACCCAAAAATATCAATTTTAAACAGAAAAGTTAGTTTTCAACAAATGAAATAAACTTTTGAATAAAATAGTCCAATTTTCTTCTAATGGGATGAATATTCCTATGAAAAAGACGATTTTTTAAAAAATAAACATTTTTTATTTAAATTGTTAAACTTTTACACCGAATTGTTTAAGAAGTATTTAGGAAGATAAATATTTAAACCAAAAAGAGGAATTTTCAACAAAAAAAAATTTTCTATTCAAGTAAGACAAAAAATTCTTCCAATTGTTGAACTTTCAAGCCAAAAGATGAATTTTCTTTAAAAGAATTTAATTTTTAACCCAAAAATATAAATTATGAACAAAAAAGTTATTTTTTAACAAATGAAATAAAATTTTGAACAGAATAGTCCAATTTTCTTCTAATGAGAGGAATATTCCCATCAAAAAGACGAATTTTTTAAAACTAAAGATTTTTCAGTTAAGCAATAAAGAAAAATTCTTCCCAATTTTTAAACCAAAATTTTCAAAAAGTATTTAGGAGGATGAATATTTAAACCAAAAAGACGAATTTTCAGCAAATACAAATTTTCTATTCAAGCAAGACAACAAATTTATCCTACTGTTAAACTTTCAAGCCGAGAGATGAATTTTATATAAAAGAGTTTAGTTTTCAACCCAAAAATATCAATTTTAAACAGAAAAGTTAGTTTTCAACAAATGAAATAAACTTTTGAATAAAATAGTCCAATTTTCTTCGAATGGGATGAATATTCCTATGAAAAAGACGATTTTTTAAAAAATAAACATTTTTTAGTTAAATTGTTAAACTTTTACACCGAATTGTTTAAGAAGCATTTAGGAGGATAAATATTTAAACCAAACAGAGGAATTTTCAACAAAAAAAAATTTTCTATTCAAGTAAGACAACAAATTCTTCCAATTGTTCCACTTTCAAGCCAAAAGATGAATTTTCTTTAAAAGAATTTAATTTTTAACCCAAAAATATAAATTATGAACAAAAAAGTTATTTTTTAACAAATGAAATAAAATTTTGAACAGAATAGTTCAATTTTCATCTAATGAGACGAATATTCCCATCAAAAAGACGAATTTTTTAAAACTAAAGATTTTTCAGTTAAGCAATAAAGAAAAATTCTTCCCAATTTTTAAACCAAAATTTTCAAAAAGTATTTAGGAGGATGAATATTTAAACCAAAAAGACGAATTTTCAGCAAATACAAATTTTCTATTCAAGCAAGACAACAAATTTATCCTACTGTTAAACTTTCAAGCCGAGAGATGAATTTTATATAAAAGAGTTTAGTTTTCAACCAAAAAATATGAATTTTAAACAAAAAAGTTAGTTTTCAACAAATGAAATAATTTTTTGAATAAACAGTCCAATTTTCTTCTAATGGGATGAATATTCCTATGAAAAAGACGATTTTTTAAAAAATAAACATTTTTCAGTTAAATTGTTAAACTTTTAAACCGAATTGTTTAAGAAGTATTTAGGAGGATAAATATTTAAACCAAACAGAGGAATTTTCAACAAAAAAATTCTTTCTATTCAAGTAAGACAACAAATTCGTCCAATTGTTGAACTTTCAAGCCAAAAGATGAATTTTCTTTAAAAGAATTTAATTTTTAACCCAAAAATATAAATTATGAACAAAAAAGTTATTTTTTAACAAATGAAATAAAATTTTGAACAGAATAGTCCAATTTTCATCTAATGAGACGAATATTCCTATCAAAAAGACGAATTTTTTAAAACTAAAGATTTTTCAGTCAAGCAATAAAGAAAAATTCTTCCAAATTCTTAAATTTTTGAACCAAAAATTTCAATATTTAAACCAATATTTAAACCAAAAAGACGGATTTTCTCCAAATAAAATTTTGCCATTCAAGCAAGATAACAAATTCTTCCAAATTGTTGAACTTCTAAGCCAAAAGACGAATTTTCTTTGAAAGATTTTAATTCTTAACCCAAAAATATAAATTATAAACAAGAAAGTTATTTTTCAACAAATGAAATAAAATTTTGAACAGAATAGTCCAATTTTCTTCTAATGGTACGAGTATTCCTTTCAAAAAGACGAATTTTTAAAAAATAAAGATTTTTCAGATAAGCAATAAAGAAAAATTCTTCCAAATTTTTAAATTTCCAAAGCAAAAGACGATTTTTTTGTTAAGCAGTTAAACTTTCAATCCGAAGAATATGAATTTTTAAGAGGAAGTTAATTTTTTACAAAAAAAAAGACAAATTTTCAACAAAAAAATCGAATTTTCAACAAAAAATGTTAATTTTCTACTCAGCAGTTGCAATTTAAAAAATGATAAAGAAATTTAAAATCAAGCAGATTACATTTCTACCAAGGAAGACAAATGCTTAAAAAGAAAAAATCAATTTTTTACCAAAAAAGGAAAAGCTATTACGAAAAAAATTAGGTATTACAAAAAATTTTATATATTAATGAAAAAAGAATGTTTAACACAAATTGTTAATCTTAAACTGGAGTAGTTCATTTTTCAGTAAAAAATAATTGATTTTAACCAAAAAAAAAAAAAACAAAAAAAAAAACGAATTTTGAATCAAATAGGTAAATTTTCAACTTCAATCATGAACCTAAAAGTAATAAATTTTTTATGAAGACGTTAAAAACATACGAATTTTTAATTAAATAGTCGAATCCTCAAACAAGTTACATAAATTTCCTAATTAAAAATACGAATTATTAACAAAAAATGTCAATTTAAAAAACAAAACATCTATTTACTAGAAAATATTTTTTTAAATGTAGTTTAACTTTAAACTAAAATTAAGAATTATCAACTGGAATAGTTCAATTTTCAAGTAAAAACAATTTAATACAACCCGAAAAAATAACAAATTTTGAACTATGGAGGTGTATTTTTAAATAGAATTATGAATATTTAGCAAAAAAATGATTTTTTAATAAAGCGGTACTACCTTCAACCAATTTTGTTTTCAACGAAAAAACTAAATCGAAATTCGACGAACTCTAAATCAAATAGACAAGTTCTTAAAAAAAAAATTTCCAACGAATCACTTGAATATTCAACACAAAAGCTTGTTTGGAACCAAATTGTTTGGTTTTCAACTAAAAATTAGGACATTTCAAATCCAGAAGATTATTTCTCTAAAAAAAGAAAATGATAATTTTCAACCAATAAATATACAATTTTCGATACAAAACGGAATAGTTACATTCTAAAGTTGAAAAAATTGATTCAAAAGACCACTTTGAAAAAGTATATAAATTTTCAACATGAGATGAATTTTCAACTGAAACAATGAATCTTCAATAAAAAAATGATTTTTAACAAAGGGGTTCAACCTTTAACCAAGTAACTCAATTTTCAACCAAAAAAGACTAAGTTTTAATCTATAAGTTAATTTTGTACTAAAGAAGGTAAATTTGTGATAAAAAGCACCAACTTTCAACAAAAAATGGAAAATTATTGTTTATAACAAAAAATTTGTTCAACAAAGTATTTAGGGGGATAAATATTCGAACCAAAAAGAAGTATTTTCAACAAATAAAAATTTTCTATTCAAGCAATACAACAAATTCTTCCAATTGTTGAACTTTCAAGCCAGAAGACGAATTTTCTCTAAAAGAATTTAATTTTCAACCCAAAATATGAATTTTTAACAAAAGCTTTGTTTTCGAAAAATTGAAGAAAGGGGGAGGGTCGGTAAGGCCGGTTTTTGGCCTAATTTATTTTTGGACCAAAAAATCTGAAAAAATCATGGTAGTATCTTATAAGTATCCCGAGTCGATTGCACGCTAAACGGACTACCCTCCACCCCCCAGCCACCCCCACCCCCCCTACAAATATAGGAAACACCACCACCCACCAACTGTATTTTCGAGAGATTTGACACTCTTAAACTTGTATTCTGAAGTTAGCTCGGGTTTACTATGGTTTTCGGGATCGCCGAATACAAATCTGGCGTCCTTTGACTTTTATCGCGTCAGGTTCAAGGTCATTGGAAGGTCAAATCGAGAGAATACTGTAAAAAAATCCAAAAAAATGCGTTTTAGGTTTTTGGAGTCGCTAATTACGAATCTGGCATCCGTTGAACTCTATCGCTTCAGGTTCAAGGTCATTTGAAGGTCATTTGAAGGTTAAATCGAGAAAAAATGGTAAAAAAATATAAAAAAAATACGTTATAGGTTTTTGGGGACGCTGATTACGAACCTGGTATCCGCTGACCTTTATCGCGTCAGGTTCAAGGTCATGGGAAGGTCAAATCGAGAGAAAATGCTGAAAAAAATATGTTATCGATTTGACTTTCAAATGATCTTGAACCTAACGCGATAAAGGTCAGCGGACACCAGGTTCATAATCAGCGACCCCAAAAGCCTATAACATATTTTTAAAAAAATTTTTTACCGTTTTTTCTCGATTTGACCTTCAAATGACCTTCAAATGACCTTGAACCTGAAGTGACAGAGTTAAACGGATGCCAAATTCGTAATTAGCGACTCCAAAAACCTATAACGTATTTTTTTGGATATTTTTTTACCGTTTTCTCTCGATTTGACCTTCCAATGACCTTGAACCTGACGCGATAAAAGTCAAAGGACGCCAGATTTGTATTCGGCGACCCCGAAAA
>NC_046663.1:23095043-23111866 GCF_010883055.1 Belonocnema kinseyi
ACTCGGGATACTTATAAGATACTACCATGATTTTTTCAGATTTTTTGGTCCAAAAATAAATTAGGCCAAAAACCGGCCTTACCGACCCTCCCCCTTTTTGATCAGAATAGTCCAATTTTCTTCAAATAGGGCGAATATTTCAATCACGAATTTTTTAAAAATAAGGATTTTTCAGTTAAACAATAAAGATAAAATTTCTACTAAGGAAGACAAGTTCATAAAAAGCAAAAATCATTTTATTACAAAAAAAGAAAAGTTATTACGAAAAAAGAATAAGTTTTTAACAAAACATTTCAACTATTAAGGGCAAATTTTAAGTTTTAACACAAATTGTTAATCTTAACCTGGAATAGTTAATTTTTAAGTTAAAAGAATTGACTTTAACAAAAAAAGAAGAATTTTGAACCAAATACGTGAATTTTCAACTTGAATTATGAACCTTAAAAAATGATTTTTTCACGAAGTGGTTAAAAAAATACGAATTTTCAATAAAATAGTTGAGCCCTCAACAAGTTACATGAATTTTCAACAAAAAAGTCAATTTTCTAACTAAGAAAACAAATTTTCAACAAAAAACATCAATTTAAAAAAAATGGAAGAGCTATTTACCAGAAAAACTTTTTTTTTAAAAGTAGTTCAATTTTCAATTAAAATTAAAAGTTTTCAACTGTAATAGTTCAATCTTCAGTTTAAAAAAAATGATTCCAATACGAAAAAATCACAAATTTCGACTTAAAGAGGTGAAATTTCAACTAAAATTATGCTTATTTAGCAAAAAAATGATTTCTTAATAAAGCGGTACTACCTTCAACCAATTTAGTTTTCAGTCAAGAAACTTTATATTATTTTTCTAAAAAAAAAAGGTTAATTTTTAACCATTAAATATCAATTTTCGATAAAAAACGGAATAAAAACTTTTTGAATTTGAAAAAATGAATTCATAAAATGAAATAAAAAGAAGTTAAATATTTAACCTGAAATGAATTTTGAAATAAAACAATGAATCCTCAATAAAAATTGATTTTTAACAAAGTGGTTCAACCTTCAACCAAGTAGTAGTTCAATTTTTAACCGATAAAGACGAACTTTTAATCAGATACTTGAATCCTCATTCAATTAGGATGGATCTTAAACCAAAAAAATTGAATTTTTAACATAAATGTTAATTTCCTACCTAAGAAAATAAATCTGTAATAAAAAACACCCATGTTCAACCTTAAAAGGAATATTTATTTTCCTGACAAAAATTTTTTTATTTAGGCAAGATAACAAATTCTTCCAAATTGTTGAACTTTCAAGCCAAAAGACGAATTTTCTCTAAAAGAGTTTAATTTTCAACCAAAAATTATGAATTTTAAACAAAAAAGTTTGTTTTTAACAAATGAAAAAAAGTTTTGAATAAAATAGTTCAATTTTTTTCTAATGGGATAAATATTCCTATCAAAAAGATGCATTTTTTAAAAATAAAGATTTTTTAGCCAAGCAATCAAAAAAAAATATTAAAAGGATTTTTTTGTGAAACAATAACTTTTTCAATTCGAAAAATATAAATTTTCAAGAAAAAGTTATTTCTTTACATAAGAAAACAAAGTTTCATAAAAAAATCAAATTTTCAACAAAAAATGTTAATTTTCTACTCAACAGTTTCACTTAAAAAAAAAGGAAATTTGAAATCCAGAAGATAAAATTTCTACCAAGGAAGATAAATTTTTAAAAAGAAAAAAATCCATTTTTTACCAAAAAAGGAAAAGGTATTACGAAAAAAGAATAAATTTATAACAAAACATTTCAACTATTAACGCAGAAGAGGAATTTTTAACATGGCTTGTTAATCTTAAACTGGAATAGTTAAAATTACCAAAAAAAATAACGAATTTTGAACTTAAGGTGAATTTTTAACTAAAATTATTAATATTTAGCAAAAAAAAAAGATTTCTTAATAAAGCGGTACTATCTTTAAGCAAGCACTTCAGTTCTCAACCAAAAACTAAATAAAAATTTGAAGACCTATAAATTAAATAGTCAATTTTTTTAACAACAAAAAGACAAAAAATGAATTTCCAACGAAGCACTTGAATTTTCAACACAAAATTCATTTTTAACCAAATTGTTTGTTTTTCAACATAAGATTAGGACATTTTAAATCTACAAGATTATTTTTCTAAAAAAAGAACGTTAATTTTCAACCAATAAATATCAATTTTCGATAAAAAATGGTATAGTTATGTTTTTAATTTGAAATAATGAATTAAACAACAAAGTTAAAATTTCAACCTGACAAGAATTTTCAACAAAAACAATGAATCTTCAATAAAAAAAAGATTTTGAACAAAGTGGTTCAACCCTCAGTCAATCAGTTCAATTTTCAACAAAAAAAGACAAATTTTTAATCAAGTACTTGAATCCTCACCCAATTAGGGTGGATCTCAAACCCAAAGATTTGAATTTTCAACATGATAGTTAATTTCCTACCAAAGAAGATAAATTTGTAATAAAAAATACAAATTTTCAGCCAAAAATGAAAAATTAATTTTGATAAAAAAATTTGTTTGAAAAATTATTTAGGAGGATAAATATTTAAACCAAAAATACGAATTTCCAAGAAATACAAATTTTCTATTCAGGCAAGACAATAAATTCTTCGAAATTGTTCAAGTTTTAAACCAGAGAAAGAATTTTCTCTAAAACAGTTTAATTTTAAATAAAAAAATATAATTTTTAAACAAAAAGTTAGTTTTCAAGAAATAAAATAGAATTTTTAACAAAATAGTCAAATTTCCTAACAAAGAGATGAATTTTCTAAAGAAAAAGCCGAATTTCCAAAAAGTAAAGATTTTCCTGTCAAGCAATACACAAACGTTCTTCCAAATTATTAAGCCTTGAAAATAAAATACGATTTTTTGTAAAACATTTGAATTTTCAAATGTTCAATTTAATTTTCTACTAAAGAAGACAGCAAAGACAAATTCTTAAAAAATATCAATTTTCTACCAAAAAAGGAAAAGTTATAACGAAAATGAATAAATTTTAAACGAAGCAATTCAACTTTTAACCAAAGAGATGAAGGTTTGAATCATTTTTCATTTTTCTTAATCATTAATATTAAAATATCAGCATTTCAGTCATGTAATACTTTTCACATCGAATCTTTTATAAAGGGAATAAAAAAGAATTTCAGATACAAAATAAAAGTTTTAAGCTCATTAATATATTTTAAACGTAAAATGTCTTTTCTTCTATAAAATTTGTCTTTTTAAAAAATACTTGCATTTTCAACAAAATAATCAAATTTTAATACAATAATTGAATTTCACCCCAGAAAGATAAATTCACAACAAAAGAGTATCATAGTTTATATTTCAAACAAAACAGTTGTTAACAAATAAATCATTTTAAAACCACCAAGACGAATTTTCAACAAATAAAGATTTGCTACTCAAGTAAGAAATAAAAGTTTATTTAAATTTACCTTTAAGCCTACAACATTTCTTAACAATATATGTAGTTTAATTTTTACCCTAGTAGCTGAATTTTCAATTAAAAAAGATTAATTTTCAAATCTTGAAAAAAAAAGATTTCTTCACAAAGTGGTTCGACCAAATCTTTTAAACAAAATAGTTGAATATTCAATCAAAGAAGAAGAATTTTTATCCAAAAAGTTGAGTTTTCATAAAACAATGAAATTTTTACTGAAACAGATGAATTTTTAAATCACGAAGATTAATCTTTTTTAAATAGTTGAATTTTTTGTTCAAGAGATGTCAGTTGACTTTTCACGATCAAAATATAAAATCTTAAGTAATAAATAAGTACAAAAAAAAAATGAATTTTCAACTCAAAAAGACGAATTTTCAAGAAATTAAAATTTTTTATTCAAGCAAGACAACAAATCTTTTAAATTGTTCAACTTCCAAGCCAAATGACGATTTTCTATGAAGCAATTAAATTTTCAACTTTTCAATTTCATTTTTTACAAACGACGACAAATTTTCAACAAAAAATCCCAATTTAAAAAAAAATTGTTTAGTTTTTTACACAAAAGTTGCATTTTTAAGAAAAAAAATCATTTTTTCCCTAAAAAGGAAAAGTTTTTACAAGAAGAAATTAATATTTTTAACAAATCAGTTCAACTTTTAACCAAAGATATGAATGTTTACCACAAATAGTCAATCTTTTACTGGGATAGTTAAATTTCCAGATAAAAAGAATTGAATTTAAACCATGAAAAAAACGAATTTTGAACCAAATAGGTGAATTTTCAACTAAAATTATGCACCAGCCGGGTTTTTTTTAAAACGAGAACTTCATTTTGAAAATTCGCTGATTTTCCCTTGAAAAAATTTTCATTTTCCTCAATCATTAATATTCAAATACCAGCATTTTATTCCTGTAATACTTTTAACGTTGAATCTTTTATAAAGGGAATAAAAAAGTATTTCAGATACAAATTAAACATTTTAAAATTAATTAATTTATCTGAAACAAATAATTATGTCTTTTCTTCTATAAAAGTTGGATTTTTAATAAAATACTTGACATTTTAACAAAATAATGAAATTTTTAACATAATAGTTAAATGTTCAACCTAGAAAGATAAATTCCCAACAAAAGAGTATTATAGTTTATATTTTAAAGCAAATAGACGACATATAAATAAAAGAATTTTTAACCCACATAGACGAATTCTTAACAAATAAAGATTTTCCACTTAAGAAATAATTAAATGCTTATCAAAATTTACCTTCAAGCCAAAAGAAAAATTTCTTCTACAAAAATTTAATTTCTCAAACAAAAAATACGACTACAGCAAAAAATTAATTTTCCACGAACCTTATGCGTTTTTATCCAACAAAAATTACATTTCAAACCAAGAAAATAATTTTTTTGTTAAAAAAAGGAGAATTTTCCAATAAAAAAGTTTAATCTTAAAAAATGGAATAGTTACATTTTAAGTTGAAAAATTAGTTTTAGAAAAAAAAAGAATTTTCCACTAAAAATTTAATTTTTAAACCAAAGACATGAGCCTTAACAAAATTTTTGAATTCTCTACAAAATAGTGTAGTTCTCTACCAGTAAGTAAAATTTTACGAAATAGTTAAATTTTCAACAAAAGAGTAGAATTTTGAACCAGTGAGGATGACTTTTTAACAAAAATGATTTAATTTCCCACTGAACAGTGGCATTTTTGTCCAAGAAAGATGAAATTTCTTCTAAAACAGACCATTTTTTCATATATATTTTTTTAAATAATTGAAATTCCTTCTAAAACTGCTGAATTTCTAATTAAAGTTAAATTTTTAATAGTTGAACTTTCACCTTGAAAAGATTTCAGTAGTCTTTTTAACACAAAAACATTGAATTTAAACAAAAAGTACATTTTTTCAAAATAGATAAATTTTTTACAAAACAGCAGTATTTTTAACAAAAAAGTATAAATTTTTTAACAAAATAGTTTAGTTTTCAAGCAAACAGTTAAATTTTTATCCAAGAAAGATAAAATTTTTCTTAAAACAGATAAATTTTTAATTATAACAAAAAGTCGATAAAAAATAGTTGAATTTTCATTAACAAAATCTTAGTTGACTTTTCTACACTAAAATATGCATTTTAGACTACAATTAAATCTTGTTCGACATAGTTAAATTTTCCACAAGAAAGTTTAATTCTCGACCAAAAAGGATGACTTTTTAACAAAATTGTTGAAATTTCAACCAAATAGTTGCACTCTTATCTGAGGAAGATGCAATTTCTATTTCAAAAGATGGCTTTTTAAATAAAAAAGACCAAAAAAAATTATAAAATTTGTATCTATAAAAGATTTCAGTTTGCATTTTTAACATAATAATACGAATTTAAATAAAGAAGTGAATTTTTCACGAAGATATTTGAATTTTCAACCCAAAAAGACGAATTTTCTGAAAAACATGAATTTCAACCAAAAAGTATGACTTTTAAACCAAATAATTTAATTTCCAACCAAACAGATGCATTTTTATCCAAAAACATAAACTCTGTTGTAAAACAGACGAATTTTTAAATATTTTTTTTTATTAGTTGAATTTTCATCCAGAAAAGATTTTTGTTCTCTTTTCAACACTAAAAGTACAATTTGTACAAAATAGTTAATATTTTGACAAAACATAAAAACTTTTCAGCAGAAAGTATGACTTTTCAACATAATTCTTAAATTTTCAAACAAGCAACCTTTAAATTTTTTATATAACTCCTGGGATGAAAATTCAACTCAGATGACTAATATAAAACAAAAAAGGAAAATTTTCTACAAAGTAGATGAGTTTTTTTTACAAAATAGTTGAATTGTAAACTAAAAAGAAATAACTTTTTGACGAAAAATGGAATAGTTACATTTTTAGTTAAGAAAATCAATTTTCCAACGAAAAAATTATTTTCAAGAGAATACATGAATTTTTAAGCAAATAGGAAAATAGATTTAAACTAAAATGATGAATTTTTATTCAAAAAATGATTTTTCAGCAAATTAGCTTAAATTTCTACAAATTTCGGAAGAACTTTTCAATCAAAAAAAGAATAATTTTCAAAAAAGGTAGAATAATTCAATTTTTAGTTAAAAAATTAAGTTCGAACAAAAGCAGATTTTTCAATCAAATAGATGAATTTCTAACTAAAATTATGAATCTGCAATAAACAAAAAAATGAATTTTTATCAAAGTAGTTCAAATTTCTACAAATGTTGGAAGAATTTTCAGCCAAGAAAGATTATTTTTCAAACAAAAAGGAGGAATAGTTCAATTTTCAGTTAAAAAATTTGTTGGAACAAAAAACGATTTTTCAACCAGAGATGACTTTCCAACTCAAATGATGAATTTGCTTTTAAACAAATAAAAATTACTTTAACAATTATTTAGGCCTAAAAAATGTCTGAAATAATCGTATTTTGTGATTGAAATGTAATTGTTAGTCATTGTTAGGACTAGTTAATTTTTCTAAAAACATTCTGTAATTATTTGAACAATTATTTATCGTATATTTCAAAAATTTCTAAAAATCGAGCCAGAGATATCAACTTTCTTTTCATATTAGTATCCTGGGCTACGTTTTTCTGAATAATGACATAATTTTTATACATTTGTTTTAATTTTTAATATATTTCTATTTGTTTAAACAATCTTTATTTGCCCAAGCAGTTTTTTTTCGATAACTAAAAAAATGAAATAAAATTGAACACCTAAAATTATGTTTCTGACTATATAGTGTATAGAAAGAATACATTATTCACTTTTTAATTGTTTAAACAAATATCACTTGTTTAAATAATCACTTTTCCAGAAATCCTTTTAAAATCGCAATTAATTGTATGTGTTCTAGTTTATTTGGTTAGTTATCGAAAAATAACTACCTAAGAAAATTAAAATTGTTTAAACAAATAGACATTTGTTAAACATTGGAAGAAATTTATCCAAATTATGAAATTATTTAACAAAAAGTACCATAGAATACTAATTTGAAAAAAGTGGATATTTCTGGCTCACTTTTGAGAAATTTCAAAACTAAGCAATAAATAATTTTTCAAATAATTACATAATGTTTATAGACAAATTTAATACTTCAAACAATGACAAAATATTGCATTTCAATCAGAAAATACGATCATTTTTCACATTTTTCGGGCATAAATAATTGTTTAAATGATTTAAATTTCTTTAAACAATTGAAAATTGCCTAAAAAGTCACAGTAAATATTAAAATTGTGCATTAGTAATTATTTTTATTACAAGGATGACGGAAATTGCTAAAAAGTAAAAATAATACGTAAAAATGTAGTTTTTGGATTTTTGGATCAAATTTTGGGTGCTGCGGGGAGCGTAAGGGTGGGTTGGAAATAAAAATTATTAGTATGGTTTTATTTCGTAGACACTCTTCTTTAATTCCTAAAAAGTTTGAAACGTTCCAATGAAACCCTGGGACATGGGTTAAATTATTCGAAAAATTCCCCATGTTAATTAAATGGGATTTTAAAGTGCCCGGTAGCCCGTGTTAATGTTTGAATTTCGAAAAAAAATTATTGATACTCTTTCTCCGAAAATAGAAACTTTTTTTGTCTTATCCTCCAAAGGGAAAAAAATTGTTGCAATGCATTTTTGGACCACTCTAATGTACACAATGTGTGGTTGAACTGTTTTATCGCCTCCTGTAAATTTTTTTATCTTAAGACCATTTAACGAGTAGGTCACGTGACCCGATTCCTACCTTACCGCCACTTTTTTTATTTCCCAACTTATTATCATACGAAGCGCCACATCTAGTTGCAAATTTAGGATAATAAATAGGGAATTCGGATAATAACTAAGAAGTACAAATTTTCAACTCGATATGGCGTTTCATGTGAATATAAGTTTGGAAATAAGAAAAGTGTCGGTAAGGTAGGAATCTGGACACGTGATCCACTTATCACATGGTAAAAAATATTTTATTGATGCTTTGGTAGTGTTAAAGGAGTCGTCTACTTTTGTATGGGTATTCACAACTTACCTTCTAAAGTTTAATGAGTAGTCTGCACAATTTTTTCCACTGTCGGCAAAGTAGGAAGCGGATCCAATGAAAAATTTTCATTGGGTCAACTTCCGACTGTGCCGACAGTCACCTCCTACTTATGGTGCGTGCAGAGCAGTATGTTCGGTGACCTGTGTGTAGGGGCCGACTGGCTTCTACTTGACTTGCATACAGGGAGAAAAAGTGGACTTTCTTTGGAAATTAGATTGCACTTTTTGTATAAATAAACAAATATGACAAGAAAATGGCCATTTTTTCTATTTGATGTTACCGGGGCTCGTCAATAACATGAAAATTGTTGAAATCGCTAATGTTTCATTATGTAACATTGCTTAAAGACATTGCAGTATTATATAATTAGTCACGAAAATATTTATAAACAAATGCTTTGTTGAAATTTTTTTTACGATATTCCATAATTTTACGTTTTTTAAGTTATATTGTAAGAAATTTCGATGAAAATAATCTAATGATGAAGAAATTTCTTCTTGAGATTATTATTTTCAATATAATAAACAAATTTAATAAGCAAATGCATTAATCAGCCATTTTTCGACAGAAAAATTCATTTTTTCCGATGTATTTTTTTTTTTTTTGATTAGGAACTTTATCATAATTTTAGCAAAATTCATAATGCATTTGTTTATTAAAATTGTTTAAAAAGTATAATTGAATAATTAATTATGATTTTTTTCTAAAATTATCATGAAGCTTCTAATTTAAAAAGTTATCATCGAAGAAAACGAATACTTCTTTCGAAAAATGCATTATCCATGTATTTTTTTTATGAAATTAGTTAAAAAACATCATGAAATTTATCAACTATTGAGCAATGAATTATGATTTTTTCTGAAATTATCATGAAGATTCTAATTAAAAAATTTGTCATCGAAAAAAAACAAATATTTACTTTTAGAAATTCATTATCTATGCATTTGTTTATTAAATTAGTTAAAAAAACATCATAAAAGTTATTAGCTATTTTTTATTGTTGCTTAAATGGTCATGAAGTTCTCAACTGAAAGGACTAACATTTAAAGAACCGTATTTTTCGTGTTTGTTTATTAAATTTGTTTATATTTTTAACAGGAATAATCTCAAGAAGAAATTTCTTCATTATTATATTGTTTGAATTTAATTGTCTTGAAATATAACTTTGAAAAACGTAAAATTATGAGAAATCGTTATAAAAATTTTTTCCACAAATAATGTTTTCATAAACTAATTTTTTGTTGATTATATAATATTCGAACATCTAACCGGGAACGTCAAATATCACTCATGTACGTAATTTTTGCAAATTCACGAAAACGTTCGCTTGAAGATTATCTGCTTAGTTATAAATTTTATTATTTGGCTGAAATTGTAACAATTTTCTTAAAAGGCATCCTTTTTGGTTGCAAAATTAACTTTTTTGTTAAAAATTCGTCTTTTTGGTTTAAATATTGAACTGTTTTCGTAGAAAATTATCCTTTTGTTTAAAATTAATATTGTGTTGCTGACAAGTCAACTGAAATATTGTTTGGATGAACACTATTTGTTCTGATTTGTTCTTTTGATTTAAAATCTCTCTTTTTTAAGTAGAAATATTTCATCTTTCTTTGGATAAAAATGTTACTATTTTGTTGAGAATTCAGTTATTTCCTAGAAAATTTACTTTTTGTTTAAAATTCGTATTTTGTGATGAAAAGTCAATTTAAATCTTATTGTATGAAAATTCAACTCTTTTTTTTTTATTGTTTTTTTATTTAAAAACTTACCTGTTTCAGTAGAATTTTCATCTTTCTTGGATAAAAATGCAAGAGTGTGTTTTAAAATTCAACAATTTTGTAGAAAATTTATTCTTTTTGGTTAAAAGTTCTGCTATTTTGTTGAAAATTGAACTATTTCGCAAAAAAAAAAATACTTTTTTGTTTAAATTTAATATTTTAGTGATGAAAAGAGATCTGAAATCTTTTCGGGTTGAAAATTTAAATATTTTGTTTATATTTGGATTATTTCGTTGAAAAAATTCGTCTTTTTGCAGTCAAAATTGGTTATTTTTAATTTGCAGAAAATTATTGTTTGTTTAAAAAAAATCTTATTTTGATCTTCAAAAGTTGCCAAGAATCTTTTTTTGTATGAAAATTCAACTACTTAAAAAAATTTCAACAAAAATTCATCTGTTTCAAGAAAAATTTGATATTTTATGGATAAAAATACAACTATTTGGTAGAGAATCCTGAAATTTCTTTAAAAATTTAACGTTTTCGCTTAAAAATTCTCTTTTTGGATTAAAAATTAATTTTTCTTGTAGAAACTTTAAAAAAATTTTAATTAGTCTCTTTATCGTCCAAGTCAACTTAATTCCTTTTTAACTAAAAATTCAGCTATTTTTGTTTGAAAATTGATCTTTTTGATTTAAAAATTCATCTATTTTAGTACAAATTAAATTTTTTAAATGATAATCCAACTTCTTGGTTGAAAATTCTTCTTTTTTGTATTCCACTGTTTTTTTTTAATGATTTGATTGAATCACTTTGTTAAGATAATTTTCGTAAGATTTATATTTTTAATATAAGCTCATCTTTTTTGCTGAAAGTTCTACCATTTTGTTGATAATTTGACATTTTAGTTAGCCTCTATTTAGTTTTAGCCTTATTTTTAGTTTAATTTTTTCACTTTTTAAGGTTGACCTTTTTTAATTGAAAATCCTCCTTTTTTCTTAAAATATAAAAAATTAATAGGTTGATACGAGGTCTTTCAAAAAGTACATTCATTCTAAAAATTGAAGACGATAATTTGGGGCTTGAAATGAAGAAATCAATGCAATAATATTGATTGTATTTTTTCATCAGGAACAATTTCATAAATTTTTTCTCGAATTTTTTAACTAGTTACTTCAAACCACCAACTAATGGCGACACATGTCTCATTGTTGTAGGCGAAATATTCAAAGATTGGATTATTTCGCACAATCTAGAATCTTAACTTGTTACAAGAAGCGAAAATTTGAATTCATTAAATTGATTAGAAATACTTTTTTGAGGTAAAAATAAATCCAATGTCATACTAGAATATTAGTCACCAAGAATAGTAATTTTACAACTTTCTAAAACTTAAAACTTACAAATTTTAATTGTTAACTATATTTGTGAAAATTTTATCATTTGAATGTTAATTAAAAATTAGGTGACTTTTTTCAAAATATGAACTTTGAATCCACAAAGATTAATGTTCTATCCAAAAAGCTAAATTTTCTACAAAACACTTGAATTTTTGACCGTAAAAGATGTCCTTTTAGTAAAATATTTCAATATTCAATAGAAAAATTAAATTTCCCGCACATGAAGATGCATTTTTTAGCAAATAATCAAATTTTTAAACTAAAAATATTATATCTCAAATATAAACAGTTGCATTTTCAGAAAAAAAAATTCTAAACCAATATTTCCAATTGGAACCAAACAGATGACCTGTAAAGCAAAAGAGAAACAAATTTGAAGCAGAATAGTTTCAATTTTACCTAAATAGTTTAATTTCTACCTATAAAAATGTTAACATTGAGTTATTCGTGAAATATTAAATATTCAAAAAACAATGAAACGAATTTTTAACAAAATAGTCCAATTTTCTACAAATAATCTAAAAGCTGATATTTCTGCCAAAAGAGATTAACTTAAAAAAAAGACGAAATTTAGACTAAGAATATCAATTTTCTACAAAAAAAAAATGAATTTTTGTTAAACATCAAAACTTTTAAAAGCAATCAAATACGATTTTTTAACAAAAATAGTTCAAGTTTCAACCAAAAATGACAATGTTATATACCAAAAACATTAACTTCTAATAAAATATTTTCACTTCGATCCCAGTAGTGAAATTTTCAATTAAAAAAGATCAACTTTTAATAAAGTAGTTTAAATTTCAAACAAAGAGATGTGAAACAGTTAAATCAACAAAAAAGTTTATTTCCAATAACACAGTTCAACTTTCAGCCAAAAATATTTCAAAACAAGAAGATTGTTTTTCTACCAGAGAGATGACTTTTTAATAAAAAACAATTAGTTTTCAACTCATAATGGAAAAGCTACACTTATGGCTTAAAAAATTAATTTTTACCAACAAAGAAAACGAATTTTCAACAAAATGTTCAAATTAAAAAAGAAGAGATGAATTTTCAACAAAATTAATAAATCAAACCAAAAGGATTTTCATTCTTAATAAAAAACAGTTGAATTCAATTAAAAACGTAAATTTTCAAGAAATAATTTAAATCCTTAACTAAAGAAGAGTACTTTTCAACTAAAATGTTTCATTTTAATCCAAAAAAGACTAAATTTCTACTGAAACAAATGTATTTTTAAAACCAAAAATACAGATTTTCAAAGAAATAGTTTAATGTTCAGTTAAGAAAAATTTTAGTCGAATTTTTAATGAAAAGTTTATTCTTACTAAAATAACTGAATTTTTATTATTTTATTATTGAATTTTTAAGGAATTAATAAAATGTTTTGCTAAAAGTATAATCTCCAGGAGCAAGCAAAGAATATATTTTAAAGGAAAACAAATTAATAACAAGAATATTATATCAGAATAGTTTACTTTTCAAACTGAAAATACTAATTTTCTACAAAAAAGAATAATTCAAACTTCAACTAAAAAATCTTACAATACGACAATTGATATGCATTGATTGTGAATTCTCTTTTGTGAAAGCTCCTTCGGCTTTAACAAGCACATTTACATTACGTATTTTGTGATCAAAAAAAGTAAAAAGAAAATTTTTAGATATAATTAAGACGAAAAATTCTGTTATTAAACATTCTATTGTACCTTGTTTCTTTTTTGCAAAAATTTAATTTGTTTATTTGTAATATTACGTTTCACATTTATAATAAAAAGTGCGCGTTTTATCAATAAATAATTTATAGCAAATTTGTCACATTTTTTTGTTAACATTCTTTGTGTTCATTTATACATTCTCATAATTTATGATTGACAAAGTATGAGAATTGCCCGAAATTGGACGCCACAGTTTTCAAAGGATCTCCACGTTTTTAAACCCTCTTAATCCAAAAATCAAGTTTTGAAGATGGCTTCTGTCTGTCGTCCAGCCGTCCGTAAACCCGATAAATCTCGAAAAAATAAACAGAAAAAAAATTATTTTCAAAAATTGTGCACCTAAAATACACATACAAGTTTTGTATGAATAACTTTTTGATAGGAAGCGCAGTTTTTGTTTTAATCATAAAAATGACATGGAAAATAAAAATAAAAATTTTAAAAAGGGATATTAGAGATGATAATAATTTCTTATCATGATGGCTCGAAGATCATTGATTTTGTAGATAAGAGGGTGGTAAATTTTTTCGGGACAGCTTGCAGATTTCAATGTTTATGAGAATAATTTCTCCAATTTGGTTTATTATTAATATTTGCCATCCATGAACTTTCCTTTGAGTAAACACTATTTTATTAAAATCCCTTACAGCTGCTCCTGAACTGTGGTGATGGAGGTGATAATTTCGCCATTTCTGCAATAAGAAATATAGGAATCTTTTGTTAATAAAATTGTTTAGACAACCCCAAAGTTAATGAGCGGAACCAAAATTCGATTTTTGAATATGAAATAAATACTATTTTATTATTTACCTGCGTAAAGTTCGTGAAAGTTTGTGATGTTATTTTAGGTGGTGGTGGATTATTGTACTCGTAGACGATAAGTAGAAATATAGGCATTTCAACATTTTCAAATTAGTGCAAGTTACTTTAGACTTGATAAGAGTAAAATTAATTATTTGAAAATTATAATTATTTTTGAGACGTATGACCATATCGCAGGAACGTAATTTGCTAGATTTTGTCCCTTTTTACTTGAGTTACTTTTCTTTGCGCATGTTTGGATTATAGTACAGTTTATTGGCTATAGTACGCGTCTTTATTTGGAGGACGCTAACTAGATAATAATAAGCGGCGTTATGTGCACTAGTAGTCTTGCGCGCGCCACGGCGCGCGCCTATTTATCTTTTTATGAAAATGAATAAACCAAAAGCCTATCTTTTCTATGTTATAAATATTTAATTAATGTTACACAATATTAGTATAAAATAATAGAAGGCACCAAGGAATGAGTTTTGTACCTGAAACTGTAATTAATCTTTTATAATAGGATTTTAACAAATTTTTTATTTTTTGGTACAAAATTAAATTGAACTATTCTATTCCAAATGAGCTTTTTTAATTGAAAATTAATCTAAACCTAATATTGATAAATAGCATTTATTACAATTTTAAAACTCAAGTTGATAATAATCATATTCTTTAAATAATGAACTTTGCATTTTTAAACCACCATTCTTAAAAATCAATTAGCAAAATTTTTGCACGCGCATTATAATAATCAATTTTCTTATAGGTAGAAAAACATATGTAATAAGCTTGTTGCCACTTGGTAAACTCCCCCCTGAAAATCTTGGTCAAGTCTCCCCTTTAAAATCTTAATTTAAAATTGAACTAATAATTATTATATTTAAAATTACATTAAAATTAATGGAATTATTTGTTTGACAATTCACGTGTTTTGTTGAAATTTAAAGTTAGTGTAAAATTGGTGTATTTTTAGTTATCAGTTAATTTTTTAGTTTTTATTTGCATTCAATATAAACATTAGCATTAAGTATTATTCCTGTGATGCATGGCTAAAAAATTTATCAAAAAGAAGTAGGATGAAAACATGAAAAGCTATTTTTTATTTTAATCCTCATTAAAATAGTTTCTGTTTTTTCACCAAAAACTTTATAAAATTGAATGAAATTTTTGTGAGATTTGTATAAAAAATTTCAATAATTTTCAATGTATTTCAAACACGGAGTATTTTTTTGTATTACGAAAAATGAGTAAAAGCTTAAATTTAGTAAATATTTTGCAGTACATTCTCGTAACTTTTCATAGTAAAAAATAGTATTTTATAAATTTTTGTAGATATACGAATGATTGACATTAAATTGGCAAAAATCATCTAATTCTGCGACCAGCATTTCGCTCTTGTATTCTCAAATTAATTCCTAACCTCAAAATATCAAAAAGTTGTTATCGCATTTTACACCAGCAATGGACTTTAATAACAAATCTTAGAACAAATTCCGTGCTTCATAGGAATATTACTTAATGTGAATGTTTATATTAATAACAAATAATAGCTTAAAAATTAACTTGTAATTAAAAAGATGCCCTGTATTGCGACGGCACGGGTGGCAAGGTGGTGGTAAAGGAGAAGCAGTGATTCGTATTATCAACATCGAATTTTGATTCGAATATTATTCCCAACAGTGATCCAAGAATACATGCGCATGCTTGAACTGTGTGGCGCTCATTGGCGCAGATTAAGATAGCTCCGTTGGGGTCATTAACTTCAAGAAAACACGTGCAACGTTCCATTTCTGTCTAACTCACGGTGACTCACGGATGCCTTTGTCGAACTCGTGTAGCTGTCAAAGAACGAGCAATCATGACAATTTTTTCAATATTTTCCAATGCACTCTGACCCACTGACGCCTCGTGTCACACGCATTATAGCAATGAAATCGAGTATTGTGACAATAGAAATCGACAATATAGTTCAGAGATTTTATATTAAGACTCTTGGGAATAATGTTTGAATCGAAATTCGAAGTCGATAATACGAGTCCCCTCTAACCACAAGTGCATTCTGCTAGCACCAAAACAACTGAATTTAAATATTTTCTTCAAACCATAATTTTGGTTTTTTTTGGAACCGATGCTGAGTTTTGGGTACTTTTAGTTTCCTCAAAAAATCGACTTTTGGGTGGAGGTGCTGGCAGCCAGCACTTTCACTACAGAAAATTGAAAGAATTGAAAAAATCAATCGAACCAGTATTTTGTGCCTTTTTGGGCTCCCAAAAACTGCGAAAATTAGTTCTTAAAAAACTCCTATCTTTTATAAACTACTATTAAAATAAAGAATTCACTTAAACTAAATGTGAGATTTTCCTAATTTTGGCTCGAATTTTTCTTTTTTCAAAAAGAAATTTACAGCACAATTCATCACAAACCTAGCATAATTTAGCACAACTTTTATTTTTTTGAAAATAAAAAATGGCGGTACCAGCTTCTTGGACATGTCCTTAGCAGCAATGGGAAAAAGGCAAAGTATGAGTGAATTCTAGATATAAATCGAGACTATAAATCGATTTTTCTCGATGACAATGCACCATCACACCGGACAAAACTGACTCGGGAATTGGTTGAGTCGTACAGCTGGCAACCGCTACCCCACCCCGCTTACTCAC
>NC_046663.1:23111966-23124137 GCF_010883055.1 Belonocnema kinseyi
CAGCCTTGGAGGAGATTATGTTGAGAAATAAAAAAAAAAAATTCTTAAAAACGTTGTTTTTCTTGGTCAGGCCGGAAACTTATCAATCCACCCTCGTACCTTCTTCCCTTAAGACAATGTAATCTCGTAGCTTTCGTTCAAATTTTATTTGTATTCCAAGCACTTCGTTTATTTACGAGGTATCAAGTATCAACGTATCAAGTATCAAAGTTTTGAAACGTGCGTTTACATTTACATTTTAGATTATTATTTGGATGCTTACTTTTAAAGGTGTCGACGAGACAGTGTGGGCCCCACTCCTCCAGAATTGGACGGGTCGCGTTATCCATAATTTTTATTTTTTTACTTAGATTAGTTTAAACAGCACATTTGACGTTACCGGAATATGCGACTTCACCGGTATTATCCGCAATTAACCTGTACACTTGTGCACGTGATACCACTGAACGAGTGCGCATGCGTGGTTGCATCTTTCGTTGGCCTAACTAAATAGTTTTGTTGGCTCAACAAAAATTTGTTTGGGACAACAAAATAAGGCTTAACAAAATAATTTTGTATTAAGAACCAAATATTTTGTGTGTCCAAAAAAATAATTTTGTCTTAACAGTCAAAATTTTGCTATGACAACAAAAACTGCTCAACAAAATTTTTTTGTCGCGAATAATAAATTTTTTTTCTCAGTGCATCGATATGTGATCTCTACCTACAATCTAGAAAGATTAATTAATTCAAGTTTGTCTAAGGAAACATGTTCTCTTTATTAAACTTTCTGAGAGCATGGATATTTGATGTAACCTTTCTCTATACTAGCCCTTTTTAGAAACTGTGATCGTTCTTTCTCGAATATAGGTAAAGATTGCATCCAAAAGGCCTTCACACTATATAAGTTTGTGGAGTTGATCTTTTATAAAATGTATGATTGTGCACTAGGGTTTTATGAAACATACGGATGCGCACAATATTTCAGTGCTGTAGAAAGTTTGGCAGTAAGGTTCTGTCGTAAATGTAGATGCGCAGTGAACTTTTACAACATTGAAGGTTGTACAGTAAACTTATAAGGCACATATGGATACGCAGTTGTTCGTTTTAATGTCACACAGGGCTGCGCAGTAGTACTTTTACAGCGCATATAGCTGCGCAATACACTACAGTGCTACTTATAGATGCGCAGTAGACTGATAAGGCACACCTAGAAGCGCAGTAGAGTTTGGAGTTACATAGGGCTTCCCAGTTCACTTTTACGACATATTTAGATTCTCAGCGTACTTTCAGGTTACGTACGTTTGCGCAAGAGTATTTTACACTATACAGAGCTGCCCAGTGTAATTTTATAATTTTTATGTACAAAAAGTAGACCTGTAAATATTCAGGAGCCTTCTATGACACATTTAGATGCACAGTGCTGGTTGGTGGTACGTAAAGATGCACAGCACAGTTTTACAGTAGATAGAGCTTTTCCAACTCTGTCTAACCCATTCACAACTCGTATGATGGCTAATTCACAACTCACGCTAAATGATTCACAACCATTCACAACTCACGCTAAATGATGGCAAAACAGTAATCAGTTATTCACTGACAAACGATAATGGTTTATATCCACTCTAAGATAGCACCAAATGATAAGTAAGTTAGAAATTGATGGTAATGTCAAATGTGTAAAAATTTGAAAGGTTTACCAGAAGCAAAATTTAATTAATTCGAGAAATATCAATCTGAGTGGAATAAGTGCAAAGTCGTGAGTCGATCTTTCTAGAATGTAAAAATCATGAAAGTTTTCGAGGATACTGATACGCTCTTTACTTTATTTACGTCTTTGATGGTAGAGGTAAGGAGAATATTCTTCGGAGATAATGGAGTTTGTACTCACTAAGATAAATTTGAGACAGAACTATCTTTTTAGAGAAGGAAGACATTGATAGGAGTAGCTAACTCTTGAGAGTGAGTGAGAGATGTGTCCTTGTTTACCGGGTGGCATTTCTGTCGACCGACCTGACTTTGCCCTATAAATAATCAGGTTAGCATAGATTCAAGTTGTTTCTCAAAAAGGAACAGGAGGGAGTTAGTAAGCCTGTCGGCTGAGATGGCCAGCATGCCCGCCAGCCCGTTAGCGGAGGAGAGAGAGGCAGGACATAAGAAAGAAAACACCAGGAAGAATTTAGGTTTTTTCCCTGTGTGAGTTTATTTGTAGAGTATATTAACCATTTTTATAACTAGTTTTGGAGACAAGAATGGTACCGCAAGTAGTCACCTCGAAAGAGCTGTGAGAGGACTGGTAAACAGCTGTAAGCACCTCCGGCTGGTACCCACCTATGGGGTTTGTTTAAGGGTGTTCGTATCCACCTCCCAAACAAATGACGTTCCGTGCCAGTGCGCCCTTTTATATAGCGAACTGCACGTGAGCATTGCGCGGAAGTCGCGCGGAGAGGGTAGAAAACTGGTGAAGGGAGATGCGCGCGTCAAGCTTTGCTGGAGCTCTACTCCCGTTCCTCACCACTACTCGGCCTTCCGCATTGCTGACGTCACGGCTGACGTTGATACTCTCCGCCCCCCTCCCTCGCTCTTATTATAAGGTCTTATATTTAGTTAATAGAATTGAAGATAGTTGCCAACTAAATGAATAGATCTCCGCCCCCCTCCCTCACTCTTATTATAAGGTCTTATATTTAGTTAATAGAATTGAAGATAGTTGCCAACTAAATGAATAGACGTCGTCTGCGAGAGTGTTTTTAATCTTTTAATAAAATAGTCTTGCTCCATTTGAGCTTCATATAACAATGTTTTGTGTGAGGAAACAATTGAGAAGATTGAGGAGGCAACGAAGAATAAAAAACTTTATTGTTGCTAATTCAGGGAGCCTTATAATCTTTTGGAATTTAAATATATACAATAATTTTCTTCTTTTGTAAATTGTGCGTTCTGCAAGTGTTTGTATAATAAGAATAAATGAAAATTCAAAAAGGAAAAATTATGTACTTTGATTATGTCCGCATTAATTCACCTTAGGCACTTTAGTTTTACCTAGATTTAATTTTTGGATAGACGAGTTTAAATATCGCGCGCTTTCCATATAGCTCGGAATGTATTTAGGACGGACTTTAACTTCCTCTTGCAAAAAAATTTCGTTCCTTCCTTCCTTTCATCGTTGTATTCTATAAGCGTTGTTAGGTTCAAATCAAATTCGCTCACGACTTTAGACTTATTCCATTCAGATTGTTCTTTTTTGAATAATCTGAATTTTGGTCCTAGTAAAACTTTCAAATTTTTACAAATTTAGAATTTCCAACAAATTTTTTAATTTCCTCCAATTTAACTGACTTTCCGGTGATGCCATATTTTACTTGTAACCACTTTTCTATTAGTGTTATCTAAACATGGATATGAATTATTTTCGTGAGTCAGTGAATGACTAATCACTGTATTGTTATCATTTAGTTTGGAAGAGAACTCTGCTGCATAATGCCCCAAAACAGTACCGGGTAGCCTCTTGAGCAGTAAAAGTGTGTGTACAGCCTTAGGTAACATATATTTACTCTACAGAGCCCTATGTACTGTAAAATGCTACTACTCATCCATAAGTACCATTTAAGTATACTGCGCAACCATGTCCACCAGCAAATATTACTGCGTTTTAATATATTTTTTGATTTATATTTAAAGAAAGGATAATTTACGTAAACAAACCATTTTATGGAATATGCAAAAACATAAAGTACCGCATGATCGAAAATGCATTGTGTTTTTTTTTATATTGCATGAAATGGTTTGCTTGTGCAAATTATTCTTCCCATAATTCTAAGTGAAAAACATATGTAAGCAAAGACATTAAGCTCAACAGTTAAGTACCACTCCGAACAGATCGGTGTCTTTTTCAATTTAAAAATGAAAATAATGTAAATTTGTTTCAAACAAAAAATGTAAAGAATTTGGAGACGTGATTAATATAATCACTCACTCATCATTTACATGTCCGCCATGTTCCTACTATATATTCCTGATGTTCCCCTTCTATCACACCAGCATCAAAACAGACGTCACCTAGGGGAGAGAGAAATTACTAAAACTCATTCACATTTTTGCCTTAAGACTGTACCTAGTATGCATTCTACAAAACTCTATGTCCTGTAAAATGCTACTGTACATCCATAAGTATCATTGAAGTCCACTGCACAACCTCGTACACCACCAAATCATAGAGCGCATTCATATGAGTCATAGAGTCCTACTGAACATTGAGAATTATAATGCGCATCCTAAAGTGTCCTAGAAGTCCACAATGCAGCCTGGTGCAGCAGGCCATTTTGCTCTGAATTCAAATGAGCCATAAAAGTCTAGTGAACATTTTACAGTCTACTGTGCATCCATAGGTAACTTATAAGTGCACTGCGCAGCTATATTTACTCCAAAATTGTGATGTGCATCTTTGTGTACCACCAACCGGTACTGCACAACTATACGTATTATGAAAGCATACTGAAAATTTACAAGTCTACTGTTCATACATAAGAATCTGAACAACTCTCAATGTTGTAGAAGTACACTGCGCATCTACACGTACGTCAGAACCTTACTGCCCAAACTTATATACCACTGCAATGTTGCGCTCATCTGTATCCTTAATATGAAATCTCACTAATGAGTGAGATACGAGTTGTGAATGGGTTAGACAAAGTTGGAAAATATTGAAAAAATTGTCACGATTGATCGTTCCTTGATAGCTACACGCGTGCGAAAGGGACGCTCGTGAGTCACCGTGAGTTAGACAGTAATGGAACATTACACGCGTTTTCTTGAAGTTAAATGATCCCAACGGAGCTGGCTTGATCTGCGCTTGCTTGGGTTTGAGTGACGTTCATTGGCTACGGTGCGCGTTTGTACTTGATTTTTGAATACGTACGAGAATTATAGCCAATGAGCGCCACACAGTTCAAGCATGCGCAAGTATTCTTGGATCACTGTTGGGAATAATATTCGAATCAAAATTCGATGTCGATAATACGAATCACTACTTCTCCGTTACCACCACCTTGCCACCAGTACCGTCACAATACAGGGCGTCTGCTTGTTATTTATGATCGAATTATTCTTTCAATTTAAGCCTCTCTGCTTGTTATTTATGAAGGTATTTTTATTTCAATTTCGGAAAGGACATTTTAAAACCTTCAAAGCATTTAAACGAGCTATCTGGGCCATTAAATATATCTGCCTAAGTGCCTGCAGAGAACTTCCCAGAGCTTCTCAGAGCCTTGAGAATCTTTAGCATATACTCTGAGATTTCTATCGGTAGGGTTAGTATATTTTTAATTACAAGTTAATGTTTAAGCTATTATTTGTTATTAATATAAACATTCACATTAAGTAATATTCCTATGAAGTATGGAATTTATTCTAAATTTTGTCATTAAACTCCATTACTGATGTAAAATGCAATAACAACTTTTTAAGATTTTGAGGTTAGGAATAAATTTGAGAATACAAGAGCGAACTGCTGGTCGCAGAATTAGATAATTTTTGCCAATTTAATGTAAATCATTCGTATACCTACAAAAATCTATAAAATACTATTTTTTGCTATGAAAATATACGGAAATGTACCAAAAAACTTTACGAAAGTTAAGCTTTTACTCATTTTTCTTAATACGAAAAAAATACTGCGTGTTTGAAATACATTGAAAATTATTGAAATTTTTCATACAAATTTCACAAAAATTTCATTCAATTTTATAAAATTTTTGGTGAAAAAACAGAAACTATTTTAATGAGGATTAAAATAGAAAATAGCTTTTTATGTTTTCATCCTACTACTTTTTGATAAACTTTTTAACTGCGAGCAGTTCGCTCTTTAATTGCAAAATGTAATATTAACCTCAAAATCTCAATAAGTTGCTACCGCATTTTATATCAGCGATGAAATTTTATAAAAAATTCCATGCATCACAGGAATAATGTTTAATGTTAATGTTTATATTGAATGCAAATAATAACTAAAACATTAACTTATAATTAAAAATACACCAATGTTACATTAACTCTAAAGTTTAACAAAATACGGGAATTTTTAAACAAATAATTCCATTTTTAACTAAAAAAGATCAAGTTTCAATAAAAACGATCAAATTTTTAACCAAAGTAGAATAATTCAGTTTTCAGTATACAATGGTTAATATTCAATAAAAAGATAAGATTTTCTACAGGTTATTTAACATTTTAACCAAAACAGGCGAATTTGACACCAAATATTAAAAGTTTAAACAAAAAAGATGAACTTTCAATCACAAAGATTAATTTTCTATTAAAGAAATCTTTTTTAACAAATAATATAATTTTCAACTAAATTAATTTTCAATGCAAAAACAATATTATAAAAAAATGAAATTTTCTACAGGTTATTTAAAATTTTAATTAAAACAGATGACAATGAAAGCAAATAGTAAAAGTTTTAACAAAAAAGATGAATTTTCTATTAAAAAAATCCTTTTTAACAAATAATATAATTTTCAACGAAATTAATTTTCAATGCAAGAACAATATTATAAAAAGTATTTAAAATAAAATAGAATTTACTTAAAATGAGGCAGGTTCTACACATTATATAGCAGAATTTTTCAGCGATGAACATTTTTTTATAGTAAGTTATGCAAGACGTTTTTTTCCGATTTAAGACAAAAAAAATCGAATTTGGGCATCTATGTTAAGAATAATAAAAAACAGATTAATTTTTTACCTATAATATTAATTCTCTACAAAAAAATATTAGTTTTCAACTAACAATAAAATAATTAAAATTTCCCTTAAATAAATTAATTTTTAGTAAACAAAAAAAATCACGAAAATAGTTGAATCCTCAATAAACAAGATAAGAATTTAACAAAGAAAAATAATTTTCTACGAAAAAGATGACTTTGAAAATTAAAAAATTAATATTTAATTCAAAATATAAGTATATAAGACCAGAAATAGAATAATTTCTTTTTATTTAAAGAATTAATATTTAACAAGAAACAATGAAATTCCAACAAATTAATTGAAATTTTACTAAACTAGATGCATTTGATGATACATAGTTGAACTTTTAAGCACATACCTGCATTTTCAACCAGGAACCCGAAAATATCAATTTTTAATTCCAAAATTAGGTGTTCCACCAAAAGTGGGATAGATAAATTTCAGTTAGAGAATTTAATTCTTAAAAAAACGGAATGTGCAACTTAATAATTAATCGAAAAGATGAATCTTCAAACAAGAAGACTAATTCCCTACAAAAAGAACGAATTTTCATCGAAATATGTGGATTTTCAAACAAATTGTTGAATTTTCAACTATAAAAGATCAATTTTTACCTTCAAATATCAATTCTCTACCAGAAATGGTATAATTCAATTTTAGCTTACATACATTAATTTTTGACTAACAATGAAGGAACTTTCAACAAAATAGTTACATTTTTAATCAAAAACATGAATTTTCAAGGAAGAAGTTTTATATTTCTAACAAAAAACACCAACTTTCAACAAAATACATAAATTCTCAAACAAATAATTTCATTTTCAGCTAAAAAAATCAAGGTTCAACAAAAAATGTCAAATTTTAAACAAAAATATAATACTTCATTTTTTAGTTTAGAAAAGTTAATATTCAAGCAAAAAACGAAATGTTCTACAAATTATTTCAAATTTTAACTAAAACAGATAAAATTGACACCAAATAGTAGAAGTTTAAAAAAACGAATTTTTAATCACAAAGATTAATTTTCTATTAAAGAAATTTTTAAAAATAAATAACAGAATTTTGTAGACATTCTTGATGTAAGCTGTTGGCTTTAGGTTCAGGTGAATTGAAACTAATTAAGTTGTTTCAAACGTTTCGGCATACAATGGTGGCCTTCATCAGTGAGTTTTATTAAATCTGTAAAAAGTACACAATATCTTGTAGGTACGCAGTTTTACAATTGGAAGCATTCTTTTTTTATTAATATCTTAGTTGTGAACTAATAAAAAATGCAAATGACTTATTTTTCAATTTAAATTTCGTTTAATTTTATAAAGAACTATTGATCAATCTTGCAGTAATCTTAAAACATTAGTTTATTTTAAAGAAGTACAATTAATGAGAAAACAATAGCAATGTAGTCGAAAAAGTTTTGTCCTCAATTTTTTATATAATGAAACAATTTTCAATCGCAAAAGTTGTTTACCAAATATTTTTTCAGTGACGTATATGTAATTATATTAAATTTTTTATTATTATACTCCTTTTTTTTGTTTTTTAAACAATCTGTCTGTACGAAAATTATTATTATAAATTGTAAGAGACTTTATATAGATTTAAATTGTGTTCAACTAAATTAATTTTTAATCCAAGAACAATATTATAAAAAGTACTAAAAATAAGATGGAATTCACTTAAAATTAAACAGATTCTATACATTATTTATCAGAATCGTTAGCGATAAAATTTTTTTATAGTAAATTATAAAAGACGTTTTTTTCCCATATAAGACAACAAAAAATCGAATTGGGACATATATGTTAAAAATAATAAAAAACGGATTCATTTTTACCCATAAAATTAATTCTCTATACAAACTATCAATTTTCAACCAATAATGATATAATTAAAATTTTCCTTAAAGACATTAACTTTTAAAAAACAAAAAAAAATCAAAAAATAGTAGAATCCTCAATAAACAAGATAAGCTTTTAACAAAGAAAATTAATTTTCTACCCAGAAGACGAATTTTCAACTAAAAAAATTAATTTTCAATTACAAAAATAATTTTTCATCCTAAAAATGTACATTTAAATTTTTAATAAAATAGCTGAATCCTCAATCAAAAATATCAAATTTCAAACAAAAAGTGAAGTTTTGAACTAAAAAAGATAAATTTTTAATTAAAAATATAAATATATAGACCCAGAAATAGGATTATTTCTTTTTAGTCAAAAGATTTACTTAAATAGCACGAGAATTCTGGATCAATCTGAAAAATCTCTATCCCTTCCACACACTACTCCTTTCCCCTACCGAGTGAGTCACGCCTACCTCGAAAGGGAAATGGCTTAATGGTGTAATAATAATAATAAATTAATATTTAACAACAAAAAATTAAATTTTCAACACATTAGTTTTTAAATTATTTATTAAAATCGATGAAATTTTAATTAGGAAGTTTATTTTTCTACCAAAAATGACGAATTTTCAATAAAATGCTGAATTTCCAAATATTTTATGAAAACAGATGAATTTGTTTCCAAATAGTTAAATCATTTAAAATATCATTTTTTAACAAAAATAGTATAATCGAAATTTCTTTTAAAGAAATTGGGTTTTGACAATCTGAAAAGGATTTTTTTAAATAACTAAATTCTTAATGAAAAATATTAGTTTCAACCAAGAATATTACTTTTCTACCAAAAATTACAAGCTTTCTACAAAGTCTAGAAAGTTTCAAACAAATATATGATTTTTGTCTAAAAAATATCATTTGTCAACCAAAAGTAATATAAGTAAATTTTACCATTATGGAAAGTAATTTAAAAAAAATAAATTTCAAAATAAAATAATAAATTTTCACTTCAATAAATTAATTTTGAAAAAATATGAATTGTCCGAAAAATGGTTGAATCCTCAATTAGCAAGATGAATTTTCAAAAAGGAAGATTAATTTTCTACTAAAAAAGACGAATTTATAACAAAATCCATACATTTTAAAAAAATTAGTTAGATTTCTAAAGAAAAAAGTTCACACTTTAATTTAAAAATTTAATTTTCTACTAAAAATGTCATAGTTGAATTTTCTGTTAAAAAAAATTAATTTTCAACAACAACAAAAAAAAAACAGTGTGATGAAAATTATTTCAAAGGAGATCGCATCCATTTAACATTAGGTAGGTTCTGCACTTCGAGTCGCTGAATCGATCAGGAAATGAATTATGTTGTTTTTAGATTAAATTTTAAGAGAACTTTTGTTTCGTTGTAAAATAAATTTTATGTTCAAAAGATTAATTTCTAACCAAAAAAATTAATGTTTTACAAAAAAGACGAATTTTCAACCAATTAATTGATTTTTATACTATGAGGTAACAGTTTTTTGAAATTTTTTGTTGAAAATATTCAAAAATTTAGGTCATTTGTTTTTCTGTCTTAACTGAAAATTGTTTGCATTAGACTACTTGGTTAAATGTTAAACTAATTGAGTGAAAATAGATATTTTCGTGCTAAAGATTAATCATTTTATTTGGAAATTTAATTCTTTTGTTCAAAATTCTTTCTTTCTTCGGTTGTAAATTAATCTTTTTTGTTGAACATTTCTCTAATTGTTTTAAAGGGTAAAAGACCGTTTAAAAATTAATTAATTTTTTTAAACAGAAAATTAAATTTTTTCATTTTCAGTGTAAACGGTTTTGTTAAAAATTTGGCTTTTCAATGAAAGATTTGCATTTACAACCGAATAGTTTAACTTTTAACCAAATACTTAAATTTCCAACCTACAAATATAAATTTTAAAATGAATGGCCAAATTTTCAATTAATAAAGATTAATCTTTAACAAAAAAGAGTAGGATTAAAAAAAAGAATTCCCAATAAGAACGTAGTGGTGAACATCTAAAAAAAAAAGAATTTCAACAAACTACTTAAATTTTTAATCAGAGTTGACTTTTAGACAAAGTAGGTAAATTTTCAACAAAGTAGTTGAATTTATAACCTGCAAATATGGATTTTCCAGACAAAATGTAATATTTGATATTTCAACGAATGCAGATGCTGGCAAGAGATGCATTCTAAAAATAAGTAAACAAAGTTTCAATCATAAAGATTAATTTTATATAAGAATTGTCAGTTAGGAAATAAGAAATTTTGTCCAATTCTTAAACTTTTAAGTCAAAAGACTATTTTTCTGTAAAACAGTTATAACACCTTGACCCTCCATTTACTATCACAAACCTCATTTTTCACATCACCTTCACCTCACATGATAAGTTTTCAAAGTATTTATTTGTTGAAAGTGTTATTTTTAATAAAAAATTTCATTAATTTCAATGTAATTTGAAATATAATAATTAAAAGTTTAATTTTAAAGAAAGTATTTATGTTTGTCAACAACTTTAGTGTGAAAAGTTTAGGGGAAAGTGGGAGACTTAACTAAGCCCGAGATTCGACAACTGGCAAAATTTGCGTTCAATGGTGTAATTTTTTTCCAACTTTGTAAGGATTTATCTACTCTTGTAATCAAAATTCGTACAGTAATCATATATCGTGTTATTTCGTACAAAATAGTATAATGATTTTTTATAAATCGGATAAATGAAACAGTTATAACTAAAATTTTTATCACATTGAAAGCATGAACTAATATTGGGAAGACTTGATCACGATTTTCAGAGGAGAGTTTACCAAGTGGCAACAAACTTATTACATGTGTTTTTCTACCTGTAAAGTCATTAATTATTATAATACGCGTGAAAACATTTTCCTAAATTGATTTATGAAAATTTCGTTTTAAAAATGCTAAGTTCCTTATCGATAGAATATTATTATCATCAACGTGAGTTACAAAATTGTAATAAATGCTATTTATTAATATGAGGTGTAAATTAATTTTTAATAAAAAAGGCTCATTTAGAATAAAATAGTTTAATTTCATTTTCTACGGAAAATATAAAATTTGTTGAAATCCTATTTTAAAAGATTAATTACAGTTTCAGATATAGAATTCGTCCCGTGGTTTCTTCTTTTATTTTATACTAATGTTTTGTAACATTCATTAAATATGTATAAAATAGAAAAGATAGGCTTTTGATTAATTCTTTTTTATAAAAAGATAAATCGGCACGCGCAAGAATACTAGTGTTTCATAAAACTCTACTGCACAACTATAAACGTTGTAGAAGATTAACTCCACAATAAGGTGATTTTTCAATTTTCGCGGGCTGCGTACATTCAAGTTTAAAATTTTTTGTTTTGTTGTGTTGGTACACTCGTCACGACCATATGTTCACAATTGTGACTATATAGCTCGTGTTGTTTTTCTGGCAGAGGCGTAAAAGGTTAGAAGGGTTTGGTGTGCTCGGCGATTTTCTTCTTTCGAAAAATGCGATAACAACTTTTTAAGATTTTGAGGTTAGGAATAAATTTGAGAATACAAGAGCGATTTTCTTCTTTCGAAAAATGC
>NC_046663.1:23124237-23142875 GCF_010883055.1 Belonocnema kinseyi
AGGTTAGGAATAAATTTGAGAATACAAGAGCGAACTGCTGGTCGCAGAATTAGATAATTTTTGCCAATTTAATGTAAATCATTCGTATACCTACAAAAATCTTGTTTCGAAAAATGCGATAACAACTTTTTAAGATTTTGAGGTTAGGAATAAATTTGAGAATACATAATAATAATAATAATAATAATAATAATAAATAATAATAATAAAAAAAAAATAATAATAATTTTTTGTGAAAAATAGAATCCAGTGCTTTAAAACTCTTGAAATTTTGACAGTTGCATACGGTGAGTCTACTCTGAGTAAGAAAAATGTGTCTAAGTGGTACAAACTGTTCCAAGAAGGCCGAGAGAATGTCGAAGACGAACCTCGCCCTGGACGTCCCAGCACGTCAACAACAGATGAAAACGTTCAAGCAGTGGAAGAAATGGTGTTGAAAAATCGCCGAATTACCATAAGAGAAGTTGCTGAAGATGTTAGCATATCGGTTGGCTCATGCCATGCTATATTTTCGGACGTTTCGGGCATGAGACTTGTGTCAGCGAAATTTGTTACAAAACTGCTAATTTTGATCAAAAGATCCATCGCATGACCATTGCTCAGGAGATGTTGAATGAAGTCAATAATGATCCTGATTTTATCAAAAGGGTTATAACTGGGGATGAATCGTGGGTATATGGTTATGACGTCGAAACTAAAGCCCAATCGTCTCAGTGGAAGCATCCTGAGTCTCCAAGACCGAAAAATCACGTCAAGTTCGGTCAAATGTAAAGATTTTGCTCACTGTCTTCTTTGATTAACATGGCGTAGTGCATCAGGAATTCTTACCACAAGGTCGTAAGGTCAATACGGAGTATTACTTTCAAGTTGTGCGCCGTTTGCGAGAGGTGGTACGCAAAAAACGTCCGGAACTTTGGAAAAACAATTCGTGGCTTTTGCATCACGGTAATGCTTGTTATCACGGTTGCTTGTGAAAGATTTTCTGACCAAAAACAGCACCACAGTCATGCCTCAGCCTCCATATTCACCGGATTTGGCCCTCAGTGACTTTTTTCTTTTCCCAAAACTGAAGAGACCCATGAAAGGACATCGATTTTAAACGATTGAGGAGATAAAAACTGCATCGCTGAAAGAACTCAAGGCTATACCACAAAATGATTATCAGAAGTGCTTCGATGATTGGAAAAAGCGTTGGCATAAGTGTATTATATCTGAAGGGGATTACTTTGAAGGGGACAACATAAATATTGAGGAATAAATGAATATTTGTTGAGAAAACCATAAAGTCACCTTATTTTTTGAACACACCTCATATACTGTGAAACCCTGTTGGATGCAATCTTTAACGATATTCAAGAAAGAACGATCGTCATTTCTAGAAAGGGCAATTTCTTTCGAGATAAACTGTATCGAAATATCTACAAACTTTGATTGTCCTTTCTCGAATATAGTCAAAGGTTACATTTAACAATTTACATAGATTTATATGGTTACAATTTATGTAGAGATCACATATCGACAGTTCTAGCAATTTGATGCAAGCGAGAGCAATGCATGCATCGAATTATACAGAACCTTCCATCGAATCTAACAGAACCTTCAATCGTTTTTTCTAGGTTGTAATAAATTTAGGTTTGATAAGAGTGAGAAGTTGTTAAAACTACTACGTCGATTTGTCCAAAACTAGCCGACATATCGAGTACATACGTCAGACCTTCTAGAAATAATTCAATATCGATTTATGTGTAGGCTTTTTAGAAACTTCGATGGATAAAAATTCGTCGAGATCATGTTAAATTTGATAGAATGTTCGATTATTTCCCGAAAAGTCAGTGGAATCTAAATTAAGCTTGGGAACCACGTTCGCTATTGCAGTATTCCACCTGCCTTTCATTTCTAATGACACTATATAAATAAGCATTTAACCTATAAATTGTAGAAGGTTGAAATTTCTAGGGGTTTCGGGAATCCCCCAACTCACATACACCAACTATTTTTTCTAGAAGTTTTGAGAACTCAGGGGAATACCTGATCCCACGAGCGTCATCTACACAAAAGGATTGTAGCCGACTCTTTCGGTAAAACAGGGACCGACATTGCCGATTTGGTAATGGATTTGTGGCAGTACTCTACCTTACTGAACGAGTTACCGACTATCGGTAACTTACCGACACTGTTTTACCGACTAAGGTGACGCGGAAGCCACCTAGGTATAACGCTCCAAATCTCATTTAAGGGTATGTGATACTTAGAAAATTGTCGATTTTACCAGTTTTAGGTTCTCCCGGCTTTTTTTCTAGAATAATAAATATTTTGTCTTAAAAATTTGGGAAATGATAGCGAACATGCTAATAGACGTCCCTACACACTTTGTTTGTGTTTTTTTATCAAAAAAATTTTGATATTGCTAACAACGTGCATGTATATTTCGAGGTTATGTGTGTTACAATTCACCCGAGCGTTACTTCCAAACTACACAATATTTTTGGCCGAAAACTTAGGACTTACAAATAAACATAGTAACTAATCTCCCGGAACTAACCTTGTTTGCAGGCAATCAAAAAAGTTTATTTCATAAATAATTTTCAGATCATCGGAAAGGCAGATATGAAAAACGACTTAACCTCAAAATAATGCATATGCATAAACTTTTTATTCAGCACAATAATTTTTTTTGTTATTATCCCTCAAAAAAGAGTCCGGGGACGTCCGTTATGATATTTTATAGCATCTCCGAATTTAGTTTTTAAAAATGTTCATTTTTGTGGAAAAAAAGCAGGGGAAACTGTAAATATCAGATGCCCTTAAGTATTTGCACTAAACTCAATTTATTGCAAAAAACATCCCTTCAAATCCTTTTAGGGCTGAGCCGACTGTTGGAAGAGACTGGGATGGAGGTCAAAAGAAGTGAGAGGATGCTAAAAGTTCCTTAATCGTAAAGAAGGATCAGATTTTAAAAAAATGATAACAAATATTTATTATTATGACTTTCAACATATGAATTCAATAATTGTACCATTTAAGACATTGCAAAAAAACTCTCAAAATAAATGTAAAAACTTTCTGTAATGATTTAATTTCCACATTCATTGTAAATTAATATCTGAACCCATTAGAATATTAAGAAAATCTCCCATCGTTTTGATTTTTACTATATGTCAATCAAAATAAATTTAAACACTTTTCTTGCTATGATATATTTTCCACATTTATTTTGCATAGATTTCCGACACCAATAGTAAAATTAATAAATCTCCCTAGATTTCAGTTGTTGAAAATATTGACTTCATCGCTTGAATCGTTAAGGGATGATTAAACAATTCTTTAAACAAATTCCAACACATTACCCCCTAGAATATATTTTCCATGCATACGTTGAATAGATTTCTATAAAAAACAGTTTTAGGGGGTTGCCTCGCACTGGCCTCCATACTAAACCAGTCTGTGGAAACGTAAACCGTCTATTGCCAGCAGTTCTTGGAAGAATTAAATCAGTCGATCCTATATAGGCGTTCTTGTGTATATTAATGGGGTCGGAAATTCATTCACAATAATATGTCGGAAAGATATCTTGTAAATGAAAATGTTCAAATTTATTTCAAGGGTTCTTTTAACATCCATTAAAGATTAAATTAAGAAAACCCACATTTCTCAGAAACCAAAACCACAGACGATTTCTTACTTGAGCTGATAGATGCAATAACTCGAAAAGCGCTTGCAACCGCGTAGAAGTATTGTCCATGCAGGAAAATCTATCGATAAAAAAAAGTGGTCGAAACCTAAAACATAATATACATTCGTATTCAGCTTGACGCGGCTGACAAATTTTTCTCATGAAACTTTTTCATTCGATAACTATTACTTAAGGTAAACAATAAAAACGTACATTTGTATGGTGTATTCTTAATATATGATCGATGACTTTAAAAGTCGCACTTTGTTTAAAAAGCTAATATGTTTTTCTTTGTTTAATAATAAATTGATTGCGAACGAAAACCACGTTTTACCAACTTCGACCAGTGGGACGGTCATCGAAAAAATGTTAGTTGAAGTAACTTATCGAAAGAAATTTGTTCACTAGACTTTGAAAAAGTTTTTCTGAAAATTTGAAGAAAATCATTCAAACATTGTGGAAATGGCAGTTAGTTGAAGTCAACACACGATTCCGCTTGAGCATTTTGTTGCTCTTTGCTGCTGCTGGCTAGTTGCTCAGGAACAAAGGCCAATAGGCGGAGCACTGCAGCGGCAGCGTGTGTTGACTTCAACTCACTGCCATTTTTACAATTTTTGACCGATTTTCTTCAAATTTTTAGAAAGACTTTTTCAAAGTCTGGTAAACACCTTTCTTGCGAAAAGTTACTTCAACTAAATATTTTTTCGATGACCGTCCCACTGGTCGAAGTTGGCAAAACGTGGTTTTCGCTCACAATCAATTTGTTATTTAAAAAATAAACATATTAGCTTTTTGAACAAAGTGCGCTGTCTAAAGTCATCGCTTATATATTGAGAGTATACCATACAAATTTGAATCATTTTTATCAAAAAGCGGCCGAATAATCGCAAGTTGTGTTTTACAAAACATAGATTTTTGATCGGTAATTTTTCTAAGTTTTTATTTTTTATCCTAAGTAATAATTATCGAATGGAAAAGTTTAATAAGAAAAATTTGTCGGTCGCGTCAAGCTGAATAGTAATGGATATTTTGTTTTACTTTTTGACCACTTTTTTTTATCGATAGATTTTCTCAGCTGGACAATACTTCTACGCGGTTTCGATCGCTTGTCGAGTTAAATATTATTTTGTTTAAAATTTGTAATTTTTTGTAGAAATCTTATTTATCTCACTGTAACAATATTTCTTGAAATATTCAAGTTGGTGCACTTAAAATTTTTATCATTTGATTCATTTTTTGTAATGGCAAATATTAAAAAATTTTTGTCAGGAAAAAAGATTCAGCGTTTTATTAGAATTATTGTTCCTCACATTAGATACGTGAAAGACGTCTTACATTTGGTTGCATTTTCATAGTTTAAATAAAATGATTCTGTCATTTCATAACTTGTTGATAAAGCAACCCTGAAGTTCTTATATTGTTGAAACATGCTAAAGAGAGAAAATCACAATTTTTTTCACGAAAGTAATAAAATTTTATTTTTCCATAAGGATTTCTGTTTATATGTATTTGAATGAAACTTCTCTTGATCGTTTTCACTATTATTCAAATTCAAGGAATTTAGAATAAGATTGAAATCAAATTTAAACGACCATTCAGAAGATACTTGTTATAGATTATAAAGTTAACTTATTAAAATAAAAAAATTGTTATTTAATTTTATATCTAAAAGTAACATTTGTACAAATTTTGATGTTTTTATATTTATTTTATACAATGTATAATACGTAAAAAATTTAAGAAGCAAGTTGAGCAAATTTTCTAGAGAATTGTCAATCGCGATATTTAAACTAGTTTTTTAGTTTTTTTATAAATAAAAGAAATTAAGATAGATTTAACATAACATTTATCGACTCATAGTGAAAGCTGGTAAATTATCTGAAACATCCCAATTAAAAGGAATGACATAGGAAAAATCGAATTTTTAAATCAAGAAATGCCTGAACAATAAAAGAAACACACAGAAAACGAATTTTAAAACGAAGAAGATCAATTTTCGCGAAAAATGTCTACAAAATAATTGCAAACTATTTGGATTACCTATGTAAATTGCTCCAAATTACCTGGATAACTCTGGGTGTAAGATTGTTGTAATTTATCATTATAATAAATTATATAAACCTTGTTGGTAGAAAATCATATACTTCCAACAAATTATAATAATTTAAAATTAATAAAAAACAATAGATTACTTAATTTGTCTGAAGTATGTCATTTGCCACTAACAAGAGTGTTATTAAAGATTGATACTACACAATTCGAAGCGAAAATTGTATTGAATCATTATTATTATTATTATGAATTGGAGAACTGCAATTTTCTAAAAAGATAAATAATTCTGAATTGGCGTAAAGAATTTTATGAAAGATTAATAATTCGAAATTGGACAGAGAAATTTCTAAAAGTTCGATAATTCTGAATTGGGACCGGGAATTTCAGTTAATAATGGTAATTATTTTTAATTCGGGATAAAAGATCGCCCGCAAGATTGATAATTCTAAATTTTGACAAAGAATTACAGTAAATAATTATCATTTTAAATCCAGTGTAGGGATTTCCTATTGTAATCTGAAAAAAAAATAAATGAAAAACTTTTTTCTCCTAAAAAAGAAAAAAATTCCCTTTCCCTCTGGGCAAAATAAAAAAAAAGAAAGAAAAATAAGCAATATTCGTTTTTTTTTGTCTAGAAGAAAGGGGGTTTGTTTTTCTTTTCTTTTTTAGGAGAAAGAAGTTTTCTGTTTTGTTTTTTTCAGATTGCAATAGGAAAATTTTATGATGGTTGTTCAAATTTGGTTGCTAGATGCTTGGATAGGGAGTTTCAGAAAATAATTATCATTTCGAATTTAGGAAAGGGAATTTTCCAAAAGATTTATAATTTTGAATTGGGACTGGGAATTTTCTTGAAATAATAGTAATTCTAAATTGGGACAGGATGTTTTAATCAATAATTATTATTTTTAATGCAGACTTTAAACGTGAAATTGTGGAAAATAATCCTAATTCTGATTTATGAAAAGGAAAGTTTCAATACAATTCCTGTTCCAAGTGAGGATTCTTTAGTTTTTGAAAGTTCAGCGTTACAGGTTAGAGCTTTTTTACTTAAAAAATTTCTTCTTTTTAAATTAAACTTTGTCAGAGTTTCAAACTTATATCCTCCAAATTTCAGAAATAGGTAGTTGCTATATTTCTGAGTTAAAATACAACATTTCGTAAATAAATATAATTCTATGTTAGAACAGAGAATTACCGTAAAAAATTATATTCTATACTTTAAGATATTTTAACAGATTTTAAGATTTCAAGGAATTTCAATGAATTTTCTAGAACTTCCAATGATTTTAAGGGACTTTTGGAAAACTTTGGGAAACAAATAAAAAGAATTGAAATTTCAGACTATGCCTTGCGAGTCCACACGTTTTAAAAGAACTTAGGGCATTTCGAGGAATTTCACAAAATTTGAAGGATTTTATAGAATATCGAAGAATTTGAAATATTTCAAGGTGTTACAAAGGTTTCTAGGCTTCTGTACGGTTTATTTGAAGAACTCTAATCCTAAAGTGCTAAAAAATCGAAATTTTCCGTTCCAGCTAGAACGGGTCCAGCAGACCCGAGCAAACTTCAAACCTTATTTTCTCCGGTTTAAATAGATTTAGCTCCATTTCTTCCCTTCAAATTCTAGCTCAGAGTCTCGGAAACATGAGTCTTGTATAAATCGATCTGATAATTAATTGTCTATAATAAATATTTTGCAAAAAATGATAAAATATTTTAGAAAAGTACATTCTGCTGAAAAAACATCCGGGTTTTTGGGACCCGTTCTAGCACTTGATGAATAAGTTTGATTTATTTAATTTTCAAGTGATTTTATAATAATCATTTTTATATAATATTTTAATAATATTCCTTAAAAACTATTTAAAAAAATGTTCAAGAAAATCAATTTGTGAAAAACAATTGCAGAAAGAGTTTAAATAAGAGAAATGTTTGTTCAATCAACACTGTTGAACCTTTTCTTAGATCTCAACCCTTCTTGCGCAGTCGTGTTTGTTTAAGTTTATGTGGGCTTAAAAAATGTACGTTCAGAATAATATATTACTTTTCTGCTTAAAAACAATTGTGAAACCAATATATATACATGCTAATTCCCTCTTTCGTCATTATTTGTCGAAAGTCTGATGTTTAGTGTTCATTAATTGGTATCAAGGCCAACAACTTGAGTGATGATAATTTTGTAATTTTTTCCCATTTCTTCTCTTATTAACTGCTTGCACAGTTAGATCAAATACTTCTAATGTTCATCATCCTAACGAGGAAGTAGATCATAAACTTCTGTTTCGAACATGGAGTGTGCGTTTTTTTGTTTATGGGCTATCTGTGTCTTCATGGTAAGTTACATCTTACTTATTATAAATTATTAATAATCGCATTGAATAATAATTCATACATTATATGTTGAGTACCACAGTATCGAATTCACGACATTGCATAACATTTTAAGCGTTATTCAAACACAAAGAAGGTAAGATTTAGAATATGTTTTAATCCATTTTAATACAAATGTTTCTACAAAATTGATTTTTGAACAAATTTGACTTTTGTCGATGAGCTGCGCTCTTCTTAGTAAAAATTAAACATTTAACTTAATACGGGATCCTTCTTTGGGCATTCTAATATGATCTCATAAATAGTATATTTTATTATCAGTTTCCGGCTTGGTAAGTTTACGAACTTCAGATGGATAAATGATCCGAGAGAGCGAAATAAGGCCTCCAGTCCATCCAGTGATCCCAACTTCGGTATAAAGTCTTACTGCGCTTGCGCTAGGACGTTTGAGAGGAACACGACGCGACAACTTGTAACCATGACAATAATTAGTTGCGCCGTGTTCCTCTTACGCATAGCTAGCGCAAGCGCAGTACCTCTTCATGCCAAGGTTGGGGTCACTGAGTCCATGTACTAGAACGTCCAGCTTTAGGATTAGCCGAAATGAGGCGTTGATCAATCAAAAACGCTTTGTGGAAACAGTGTCTTTCTTAGGCCAAACTCAACCAAAGTGTTCGAAATTTGTAAAGTAGCGCCAAAAGGCCTTTCGTTTATTTCCAAAGTTGTCAAACACATGTACTAGAATAACCGTGACCCGGAATGACCGGAACACAAATCACATAGCAGCTTCGGCAAGAGGGAAAAGTTTCTTCTTGTCAATGGTGCTCTGTGATTGTAATCATTGCAAAAATGTGTGCCTTATTTTGCAATATCTAAATCAATCTATCTCAGACCGAGGTACAGAAAAAAATGTAATATACATTTCATATAATAGTAATAAAAATAATGTAGAAAAGTTCGCATTTTTTGACAAAATCGAGTGTGAAACACGAAATACGTGTGCACAAATGTGGGGTAAATACATAGATTGAGTCCATAGCGCGAGGTAAACCCGATAAGAAGAGAAGAATAGAGAAAAATGAATATTTTCAAATTTAAACAAAAGAGTGAGCATTTTTTCATTTTTTTGAATGTGCTAATTTTCCATCGATAGAAGTGTCCAACGAAAGAATAGGTCCATATCCGAAACCAACTCTTTTTTATTTCCTTAATAATTGATACTGGTGTTGTATTCCATGCAGGCGAATATATTTTCCACTTTTTTAATTCCTCTTAGTTCGACCAGTACACACTCCTCTCATGATTATTTTAAATTCGATACTGACATGCTGTATTTTCGACTTATTTAATTTCTCATGATATGGCCACAAAATATGTGCACTTAAATAGCTTCTATTCTTTCGTGTGCAACATAAGTTTAGAAATTTCAATTTTTTTTTTAAAGGTTATTTTTATTCCATAATTACATGCTTTATTTTTGATCATTTTAATTCCTTCTAATCTGTCCTCTTCTAATCTCGAGTGATTTTAGTTATAATATTTTCTATATTGTTTAAACAAATGATAGATTTCATAATATAATGTATAATAAATTCATTTAATAATATGAAGTTAGGTAAACAAAATTAATTTATCTTTAAACAGAGTTATAAAAATATTCTTTGACAATACTACAAATTATTTCAATGAACATAATTATTTTATATTTATAACTGATCGACTAAAACGACTAGCTTTTTTGTCTTCAAAGTAACATTATTATCTGGCATTCTATTATTTCTTTTGCATTCCTTTATTTTTTAAATCCTCTCAATACGCTTCCATTACATTCTTCTGAGTCGATTAAAAAGAATAGATTTGGCTTTTTCTCTACTCCTTTTTGGAACTTTCGACGGAGGAAAATCCTCGTATTAATGAGAATTCAGGTTCAGATTTTTCTATAGACCTTCTCTTCTTACCGCGAACACGTTCGAATTTGGATTTAGTGTTTCTGGATTTAGTTTTTCCGAGAATTGAGAAAGAGAGAAAAAACAGTAAAAAGACCAATAGCCTAATGAGTAATGACAAAATGCATTATATTAACCGACAGAAAAAAAATGTCGACGCAGATAAGTGTCCCTCGCGGAGTAGAAGAAGGTGTTATGTCGTTCCTCCTCATATAATTATGGCGATTGTCCGTTATCTTGGATTTTCTGTTTTTCTCGAGAAAAAAATTTGCAGAAATTTGAAGTTTCTACAATTCTTATTCAAACAATATTGCCGAAAATACATTATTTATCAATAATAATAAGCAAAAACTAGACAAAATTCGGAAAGTTGCGCAATTTTTTCCTTTTTTGCACCATTTTTATTGAAAATAAGTGGCACATTCAAATAGCAAAGTTGTAGGCGACTCAATTACCCACAGCTTTTATAATAACAAGTTTTTTGTGCCACATGTAGATCGCGGCCGGGAACGCGCTCAACACGGCGGTGCCGGGGACAGGCATACGCACTGGGCGCAACGGGACGGCCAATGCGACTTAGAACTCATTTTCACACCAGAGTTTTTGGCGCGTTTTTTTACGTGGCTTCCCCGGGAGGCCTAATCGACGCAATTAAGTTTCCAACAACATTTTCATTTAAATGTGCCACTTATTTTCAATAGAAATGGTGCAAGAAATGGAAAAACTGCGCCACTTTCCTAATTTTGTCTAGTTTTTAATAATAATAATAATAATTATTATTAATAATACATAATGTTTTTCAGCAAAATTGTTGCTACCAATAAAATGCTACCAAACAGTTGAATTTTCAAATAAGAACATGAATATATTCAACGAAAAAGAATTTTGTAACTAACAAGGTCCATTGACTATGAAATAAGACGAATCTTCACAAAACCGAATTAGTTTTAAAGAGAGTGCAAAATGCTACAAAACAGTTGAATTTTGAATTAAAAATATGAATATATTAAACGAAAAAAATTTTGTAACTATGAAGATCCATTTACTATGAAAAAAGACGAATTTTCAAAAAACAAAAATCTTGAATAAAAGAAATGAAAAATAAACTAAAATGATGATTAAACTTAAACTAATAAAAATCTAATTACCAAAAAGATTAATTTTCAACAAAATACATACATTTTTAACTAAAAAAAAAATAAAATCTCAATGAATAGGTATAATAAATCAGTTTTTAGTTAGAAACATAAGTTTTCAACCAAATAGGTGTATTTTCAACCACGAAGATTCAATTTTTCTAAAAAATATACAATTTTCACAAAAAGAGGAATAATTGAAATTTCAGTTAAATTTGTAAATTTTTAAATCGAATGATAAATCTAAATGTATGTATAAATTTATTTATGGAAGTTCATGAATTTTCAACAGGAAACGAGAAATTTATAAACAAAAATAGAATAGTTATATTTTATGTTAGATAAATAAATTTTCAACAACAATAGCCACAAATTTTTAAGAAAAAAGTTAAGTTTTTCAACAAACACATTACCTTTTTACCAAATAGTTGAACTTTCACCATAAAAATGACAAATTTTAATAGAAAAAAACATTCAATACTTGTAAATAAAGAGTAGATTGAGGCTACTGTAACGTTAGTGCAATTGTTTGATATAAGAATCTTTCAAAATTAAACGATTAAACGAACTTATCTTAAGTGAAGTTCAATCGAAATTATACAAGTACGTCTCGTCCTCTAGATCAGATATGTAGTAACGCTAGTTGCTCGATCCTAACTCACAGTATTTCAAAGCTTATAGTTAAGCGCGCCTTCCGTCAGGGGATGTTCCTTCCTTCCGTCCCTACATCATTACGCTTTTTCGAAATTCAAATCAGTTCAAATCGCTACAAGGGTATCGGGAAAACAAAAAGGGGAAGGACTGGACTATTCGGACGAGACGCACTTGTATAATTTCGATTAAACTTCACTTAAGGTAAGTTTGCTTAATCGTTTGATTATGCTAAGTCGTCTCATCTTATAGATCAGATTTGTAGATGTTCATAAACAAATATGCGATTTGAAACCACCTTCATTTCCCTTAAGCTGGATCTGCGTTGCTGAGTATTGTCAATGCAAAATTACAAGAAGTTTCTCTCAATAGCGTGTTATAGAAACGTGCAAAAACATTAGAATCTCTTGACCAACCGGCCGTTTGTCTTATTAAGTCCTTTCCGGTACACTCGTATCTATTCCACTATTTTTTAATACCTTCTTTAACCATCAAATAATTGTTTGAGAAGTTGCCGCTCGATGTGGCTTCTTACAGGTTAGAAACAGAACTCGCGGCACATAATTTTTGTTGTTTATGGAAAAACGGAAAATGCAACATCGGTGGCTCCTTGCCAATTGCAGATGTCTTTATCTTATCTGCGATGAAAATTTTCACAGATTCTGTTGATATCTTAATATTGCTAATCTTTATTTTAGAAAGTGTTTGCATACGCTGATTCGTGGCTGAAGCTAGGAATGTCGCAAGTTTTAGGGCCAGTTCTTCTGACCTAAGGTCGTAGTTAGGCCAACATTTGGATAAGTATGTTAAAACAGGATCCGGATCCCAAATGTCGCTATACTCTGCCTTCTGCGGTTTTAAAACAGACACCCATTTAAGAAATATTTTAATTCTTGCATCTCGACCTGGGTTATAAGACAGGATTAACGATAACGTCGAGCGGTAAGGTTAAGACCTCCATATGATTTTACCGTTTAAAATTCGCTCGCCAAGAACTTTAGAACATCAGGGAGAGATGCATCGAAGCAAGATAGGTTGTTTTCGAGACAAAAGGCTTGCCATAGACGGAGTGGTTTTTCTCATTGTTGGTACGTTCCTTTTGACAGTGATGCCAGGATTACGGACAGAGAATCTTCTGGTAGTTCTTGTCTACAATACGCTTCTCAGACAGCATGCCTGCCACTAAGGTGAGCTTCTGCGTCAGCGGATGGGATTCCCTGGATGGACAACATAATAAATTGAAATGTGGACCCAAAAAACCATATGGCCTAGTAACAAGGTCTGGTACAGTGGAAACCAAGACTGAGTTGGCCAAAGTGTACTACAGCTATTCCTTCCGCCTGATCAAAAATAATGTTTTGTAAGGTTCTCAGCACCAGCGAAAACGGGGGAAAGGCCTAACATTTATAGTGAGTCCACTGAATTGTGAAAGCGTCTACCGCGCATGCTTCAGGGTCTGGCATCCAGAAAACGAAACGACTGCATTTAGAATTTATATTCGAAGCAAACAAATCAACGTCAAAGCTTCCAAAAGCCATTTTAATTTTTTCGAAAGCCTTGGGTGCCAGTTCCAACTCTGTTTCATGCGGCAAACGGCGAAATTCTTTGTCTGCTACTGAGTTCTCGATTAGCATTTTTTGTGTATCCCAAACAATACCTGAACATTTTTCTATTTTTGACAGTTTTGTAATGCTCTTTTCTGTGTTCAACATAAAACCCAATTTCTTTAACAAATTGCTAGTTTCTTTTACATTTTCATAGCAGTGTTTTCTTGTTTTACCAATGAGCAAAAAATCGTGTAAGTAAATTACTGACATGAATGCTCTAGATCTTTACTCCTCGGCTACTGGCTTTAGCAGTTTGGCAAGGACGAAAGAAGCCGTACACAGTCCAAAAGGAATACAGTTAAACTCATAGTATCGTTCTTCAAAAACAAAACTAAAACATTTCCTAAAAGATTTCGCTATAGAAATGAGGAAATATGCATCTTTAGGTCTAAAGTAGCCAAAAAGGCATCTTTAAAAACAACCCTGATTGCTGTTTTCCTATCATCTATCTTAAATGGGGACGTCCAAAAAATCTATTCAAGTTTTTAAGATTTAGGATGAAATTTTTTTCACCGTTAAAAAATAAGGAGATATAAATTGCCCTTGGGTCGGTGTGCACTCAGAAACTGCCCCTTTTTCGAGAAGTTGCAGGATGGAATTTTTGCAGTCGATCGACTCCTGTGTCGACAATCTAACCTCTTTGGGTAGTAGGTTTTGACAGGGTCTTGACGAAAAGGAGATTTGATAGCCTGTGACATACGAGATTGAAGAATTAAGAAATCTGAGGTGATTTTTCCCACACACCAATTAACAATTGCAGTCTCCCTGCAAAAGTTCTTACCTTATTTATAGTTGAATTTTCGGAGCTGCCTGGTTCCGAATGTATCCATGGCCTTGTCCTCCCTGTCGAACTGCAGGTCTGTAGTTCTTCTTGGGAGGGCCCTTGAAGTTTAAATGTTTAGAATAACTTCGAACGCTATTGGTTGATGCTGAGTCCTTGTTATGGCCTTAAGCGTTACGCGCTGTTGGACCACCCGATTTCGCAATAGTTTTGCTCGATTTTTCAATTGACTGCACAGTTTTGAACTGCTTAGCAAACTTATCACCAAAAAGAAGTGTTCCCACTTCACACTCATCGACAATATTTTTAACTAGCGGATCTAAGCTAGAACGGTAAAGGAGCGCCTTGTTAAGGACATATTGTGATGCAAATATATCAGAACTCTGTCGGAGTTTGCTAAGAAACTTATCAACGGGACCACATCTAAAGTCGTGTTCTTATTTTGTTCACTTTTTAATAGTTCGGAGAGACTGGCGCTTGTAGTGATAAGCAATTCCTCGTAGTGGGGTATTTTTCTAATAGCACTATTCGGTCATCCTTAGAGAGTCCCGATTTGAGAATCCTTGACCAAATTTTGAGAAGCGAAGGATAGATTTCAGGGCCAAACTCTGCGTTCTTGGCCTTTCCTCCCAGAAGGTCCATTATTCCAGGTGATTCTTTATCGTTTATATTGATGTCATCCTTCTGGGCTAGCCCCTTCTCGAAATTTTAAATATTAGAGTTGTTCTCACGTTCCTTAAAGAAACGACGAATTTCCCTGCCTGGACTTCGATTGTCTCGAATAGGCGATGTGCTTCTTCCACATCTGGAGCTTCTTGAGTTGGAAGGAAAATATCGCTGCTTGGAATAACGATCCCTATAGATAGAGGGTGACCGAGACGGGCGTCGACAATGGCGTGAATGGATGTGAGCGATAACGACCGTCACGTGACGAGCCTAGCAGGCTACGCTCACTGTCATCTTCGTCGCTTCGATTAGATTTGTGATAATAATCACTGTATCTCGAAGAAGAATGCCTCTTCACCCTTATCTTGAGGTGCCCTTTGAACTCGTCGAATAACTCTTCCATCGCTCGATCACGAGACCTACTTCGAATTCTTTCACGTTTTTTGCTGTTCATGGCTGTTGGATCCATGGTGCACATTGAGTCGCGCGCGATTAAACACACATAAAATTATAATTTACGACAAACGAATTTTTCTAGCTTGTTAGTAGAATTGCAAAGAAAAGCGTAACGACGTAGGGATGGAAGGAAGGGGCACCCACTGACAGAAGGTGCGCTTAACTATAGGCTTTGAAATACTGTGAGTTAGGATCGAGCAACTAGCGTTACTACATATCTGATCTAGAGGACGGGACAACTTAGCATAATTTTAAGTTTCTACCCCAAATTTGTCTAATTCAGAGTTCAGAAAAATCCGACAGGAAAGAGGTGAAATTGAAAGCAGAATTCAGTATTTCCAATTAAAAGCTTCTAAAATTTCTGAATATAAATTTTGCTAAAAGTGAAAACATTATGATTCACGCTACACATTGATTACACAATTATCTTAAATTAAAAAATAAATTCACCTTTATTTTCACCGTTCACAACATTTTTTGTCTATATTGCAGACAATGTAGACCTTCAAAATCCAATTATTTTACAGATACGTTCAAAATTGAAAGTGCGTAATTTTAAATGGAAAATTTTGTATTCGAAAAGTTTTTAAACAAGTTTGACCTTGCAAGCTCAGTTAAAAATATGCTATTTAAAAATGAAACAATTTCTTAATTTTTAAATGGTTTCAATTTTATAATTCTGAAGTTCTACGGTTAGCGTTAAATTATAAATGTTTCCCTATTTATAACTTAGATCTTTTCAATTAAGATTGAAATTTCAAACAGTACAATTTACATTTTAAACATTGTTTATTTTTGAATTTTTGAATATTTTTTATTTAACCCTACTTTTTATTTTGAACGTTGTTTCAGAATCATTACATTTTCAAGTATTACAATTGAAACCTTTTTTTCATTTATACTGCTGAAAATGAAGGTTTCTTTATTTCGATTTTCCAAAAACTTGTGTAATAAATTTTTATGTTATAGCGCAATATTTTAATCTGAATAAAAATTTACATTTCTTCAATTTCAGATGCTTTACTTCGAAATATTCAATTCGCTTTCTAATTTCATCTACTCCCTGTCGGAATTGTCTAAACTCTGAATTAGAAACATTTCGGATGAAAACTTTAAATGTTGAAAGCTTGTATTAAACAATTACGCTAACGTCACAGTAGTTGCAATCCGCTCTTGATTTACTAGGATTGAAAGTTGATTTACAAGTGTTGAATGTTGTTTTTCATGAAAATTGGTCATTTTTGTGTTGAAAATACAACTGTTTGGTTTAATCAACTATGTAATTAATTTTTAATTAATTAATTAATTGACTAATTTTTAATTAATTTAAGTTTAATCATTAGTTTATTTTAGTTTTCCTGTCTTTTGTTGACGATTTAAATTTGTTGAAAATTCGGCTTTTTCGTTGTGAAAGGATCCTCTTGTTTACGAAATTCTTTTTCGTTGAATATATTAATCTTTTTATTTGAAAATTCAACTATTTGTTTGAATGTTGAATTCTCGTTAAAATTCATAGTTTTGAAAATTTTGTTGAAAAATTATATATTTTGTTGCACATTTATTTTTTCTAAATGAAAATTAATTTTCTTTACAAACAATTTAACTATTCCATTTTTGGGGCTGACGGAGGATGGGAACTAACTCATTATAGCCGACTCCGCTTTTGTTATTTCGCCTCAGTGCTCACCTGAGTGACAACCGCAGACCCAGCCCATCCCGCGCAGCTCCTGTTACACCTACCTGCGGCGCGGCGTCGATTTTTGGAAGGGCTATAGAAGGGACGGCTATTAAAGAGTTTCACTGTATTTGGTTGAAGGTAGGACTGTTGTTGAAAATTCATGATTTGAGCTTCATCGGTTAAGTTGACAATAATAATCTCTTCCGTTAAAAATGTAGTTATCTTGTTTGAAACAAAATAGTGCATCAATCCTGAGCAACAGCACATTTACTGTGAAGTATGCAGTTGCAATTGAAACAAAAATTCAAGAAAAAAGAGAGAAAAATGATAAATGTAGAGCTTTATGTTGAAAATGATAAAAAAAGAGTTGCTGAAGAAAAGGCTGCGAATTGCAAACCCTTCAAGTGTAATCTTGAAAATGAAATAACTTGCAATTTCGCACCTGTCCCTTTCAAGAATACGCAGTATCTTTCTTTAGTGTTTTTGTCGTGGAATCTGAAAAGAGAGGATAAATTACAAAAACTCTGAACAGAAATTGAACGGATTAACCGATTTTCTTCTATCTTTTTTTAATTGTCACATCGTTATCTAATAGACGTAATGCAGAATATTGCAAATAAATTCCTTATTATTTTAATAATTTTTCATTTCTAACAACCGGCTATGGGTACACTCAAGGTTGCAGTTTGCTACTTCCGAGATGAACCAGATCATTTTTCGAAAAATCCCTCTTTGAGGGATTGTATTTATCCATGAAGGTTATGTACTTAAAATACGACATCATATAATTCATATTTGCGGGAGAAAAGTTGTCATTTGCAAATACATGAACTAAATATTAAGCCTGAGGAAGCAACTTAAGGGAATTTATTAGACTAGCAAAACAGGATTCAATTTTAAAGCAGCAGTTTTGAATATTTTTATTTCCTTTTATGCATACGGCATCTAAATGTTGGTCCATTTTGCTGACCAGCGCCGGTTTTTAGAAAACATGTTTATATTTTGTTTAATACAAAAAAACAGAGAACAATAGAGAAAAATTGCAGTGACACTCACTTATTGTGCATTCTCACAGCATTCTCATCGACCCTCGTGAAACTCAAGAGGTAGGTGCCCTGGGCAAGTCGAATGGCTCGTCGAATTGCTAGTAAATCATCACCCTTTCATTTTTATGAGATACAGATCAGCTACAAAAACTCAGAGTTTAAAAGCATGGCTTGATTCAATTTTAATTAGCAGAATTAGTTTATTCATATAATTTGAAGAAAGTGGCAACAAGATTCATGAACATCGGTTAAAATTTGCAGTAATAATAGAAATTCTAAAGTCCTCATGAAAGTATAGCTAGATACTAGGCAGTCTGATAAGTACCTGAAAATTCTAAGAGATGGCATTAGTATTCACTAATGTGAACCATTTTCGTCGAGATTGATCCTTCAAATGACGCCTGTCAAAACTTCAGCCATTTATGTTTACCCATTTACAAGTTACAGCACTGAGAAGCGACTAACCTCCGAGTTTTTTTTAATATGGAAAAATCTGAGTCTCGAGTTTTGATGAAACACTACTATTTTCGCAAGAAAACGATATCCGAGACCAAGGCCAAGCTGGATAAGTATTACCCGGACTCTGCACCGTCGATTGGAACGATTCATAAGTGG
>NC_046663.1:23142975-23164259 GCF_010883055.1 Belonocnema kinseyi
ATTGCATGAAATCGGCTTCGAATTGGTTCCTCAGCCACCGTATTCACCAGACCTGGCCCCAAGCGACTATTACTTGTTCCCTAACCTGAAGAGATGGCTCACTGGTAAGCGTTTTTACTCAAATGTGGAGCTGATAGCTGAAACTGAGGTGTATTTTGGAGACCTTCCGATCGAGTACTTTTCGGACGGTATCAAAAAGTTAGAAAATCGTTGGACTCGCTGTATCGACCTAAAAGGAGAGTATGTTGAAAAATAAAACCGACTTTGGCCAAAGAAACGTCTCCGTGTTTCATTTTTCAGGGACCTATCAGACTGCCTAGTACGTCGTAGCGTTTTGAATCATTCAGAACGAACTATCCTTTCATTGACATGAGATTCATATCGGTTACGAAAACTAACAGGTGAAAGTAAGATTGAATTCAATTTTAATTACCAGAATTAGTTATCTTTACATAATTGGAACATAGAGAATAAACTATTCATTAAAAGCTGTTAATAATTGCAGTGAGAATTGAGAAGTTGAAGTCCATACAAAAGCGTAGCTTTGCCGATAACTTGACACCAAACTTGACGGTAAATGCAGGAAAGCAATTTTTTCAATGAATTCATTAAATTTAAGTAAATTTGTTCACAATCTATTATTTTAGTTCATTTTTTTAAACTTGAAAATCTGAAAATATATTTAGATATCTTTTTTTATAATCTTAAGTACAAAGACGTTGTTTTGGATTATATTAAATAATGTTCATTATTCACAGTTAATATTAACAATAAAATAATATTTTTAAAGAGAAAAACTTCACACAAAAATATATACCTATACACTTTATACTATGTGACACTAACTTTCGCCACAATACTTCCATCAAGTCCCCTATTTGCCATTCTTTAAAAATATTTAAATGATTTAGCGCTTTGAAGAATTAAATTTTGTTAAGCTTTGTCATGCTACCGAATACTTTTATATACCTATTTACAATAAAAAAACGCAATTGGCCATTTTTGTTTCAAAATTTCAACACTGCGGATATTTTGGGGAAACTGTAAGTAGATGCAGATTTTTACATCTCAAAACAGTTTTTTCAGTTTTCTTTTGCTCAGAAGATGGAAAATGTCGCAAAGATCCCTCAAAACACTCAAAAATTATATAACACTGTCAGAAAATTAATTCTAACGTGTTATTAAATTCAATGTTATTATTTTGCCATGAATTTGCAACGATCATAGTCCAATTGCATAGCTGGCGCCACTACACGGTCACCGTTAACAAATAGTACATTTTCAACTCAGAGTTCCAGGGGGCTGAGTAAAACAGTTGACACAACAAAACAATTGCACTTCAGTTTGACCCACCAGTCTGATAAAATGAGGTAGAATGGTGGATTAAAATAAACTCGAAATGAAGATCATCTGTCAAAAAAATACAGTCCATGTCTGATGACTTTCCAACTTTGGGCTGTAGGGGCCGGAAGATTCCAGGAATTGCAGACTTATCGAATGCCCCCCTCTAGTAGCACGATACTAGGTGCGCGCATGCGTAAATCATGGGCGCAAATCATGAGAAAAGTAGCACACCTAGTAGTAGAACCACAAACAGTGTACTTGCCGTACGTGTGATGACGTTTTAAAGGGAGTGTATATCGACGTAGCATTGACTTGAGGTAAACTTGACATAGCAGTAGCGTGGACACGATGCGCGCGCATGCATTACAAACTGTTTAGTTTTATATGTCGTTTGTGTTCTGCTGTTCCTAAGAATCGAGATTAAAATGGCCGACTCATGTTTTGATTTCTTCGATTTCATCGACAAAAATATTTACGTCTACGTCAAGTTAATTCTACGTCATTTTCTCAAATCCCATTGTAGACCCTCCTTAAAATGACAAGTTTAGAAACAAACGTTACCTCGAAATGACATTGATACGATGTCAATGTTGTGTCCGCTCCAACTGTTTTTGTTTTTTGTAAGACTGAAGTTTGGAACAATTAAAAAAATGCTGATACTAAAATAGACTATTTTTGACATTATATTAGAATATTCGCACAGTAAAAAAAGGACTTGTTTATTTTTCAAGCATGCTGTTAAATTATAGACCATAAAAAGCTTAAATATGAGCTAATGTACTTTGAGAACGTCAGCCATCTTGGTTTGACTTCATACATGATCCCGAATCAGATCATTACGATGTCAAAAGTCGATCATTCACTCCGGCCGATCAAAATTTTCTTGAATTAGGTATCAATTTTGTTGCATATCAAAATGATATTGATTTCGGTATCGTTTTGAACATTTTTTTTACCGTGCGAAAAAGAATTCCATAGATATAGATAGATGGTCAGCGCTATCTATCGTAGTTTAAGTTCATTAAATTGGAAAGAAAGAAGGATTCCCATGTGCCAGCTGCTTTTTGCTAAATGGTATTAAATAAGTTTTGATTTGTCTACAATAGTGTAATTTATTTCGGAGGAGATGTGTTAGAACAAAATTTTTTTTTCGTGTCTTCTGTTGCTGATTATACATGTTTTACCGAAATTTGCTCACTTCAGCATGACGCAGTAGACGAGATCAGAATTATTCTCCTGACCTCGGTAAAACTTTTGCCGAAATATGTTTAATTTTTAAACGATGCAAATATTACCTGCAACAAATTTTAACCTTTGTTTTTCTGTGTTTTTAAAAAATCGGGTGTCCCGAATTATAGCTGGAGTTCAGTCATACCTTGCCTTTTCCCCCTTCCTGCTATTGACGCCGTAGCAGACGACAGCTTTTATTCCATCGAAGGATAAACTTTCGCCAAAAACCATGCAAACTTTAACAGCGGGAAACTTTACATGCAACAAAATTTAAATTTAGTTTTTCCTGTGTTGAAATCGTCTTGGATCAGTATTTACCCACGATAAAACGAAGTCTGCAAGCTGTCGTTGACTCTTAACACCATTTTTATCTATATCATATTCCCAGACGTCAATTATACGAATGAATTAACATTACAGATATTCTTCAATGAAGATATTTGCAGAGATGTGAAATTTTATAAAATACTTCAGTCTAATATTGCAATAATTTTTACTTCTTTGCAGACAGCCTCCGCAGCGTTCAATCATCCGGAGATAACCGCTTTATATGAAACATTTAAACAACAAGTAGAGGGTGTTCGTTCTGCATTAGGCCGAACTTTGCTTGTGAGTTGGTAAAAATAATGTGCAATCCCTTAATATTTACTTTATTAAAAAACTTAAACAATCTCTGATCCCTTTTTATTCTCTGGCACTAGGGTGCAAGTAATGCTGCGCTTCAGGAAGGAATAGCCAGAGATGACTTGAACATTTGTCTGGTAGATTACGATGCATTCGATACTAATCGTATACGCCAGGACTGCAAAAAATGTTTATATAAAGCCGATAGATCCTATAATATGCAGGTACATAACAATATTAGTCAGAATTTATTTTAATCAGAATATGTGCTCTTTTTCAATCAAGGAAATGATTTAAAATAATTCAGTGTAAAACATAACACGGGAAAATAATATTAACTATCTATATCGATAGCATCAGTTTACTATATTCACTAACAGAACATATCTTAAATGAAAAACTGCATTCTAATTTGAGATAGCTATATAATTTATGACACAGGCAACGTCAATGTGCCAGTAATCGTGACAGTCCCGGTAATCTTGAAATTTGTTCATAATTTGAATATATTGTGAAAAAAATATCTTAAAGGGACCATTTAGTGACAGGACCCAATTATTTTTATTATTTGATAATGGCCAAGAGAAAATTAATTAATTAAAATTTAATAAATAGCAAAGAAATTGGCATCACGATTACTGGGACTAAGATTACGATTATTAGCACGTTAACTTCAAATAGGTACATTTAAGGGCATGCTCTCCGGTGACCACGTGACCAAACCAGTCCCCGGTTATGAACATTTTTTTGGTGTTCACTATGTCCAAAGGCAATAATATATCGTTTCCAAATTTGGAAGTGAGAAAATGAGACAATAAATTGCGTTTGTATATTTATTTTGAGTAATAATTTTGAAAAAAGTTATCCGAGAGAAAGTAATATCGTATTTAACATTTGACAGAATAAATAAAAAGCTATGAAGAACGTTTGTATGCATCAATATGTTTATTATTTTTAAGAAAGGTAATTTATAAATTGGCGAAATAGAATATTTCTATTGAATGTGTAGCACTTTGCAGATAATTTTCGATTCGATGCATTTCTATTTTTTTGATTCGCGTATATTGAGCACTGACACAAATTTGGAACTAAATCGTTTCAACATTAAAAAAAATTAATATAAACAATAAAATTTGCACATTCGTTGCAAATTAACGAATAAGTATCTGCACATACGTAACCTATTATTATTTTTGGAGTACTTTTAGCAATTTTTAGCGGAGAAGAAAAGAAAGTTTGAACGTCCATAAAGTCGAGATCACATGACTAAGCTCGTTCATGACATTTTTTTGCAGAATCATTTTCATTTTTTGGTTTGGTATACAAACGTTCTTTAGTGCTTTTTATTTAATATGTCAAATTTGAAGCACGATATCTCAATCCGTGTGGACACAGTGGGCACTAAAAAAAAACGAAAAAAATTGTGCATATTTACTTTCTTTCGGATAATTTTTTAAAAAATTATTACTCAAACTAAATATACAAACGCAATTTATTGTCTCATTTCTTAAATTATAAACTTTGCAAACGATATATCATTGCCTTTGGACATCGCAAACACAAGAAAAATGTTCATAACTGGACACTGGTTTGGTCACGTGGTCACTGGAGAACAGGCCCTTAATAAATTTTTAAACTATCCTAACAGCCCAAGTCGAAATTTTAACCCTACATCAAACCTCTTAATTCTAGAAAAAACCTCCTTTGAGCCTATTTCAGCCTGCACATCCTAATTTGATTCTTTGAAAGCCTAAGCATTCCAAATTGTGTCCTCTTTTAATCTCAACTGTCTTTTTCAAGTCCCCCATTAAACCTACTACAATCTCCCAGTATTTTTAAGTTCGCCTGGAGCTAGGAATGAGCTGAGCGCCCTCGCACTGTCAATGGAAACTTGCTCCAGTAAAAAAGTCGCACTACTTTTATAGTATTTATAATATTTTTTTAGTATTTTCAATAATATACATAATTATGTATTAATTGTTAATATTCTACTGTTCATTTTGTCTTACGAAAAGTATTATAATTATGATAACGTGGTAGTTTACTATTTGGCGGGATGCAGATGCATGGTGCCTGCCATGCTTGCGCAGTTGTAAGAGCACCGCACTCGTTAACATCACTGGAAGCAAGAGGGCAGCGGTTTCTTGAAGGGATACCCGTGTTTGCTGAAGGAGAAATCAGTGATCCATGAAATAAAATTTTCGCAAAAGAAGTTATAGACAAAAAGAATAGCATGAATCATAAAAGTAAAGTGCCGAACAGCCTAAAAAGACACAAAAAGGAAATGAAAAACACCATAGAAAATGACTGCTAAGTGCTCAATCACTCTAATTTGCTGTGATTCACCACCACAAACCCAGCAGTGCAACACGAGTTAGCAGTCCGGAAAGAAATCCTAATTGTAGCAACCGATATCTGTGCTTTAAACCCAGAAAAAAATTACCCCTGCACAACCATTTAATTATAGAAACAGAATTCCTTGTGCTCCGAAATGCGAAGAAGTTCACGGGACGCGACAGGTGAAACGCTCAATGTAGATTCTCATGACATCCTAGTTCAAGCCTCCAATGATGCAGTAAGGTAGGACATATAGGCTTAATGAAGGTTCTATATACAGCCCGCTTTAAGCCTACAAATGGAGAAAATGGAAATATGTACCACTTCAGAGGTCTAGCGTAGGATGTTAATGTATAGAAATAAGTCCTCCTCATAATCTATTTAAGCCTACGAAGTTGCAAACTTTTGAGGCTTAAATCAGAGTTAAAATTTCAACTCGGGAGCGCACCTATTAACATTGCTTATGCAAAGAAAAGTATCTAAAGCAGGTTTTGTTGGTTCTATGATATCTTCGCATGCATTTCCAGGATTTGAAAAAGAATTCAGTACCTTAAAACATTCAAAATTTTTTTTCGTGAAAAAGTTGCATACTAAATTCCTAGGAAAGTGCCGGTCCATGACAAAACCATTTGAGAATATTTCAATCCCAAAAAATCTTAATAAAAGTCGTTAAATACGAACATTAGGTATTTTTTGAGCGTTATAAAATTCAATGTAATTGAATAGAAAAGTATAATATCATGAGAAAGGTTTTTAATTCTTGAGCATTTTTTTGCATATTTTATTATTAAAAAAACACTTTTTTGACATTTAATCTGTGAGTACAAAGTTCTAAACTTTTTTAGGAATCACAAGTGTAAAACCAATATTTAAGAGACCAGTAATGTGTTTAATTTATACATAAAATTTTAGCATAAATATAGAGAATTATTATTTTTTTGCTTACAGCTTGCACAAGAGTGCTCCAAGGAGAATATGGCTACAATGGTAGTACATGCAAGACTTGTTCGTACTCGAGTAATAACATGCATCAATACCTTCGTTCGTTACTTCAGGAGAGCTGTAGCAAAACTTCCTCGAGAAAGTGCGCACTAAACAACGATGCAGTACAACTAAAGGGTCCGCGGTCTAAACATGTTATCTGAAATTTCACAAATTTTAGACGGCGAAGGAAAATCGTTGTAATCTTCTCAATTTTCAATATTTTCTTAGACAAAAATAATACACGTTAGTTTTATAGCAACTGTACTTTTATTAACATTAATAAAATTTGCTGCAAACTTTAATTGTGTAAGGGCCTATGGTTTGTAATAAAGTCAACATTATTGACACAAAACTTATACTATTTGTTAAAAGTATAAAAAAGTGCGAGTATGTAATATTTGCTCTTTTTAATGCAGGTTTAAATAAGGTTGCTCTTTCTGCACATTGCATTACAAAAATGTAAGAACTTGTCTCTAAATATAAGTTGGGGAAGATTAAGTTATAATTGCCTGCGCGGAAAAGGTTTAGTGAGAGAACCATGACTCAACATTGCTCAACATTGGATAAGCGTGGGGTAATTATGGCTCAAGATTGGGATCTAATTCCACTATTTAGTTAAAATTTAACATTTTGTTTTATTTAAGGCTTAGAGTTACACAATTTTGGGACTTCCGTTTCTGGCATGAAAGTGTAAAGTAGTGGGAATTGTTGATGCTGAGTTTTTCTGATATTGTGGTGAAATTTGAGGTGAGTGGATTGTGGAAGTGTGTAGAAGGTTGTGCAGGTGAGAGATCCAATTGGGGGATTGTGAGATTGCAAAGGGGAGGTAGATATTTTGGAGGATTGAGATAGATTTATGTGGAAGTTTGTTTGGGGATTTGTGACAGGGTGGGAAGACTGTTTTGACGGATTGGTAGTAGCAGGGTTGGGTAGCGACAAAGAAAGGCGAGACAGCGACGGTAGAGGCAGGAAAGCATAAAAGGCGGTAGTGTATGAATTTGATTCATGGCTAGCGGAGCGAGTATCTCCACGAAAGAAACAGATCTAGAGCAGGAAATGTTCAGTACGTCCAAAGAAGAGATAAAGGAAAGGAAGGCAAGGGCGAAGTATAAAAAAACTATAGAAAAGGAAAGATTAGGAGCAATAGCGTAGGTTCAATCGAGGCTTTTATAAAAAGAAATAGAGGGGAGAGGGAAAGCAGTGAAGAGATGGAAGATTTCGGGGCAAACGTGACGGAAGCGGAGATGAAAGTGAAGTTACGATTAAAGAGGAAAGACTAAAGGAAATTCGCGAAGTGATGGTAGAGGTAATAAGGATTTATGAAGAAAAGAAGCAGAAAAGGGGAGAGTAATTAAAGAAGGAAATTAGGCGGAAAATAGCTGAAGTTAAGAAGGAAATAAAAAAATGGGCAGAAATCAGGGAAAAGTTAGAAAAGAGGATGCAGTGATTAGAACAAAAGCTAGAAAAGCAGGAAGAAGATAATAATAAAAAGGTAGAGGAGATGCAAGGTAGGATGAAGAAACTTGAAAGCTCGAACCGGGATTGTGGTGGGGAAGAGAGTGGGAATAAGGAGATGGAAAGGCTGAGAAAAATAGAACAAAGAATAGAAAGGAAAGAGAGGGAAGAAAGGAAATTGAACATAGTGATAGAGGGTATAAGATTATCGGGAAAAGAGCTGAAGAAAGGGGTGGACGAAGTACTAAAAAGGATTGGTGCTAAGGTGCTAAGGTGCATAAGAGGGAGGGGATGACAAAAAAGAGGTTATTATATGGAAGTCCAGAAAAATTAAAGGATGATTTGACATAGGTAGAATGGAAGATGCAATATAAATTGAGGAAAATAGCAGAAGAAGAAAAAAAGGGAAAGAGAACATGTGTTAAGTATGGGAGAATACAGATAGACGGAGTGTGGTGGGATTGGGATGAAGAAAGGAAACAGATAGTAAGAAATGAGGTGCAGGGAAGCTAGGAGAGGAAGGGACAGGAGATAGGAAAAAAAGAAATAGTAGGAATGAAAAAAATATAAGAAACGAAAGTAGGGAAGAATAGAAGATTTTTTACTGGAATATAGCAGGATTGGAGCGAAAGGATAGGGAGTTTAAGAGACATTTGATAGAATGGGAAAGAGGAAGAATAAAAAGGGTAGAGAAATGGCAGGAATGGTGATGGGAGTGAGGAATGAATGTATAACAGGGAAAGATAAGAAAGACACGAAAGGACAAAAAGAAGGATTAATAGTAGAAGAGGTAAAGATGAGAGGAGAGAAGTGGAAGGTAGTGGGGGTTTATGTAAACGGTGATATGCAGGAGAAAGCCGAGGAGATGAAAGAAATGATTGAAGAAAATAAAGAAGAGAGTAGGCTGATAATAGGTGAGGATTTCAATGCGAGAATAGGCGACAGAGGAGGAAGGGAATGGGGAGAAGAGAGAGGAAGAAAATCCAAAAATAAGGTACTAAATGGGGAGGGAAAAAAGTTGTTGAGGAGCTTCGAGGAGTTGGGATGGTACATCTTAAACGGAAATATAGAAGGAGATGAGACAGAAGAATATACACGCTCAGGAGGTGAAAGGGGAACGTTCATTGATTATGTGCTGATGGATCATGAGGTAAGAGAGAAGGTTAAGAAACTAGAGATAGGTGATTATATTGATTCGGATCAATTTCCCTCAATAGTGATGTTAGAGGGACAAATAAGAAAGAGCAATATGAATAAAGGGGAAGCAAATGTAAACAATGTAGGAAAAGGGGATCGGTCAAGGGAAGCCAAAGAACAGCTTAGAGAAACGATCAGAAATATCAAAATGGGAGGGGGAAATGTGGCCGAGGAGATGGAAAAAATGATAGAAGAAATAAAAATAGGATTAGAATGCACAAACAAAAATGAAGTTAGTTAAAGGGGGAATAGAAGTGGATGGGATGAGGACTATAAAGAGAAAAATAGATGTCAGAAAGGAATAAAGAAAGTGGAGAAAAGAAAAAAAGTAATGGGAAAGAATATAGGAAAAAAAAGAGTATACTGAGTTGTGTTATTAAAAGAAAGAGAAAGAGAATAAAGGGTTTGAGGAAGAGGCGGAGAAGGCTAGGACGGCAGATGAGGTATGGAAGGTAGTAAATAAAGAAAGAAAATGAAGAAAAAGACTAAACCAAGATATCGAAATGGAAGAATGGAAGAAATATTTCTTGGATTTGCTAGGAGGAGTAGAGAGAAAAGTCGTAAAGGGAGCAAAATATAGTAGAGTAAGAGACGAGGAAGAGGAAATATTAAGGGAAGAAATAGTTAAGGTTTTAGGAATAATGAAGGATAGAAAGGCATCTAGTATAGATGAGATTCCAAATGAAGTATGGAAACATGGAGGGGAGGAACTAGAGGAATGGGCATAGATAATTTGTAATAGAGTATGGAGAGGAGAGGGGTGGTCAGAGTTACGGAAAGCAGGAGTAGTTTTACCAATAGTGAAGAAAGGAAAAGGAGAGTAGGTTACAGATTATAGGGAAGTGACGTTATTGGGGGCGTTTTGAATCATTAGATCGAGGGGAAATAGAAAAAGTTATGGTAAAAAGGGGACAAGAGAGGTAATAATAAAGAGAGTATCAGAAATTTTTAGAGAGATAAAAGGCAGGATAAAGGTAGGAGAGCAAGTAGGAGATAGTTTCTGGTTAGTGAGAGGTGTGAGGCAAAGATGTCGATTGAACCCAATTCTATTTAATTTATTAATATGAGACTTGAAAGAAGAAATGAGGAGAAACGGTTGGGGCGGAGTTAGGATAGGGAAGAAAAAAAAATATATATTCTGGCATACGCAGACGACATAGTGTTGATGGCAGAGGATGCAGAAGGGATGGCGGGATAATTACAGGATTAGAGAAATACTTACATGGGAAAAGGTTAAATGTGAATGTAGAAAAGACAAAGATAATGAGGTTTAGAAAAGGAGGATAAAGGAAGAAAGAACGGACAGGGAGATGGAAGGGAATAAAGTTAGAAGGAGTAAAAGAGTATAAATATTGGGGATATATCTTGCAAACGAATGGAGATCATACAGCTTATGTAAGAGAAAGGATAAAAAAGCAGCAGGGGTAATGTAACAGATATGGGGGATAGGACAAAGAAGTTTAAAAAAAATTGGAGAAGGAAAATATGGTTATTTGATACGCTGGTATGGCCAGTATTAGGTTAAGGAGCGGAGATATGGGGGTGGAAAAAAGGAAAGAAATTGACAGTTCACAAGAAAGGTATATAAGGTGGATACTAGGGGCAGACTGGAGAACGCCAGGATACATGGTGAGAGAAGAAGAGCAAAGGGATAAGTTAAGTATTAGAGCGGGAAAGAGGGCATGAAAATTTGAGACGGAGCTGAGGGAAGGAAAGGGAGGAGAGTTGGCGAGAAAGTGTTTGATGGAGGTAGAAGCGAGGAGAGTCTGGGTGATCGAATTAACGAGATGGGAAGAAGAAAGGAGGGAGTTCTTTAATGATAGAGAAATAGAAGACGGGACTGGAGTGAACTATGAAGAATTGGAAAAAAGGGAGAGGGAAAGAAGGAAGGAGTGCCAAAGTATTTCGAAAAGGGATGGGGAGAGAGAAGGTGGACCAGAATAGCAAGATTCAGATTGGGAATCGAAGTAAGGAAGGGGATGTACTGGGAAAAAGAAGAGAACAGAAAGTGTAGAATGTGTAAATGGGAGGAGGAAACATGGGAGAATGTACGGGAAGGATGTAGGAGAAGAATGGAAGTTAAAGAAAGCTGGAAAGAGAATGTGGTTAAGATTCTAGGGGAGGATGGATTAGGAGAAGAATGGATGAAGGAGTTGGAGGGTGCTAAGAGCGAATGAGAGACAATGAAAGAATGTGTGTGAAAAAAGGCAAAAAAAAGTAAAAGCAAAAGGAAACGGAAGTCGCTTAGATTAGAAGCGTAAAGATTGTAAGTAATGGTAAGGTAAAAGTTAAGCAGACTAAGATGCGTTTGCGTTCTCATGCTCTCCCTCCCGCTGGCACTATCGCTTTCGTTCGCTCGCTCACTCGTTTGCCAATAAGTCCTAAATTGCGCTACCGCAGAAAATAGAGATAAGAAACTGGATATAAGACTTATGTAAATAGTTGTAAATAATTGTATATATAGAAAGGATTAGATTGAAAAATGTACAGATATAAGCGGGAAGATTGTAAGGAATGGAAGTCATGTAAACCCTTGCGGGACACATTATGAATAAAGAAGAAGAGTTTAACAATTTGGTAGAAATTTGAACCGTTTTGTTGAAAATTATATTTTGTTGGGAAATTTGACCTTCTCTATTCAAAAGAAAATATTTATTAGTTGGCATATGTACTATTATATTTTTGTTCGGATATTAATTTTTAATCAATGAAGATGTTTTTAATTGTTTGAAAATTGAATTATTGTTTTGAAAAATAAACAATTTCTTTAAAAATACATTTTTTTTAAATTCCACTGTATTGTAGAAACTGCGCCTTTTTGAGTTAATAATTTATTTTTTAAATAAAAAATAATCTCTTTTATTTAAAATGTAACGGAATGCTGAACAGTGAAACATTCTGTACGACACTATCGGCCCCTACCCACACTCACGAATATGGCCCTGTATGACATATTAAATACAGGTAAAACATCATGAAAACCTGAAAATTATATCATTCAACTGTAATGATCATCCAACAGAATACATAAGTGCTTTAATATAAACTGTTTTGAGCAAAATACTTTTAAGCTGGTAAGTATTTGCTCCGATAATGAAATTTGCACGGCAGCATAGTAAATCAACAAGTTTCGGAGGTTGTTGCGTCAGTGTGTTACATTTCTCAATTATGTTTTCTCGATTCCTTCCTTTAAGGAATATGAAGTATCCCAGTTATTTTTAAAACGTATTATTAAGATTATAATATTTCAAAATTTATATAATTAGGTTTGAGTTTATTGAAGGTTAAGTCGGCAAACCCTTTCGGCTATAAATTTTAAAAAGATGCTGTAGATTTTTAAAGTAGAAATTAATGTCCGATATACAGGAATTAGGTGAACTCTATTAAATTTTGTTCCTAAATCAGATAAAGAAAGAATGAAATGAATGCCCTTGTCATGTCACAAATTTTGTGCGGGCCTCCGTAAATGATACCATAGCAAGGCGGCAGATCTTTTGGTTTCATTAGATTTGGTTAAAAGAAATTTCTTCTGTTTCTCTGGCAAATCTCAGCTTCACAATTACACAGCCACACACAAAAAAAGTGTGCGGATCTGGTAACAAGACACACGTATTCCTGTGGATTCTGGGGCGCTGAATTTAAATTCGGTATCAAAAATCACTTATCACGTCATGGTTGAGCCATACTCTTAAAAAATGACGAAAAATCATGCACTGAGGCAAATAAATTTCAAAATAATGCCAGTGATGCAATTTTTCACTTGAAAAACATGTCGACAACTGTGAAGGATCAACCCTTGCCTGATATCAACTTATTTAACATAACTTTACCCAACAGAATCTGACCTCACCTAACCTGAATTAACAGAAATTTATTGAACTACACGTAAAGCTCTGGAAGCATATTTTGCCAGTAGGAAATGTGTGCTACATCAAATGGGTCAACTCGAGCCTAACCTAGAAATAAATCTAACCTAACTAACTAACTAACTAACATAACTTAACATAACTTAACATAACTAACCTTACCTCACGAAACACAATTAAACTGATTGTGTTGTCCCGTTGTGTTTGCGGTACCGTTTCATTCAGCTTCAGCTTAACCTACATAGAGGTTTAACCTATCCTTACCCAACAAAACCTGATCTATCCTAAACGATTACGCTGGCAACCTTGTTCTTGTGTACTTTCATATTTTGACATTAATAGTAATAAATGTCTGGATTTTCGTAACCGCTTGTTGCTAGCATTATTCGCCTCCATGTGGTGACGGTGGGTAACGGATCCACATTGGCTGAGTCCCTAGGTAAACGGCGTTCATGCCGTCATGGCAGAAACAGGTAAAAAGTGTATTACGATGCAGGAAAAACCCCAGTATCGGCGTCTGGTCAGGGTGGGAAAGCGGGCTCTCCGACGTCGTCATCACGCAACCGTTGCTTTTCATCAATAGGTCACTTGGTTGGTGTAGAGTCTCATGCTACAAGGAAAAAAACCTCGAGCGTTTCTCAATCGCATGCCTGCAAGAATAAGTCAGATTCATTCTGTTACATTTGCAGTAAATATGAAGTGAGCAGTTTGCAAAAATCAATTGACGAGGAAGTAAAAAGTCTTTACGAAAAGTGGTTTGACCGTAAATTGCTGCACCAAGAAACAAAATAGGTTCCTCACGTCATTTGCAATTCCTGCAGACTTATGTTGTATCGTCTAAAAAATTCAAAGAACAAGAAGTACCGCAAATACTCTACACCAACCATATGAAAAAAACCCGTTATTGCGAAGGACTGCTACTTTTGCATGAATTTCGTCAAAGGGTTTAAAAACAAAAATAAAAATAACATTTCGTACATTAATGTGTGCACAGTCATAAGAGCAATTGAAACCAATAAAAATGCACGCTAGACTGATTTAAGCGCTTTAGAAGATGATAGAATTGAAGTTGAAAGTCAACGTCATGGAGACGGTAGTGACACCAGTGATCGAACAGAAAATAGTTCTGATGATTCCGATGAAAATGACGAAAAAGATGACGAATATAGCGAGCATAAAATGAAATTGAAGGTTCCTATATAAGTGCGGCAACTAGAACTGAATGATTTTATGAGAGATCTTGGAATCCCGAAAGACGGCGCTGAATTTGACGCTTCAGTTCTAAAAAGAAGAAATCTTCTAAAGCCAAAGACAAAAGTTTCATTCTATCGCGACAGGGAGAAAGAATTCAGAAAGTTTTTCGTTAAAGACGATGAGACGTCTTTAGTGTACTGCTCTAACGTTAACGGACTAATGAAACACTTGAAGAAAAATGTGTACAGAGAAGAAGAATGGCGACTTTTCATTGATTCGTCAAAATGCAGCATCAAGGCTGTTTTACTGCGTAACACGAATACTAACGCTCTTATCCCTATAGCCCACTCAACGGTCATCAAATAAGAATATAACAATGTTAAAATGCTTCTTGAAAAAGTTAATTATACGAATCACAAATAGCAAATATGTGGTGATCTTAAAATCATAACAATGATATTAGGCCAACAATCGGGTTTCACGAGAGAGCCATGCTCTATATGCCTGTGAAATAGCAGAGATCGAGCTAATCATTACAGCAAAAAACATTGGCCTTTATGAGATTCATTCAAACCTGGTTCTCATAATATCATCAACCAAAGCCTCGTTGATCCAAAAAAAATTGTACTACCACCCCTCCACATAAAGCTTGCGCTAATGAAGCAATTTGTCAAGGCGTTAGACAAAGATGGACAATGCTATAAGTATATATCCCTTAAATTATCTAATGTTTCAGACGCTAAATTGAGAGAAGGAGTCTTTGATGGACCACAGATTCGAATATTGACAAGAGATACTAATTTCGTGAGCCACATGAGGAAAATTGAAATGGATGCTTGGGAAAGTTTTAAAGCAGTAAACACAAATTTCCTCGGTAACATAAAAAGTCCAGACTACGAGAATATTGTTGCGAAAATGATAAGAAACTACAAAAAGTTAGGCTACTTGATGAATTTAAGACTTCACTTTCTAGATTCCCATCTGGATAAGTTTCCAGGAAATGTTGGTGATTTCAGCGAAGAACAAGGGGAAAGTTTTCATCAAGACATAAAAGTAATGGAATAACGGTATCAGGGTAGATGGGACGAGGTCATGATGGCTGATTTTTGCTGGATGTTGAAAAGGGAAACGAATGTATGTCTTAAACGTAAGCGTAACCCTTTGCATCGTTCCTCCGAAGAAAAAAGGACACGTTATAGCAGGCAGAAAATAGACTGAAGTAGGTATATAAATCAATTTAATTACGATAAAAAGCAAAATAAAATGTAAACACGAAAGATAGTATAAATATATCCCTTAAGTTTAAGAAAAGCAGAGTGAAAAAAATTTTGAATAAAACTTATTCTTTTGCATGTGAACCGTCTGCTCACATAGCTACACGTGTGGTTGAATTTCATTTAGTTAGGTTAGCTTAGGTCAGGTTTTGTTAGGTTAGGATAGATTAAACCTCTATGTAGGTTAAGCCGAAGTTGAATGAAACGGTACCGCAAACATAACGGAATAACACAATGAGTTTAATTGTGTTCAGTGGAGTTAAGTTAGGTTAGGTTAGGTTAGGTTAGGTCAGGTTTTTTTAGGTTAGGATAGGTTTCAGCTCTTTGCAGGTTAAGCCCAAGCTGATTCAAACGGTACCGCAAACACAACGGGACGACACAATCAGTTTAATTGTGTTTCGTGCGGTAAGGTTAGGTTAGGTTAGGCTAGGTTAGATTTATTTCTAGGTAAGTTAGAGTTGACCACTTCGATGCAGCATACATTTACTACTGGGAAAATATGTTTCAGAGCTTTACGTGTAGTTCAATAAATTTCTGTTAATTCAGGTTAGGTTATGTCAGGTTCTGTTGGGTAAAATTATGTTAAATAAGTTGATATCAGGCAAGGGTTGATCCTTCACAGTTGTCGACATATTTTTGAAGTGAAAATTTGCATCACTGGCATTAATAACCATGATGTGATGGGTGATTTTCGATAACGAATTTGAATTCAGCGCTCCAAAATCCACAGGAATACGTGTGTCTTGTTACCAGATCTGCACACTTTTTTTGTGTGTGGCTGTGTTATCAATTGTAAGCCAGAAACTTTTGAAGTCAGGATGAGATATCGATCACTCCCCAGAGACATAAGTGCAGTGTGTCTACTTAATTTTAACCGATAGACTCTTTGGGAAGAATCCTCATTCACACATTCCTTAGGGGCCGTTCGCATACTAAGTAACGCAATTTTCAACTAATTTTGAAACTTCCATTCCCGGTTGTAACGCAACATAACAAAACGTACACCTCCTCCCCCTCCCTCGGTAAAGTAACAAACCTTGATTTTGCTATTTTACCGCGTTTGAAATAGTGTGCATCCTAATATCACTACCAGAATATTCAAATATTACTTCTGATGTTTTCTAAATTAATAATTAGAAACTCAGAATAATTAGTTTATAAAATATTGATTTATTATTGCACAAGAAACAAAATAAAAAAGGGACGTAGAAAACGCTCACATAAGTTAGCGTTGTGTCTAAGGAGATGCCAACCATTAATTTATGTTATCGACGACTGGAATTTTGTTCGAACAAACTTTGGTAAATTTGGGACTGTTGTCAAAGTTCATATCATCTTTTTCCATCCACAAAGCATCTTCAGCGTCAGGATAGTCATCGTTTATAAAACATAAAAGTTAATTAATTTGGTCATTTCATTAAAATACAATGCTTTGTAACCATCGAGCAGTTTGCGATAACGTTTTGCAAGATCACACATTTTTATATTAGTCTTGACAAAACACGATAACAGCAACAACATAAGCATACACCAAAGGTAAACAAACCGCAGTCGTTTGTTTGCCTCTCACAATGCACCACATAAGCAGCGCTGCCAATATTAACACAACTCATTGCCAACATAAACCTATTAAAAGCCACGCTAATATTTGAATCAATTATCGCATAAAATCATAAAATCGACGTTACGTAACGCAGTTGATGACCCCTCCCCCCATGTGACACTTCGTAACAAATCGCCGGACCCTTCCCCCAGGCGCGTTACGTAATATGTGAACGGCCCCTTAAGAGCCCTGGAAGAAATGAATTTATCCAAAGGAAAGAAAGGGATAATGTGAATCTTTAAATTTCACCATTTATGAGAGATTTCTAGCAGGCTGAGGGGTAATAGCGGTTACCCCATAGAAAGCTATCCATTTTCTCCGGAATAGCTTTTTCAAGTCTAACTTATTTTTCAAACGGAAAAGAACAATTTTATTAGTTAAGGAAAAAGGAGTTTAAATAAAAGAAAAGATTTGGCTCAAGAAAAGGACACCACCACTTTGCTTGAGCTATCCATGGGGAAATACACCACATTTTCCTGCAGATAGTCCCTAATATCTTATACAGAAGCCCTATTGTTACCGAAACTGTCAATGAAATAACGAGACTGGCTGAAGAGTGAACTTAGGTGGGGCACAGACGAGTGTAGATTAATTTTAAAAGTGGTGTTAGGTGGCGCAAATTGGCTTGTGGATGAGGGACGTATAGACGCAAGAGGATCGCGCTGCCATCTGCCTTTATTGTAACAAAAGTGGAGCGTAAAAAATAAAAAATAAAATAAGTCAAGTGTACCCGGAATTGTCTCTATGTATTTTACATTTTACAGTAATAACTGCGCGTTTGGAATGCTTTTTGCAAGAAAATGGTTTTGATCGTCAGAATAAGGAGAAAAACTGTCTTATCGGGGCCTGGTATTAATCCCTGTCTGTTGACTATAAATCCTAAATGCAGTACTTCGGCGCAACGATACTCGCTCTTATCTGGGTTGATGGCCAAACCTGCCACGGAAATCCTGTCGAGGACCTTCTCCTCTCAATGCAGATGCTCCTCAAAAGACTCCGTGGCCACAATTATGTCATCAAGATAGTGGAATGCGTTGGGCCTCATCTCGGGAGTGATGATCTTATCATTCAATCTCTGAAAGGTGGTTGCGACCCCCCGTGAGACCGAAAGGCATATGAGTAAACTGGAATGAATTTCTACCAGAAACCATAAATGCCGTATACTCCTGGCAAAACTCGTCTGGAGGAATCTGATTGAAGGCCGCACTGAGATCGATCTTGCAGATCACTCTAGCGGCACGAAACTGCCTAAGTATGTCCGGCATCTACTGGAGAGAAGGCATCTCTCTTGAAGATGGCATTAGGCATCCTACACTCCAAAAAAAGCCAGTATCACCGTCACCCTTCTTGGCCATAAACGTAGGAGCCGACCATTCGCTAGAGGATTCTTTCATCATGCCCTAAGCAAGCATCCTATCGACTTCCGCGTACACGGCCTGCTGCACTTTACGGGGCACCACAGGATACCTTTCTGGTTAGCTAGGTGTCAAGTGCATGAACATCGCCATCCGTACCTAACATCCAAATCCCCTTAGAAGAGCTTCACCACGCCTAGAATCTCGTCCCTGGAACAGTTTGCTAAAATAATAGAAGATCTTCGGGAACTTTCCAAATCTTTTCCCAAAACGTCCAGGATCTTTGCAATCAAATCGCCTCGAATAAGTGTCCTTGTTAAACCGGGGCTATACAACGCGTCGACTGAGATGGCATCGATAGAAATCTTAAGGTGCATTCTACCGCGTACTAACTCAGCCTGTAAAATTCCGGCGATCTGTTCAGAATCGGAAAATTTTTGTGTACCCCCCTCAGCGATCTTCATCTCGTCTGGACCTAATTTTTTGCGTTCCATCTAAAAATCTGCAGACCTGCAAATTAGTGCTGTTTTCCGCTTCCGGTTTTAGATCAGGTAAAGTACCCACAGAACGCGCCGAATCATTCCCTTCTACGATTTTCATTTCGTCCAGATCTAGTTCTTTAGGTTACGGTTGAAAATCTATAAGAACACGACGCCAAAGTGATGGGGATAAATCACTTGAGTAGAGTTTTTCAGTAAACGACATGGTGTCGTCTGTCGCTTTCTGTTTTAAATCAGAAAATGTATCCCCAGGACACGGTGAACTACCATTCTCCCCGTGCACAAGAGCTTCGACCAAAATTAAAGTTGAGGCCTCTTTGAAAGACGCGGTAGTAAAAATAAAATTATTGGGGGGGGGGGTGAATCTCGGAATAGCGTCTCTTCGGACTCGGCGGCGCTCCAATTGTATGACTGTAGCCTTTCTTTTAGTCCCTTGATGATTCAACTTACCATCAAGAGAGTCATGCGACTAGCGAACCCTCGGGGATTAGTTCCTACGCAGGTTCATGTATTAGCTCCTGAAATTGTTCCTGTGCATGAACCCACAGCTCAATTGGCTCGGTATCGAAACCTGTACAGGATCATTCAAAGGTTACCACGCAATTTCGTGAAATTTCGGGTAGAGGAACATGTGCAGGTTCCCCCGAGGTTTCTTTACAGAAATTCTCAACTTGAACGTGATCAAGATGTTTCGGAAAGAAAATATACCTTTCTTCTCTCCTCTCAGATTCTACGGCACAAAATGCTCAACCCAGAAACGAAAACAGATTAAAAATAATTAAACGTAATTGGAATCTGGAATTGCTTTTGAGTGTGGTTTCTGAACCCCCTTTTCTGAGTTTGAAAGGAATAAGCTGACATAAAATTTGAAATCACCCCTATTCGTGAAATAGAACTGAAAATCTAGGTTAGAACAGAACTTAGGCATATTGAAAGAAATTGAATTCCATGCAGTCAGAGAATACTAAAAGTGGAATTGAAGTAGAGTTTGATTATTGGGATGAAAATATAAGTTGATAATAATAGCAGTCCCCAATATGTGACGTAAGACTGTTTCAAATTCAATTTCTATTCAGCTTTAGTGTTGAGTGCATGTTTGTTGTTTGTGCTGCGCAAACAATATCATAAAAAATGTTGTGCACAATCAGCACGAAAGAGAAAGTTACAATTATTAGTCACAAAACTATACTCAAACCTTTTTAGATGCTTCAAAAATCTTTGAAGTTTCTTGAAAATCATTCATTTTTCTGTATATCTTTAAAATGTCATCGAATTCTTTGAAATCATTGAAAATATCTTGAGATTTCCTAAAATCACTGAAAGATTCCTAAAATCCTTTAAAGTCTCTTTGATATCTCTTCAAATTATTTTTAATTAATTAAAATGTTTAAAACCACTTATTATTGAAAAATGTTGACATAAGTCGCCGGTAATTGAACTTATAACCCCAATTATTACACATTATAATTTTTCATGACAGATTGCCTTAACGCACACTTTTCAAATTGCCAACAATAATGAAAAAATGGTTTTTATATACTTTATGCAAAGATATATCACGATTTTTGCCTTACTTTAGGCTAAACAAATCAATTTGAGTAAAAATCCTATCTGAACCGTGCTTGGCAGTCTACAAAGTGGTAAAGCCTTATAGATTTCGACGTTACTGACCGAGTTTGACGTGATGTTAAAATCATCCCTATGCAGCGCCCCAACTCTTTCTGTTCTGTTAGCATGTAAGCGGTATCGTATTTTAAAAAAATCTAAAAGAAGGCGGTCCGATGAGGTAGGCCTGTTTTCGTATCGACTTAAACAATGAATCTTTTACTAAAATAGTTCAAGTTTATACCGACCAAGAAGATGATTTTTAAATCAATAGTTTAATATATTTGTAAAACAGTCCATTTTCAACCAAATGCTTGAATTTTCATCCAAAAATAATATTATTTCAACCAAAAATAGAATACTTGAATTTCCCTTTAAAATTTTAATACTGAAAAAATTATATTTTTCGAAAATTTTTTAAATTTTCGGTTAAAAATTTACTTACATTCAAAGGAAAAGAGTTTTCAATCATTTTTTCAAACAAAGAATTGAATTTAATTTATTTATAACCTAAAAGATGAATTTTCCATTAGAATGATGAATACTTAACTGAAATAATTAAATTTTGAACGAAAAAGAAGAAATTTCTTGCCTTATACCAAAAATTATGATTGGTATACTATAATTCCCTACCCTAACATAAAAATTGCCTTTTCCAACTTTGAAATTATTATCATTCTTTAAGAAAGTCCCTGTTCGAAAATCAAAATTATAAT
>NC_046663.1:23164359-23170862 GCF_010883055.1 Belonocnema kinseyi
AAATCGCGGTAAAATTTCAGCCACAACCACGTCTCATGACCATGAGATAGGTTGTTACAGTCTATAAAGGAATCAATACGACGATCCAGCAAAAGCCGTGCGACATAAGAACACGGAGCGACTCAAGGACAACCGCCTTCTGCATTTTTCAAGTGTTCTAGCATATTGCTGACACGCAGGGATGCTTTTTAGGCCATTAGCAAGTGAAAGCTCGGCACCTCTAAGAGCGCTGATGATAAGGACGATCAGCTAACAGAATATTCCGGGTACAGTCGTTGCAACTCCCTTATAAGGTCTCGATACATCTCTTTCTTTTCATTCTCCTTGGTTATGATGTTTTTGTCAGCTGGTGCCGAAAATTCGATAACGAACATGGTTGGCTTTTCGAAGTCAAGAAGAACCATGTCAGGCCTCGAGTGAGCAACAGAAACAATTATCGAGAATATAAAGTTCCAGTATATGCGGCACTTCCCATTCTCGACAATTCACTCAATTTCCCTAGGAGCATTTCGAGGAGCGATATTAAGGTAAATGCCGTAGGAGTGACACAGATGTTAATAAAGCACTCTTAGTGCCGCATTGTGCCTTCGAATGTAGGTCGTTCCCGCGTGAGTTGGACAACTAGATAGCATTTGAACTAAATGCTCGGGGTGTGCATTGCGTGCTCTGCAGCTATCATCGGGAATGTCTTGGCTCAAAATGTGGCGACGGTATGTTAAGGTGGAAATGACACCGTCTTGGCATGCAAAAATGAAACCCTCAGTACCAGACTTCAATCCAGGTGATTTAAGAAAAGCAAACGTTAGCTCACAAGACATTGACTGATCCTTCACATTTCTGTGAAAGATACCGTGCATCCACTTATCGAGGAGCTGTTCACGAAAGTTTTTCTTTTGTGCTTTCTTAATCCGGGCTTCCAGGAGTGAGTACTCGAGAGAGATAAGATTTGATGCATTTTGCTCACCCCTAATACTGAAGTCAAGTCCGCGTGTTTTAGCAGCCTCCTTCGCTGCTCTGTACAGAAACGCTCCTTTGCCCACTGCTTCGTGATTCCTGACCGTTTTAAGAAGAGGAGACTCAATATTCTATGACCCCCTTGACGGCGTGACATGTACAGTCGCGGAACGGAAGACTTAAGATGCATGCTTTTGTTCATGTGCATAACCTTTCTTGTCCCGATATCAAGAGATCTGAGCTCGTTCTTTGTCCATGGAATTACTCCAAATGAATAGAGTAGTACCGGCACGGCAAGCATGTTCGTTGCAGATACTTTGTTCCTCGCCGACAGTTCGGAAGACCAAATCTGTCGGATGAGAAGTTTTTATCTGCTTCAGAGAGTATCCTTTATAGATGTCACATCCTGAATGCGAGTCTGTGGCACGCCCAGGTATGTATAAGTATCTCCAGCGCAAAGGTGTCGTATGGCGCTTCTATCAACGAGCTCAGGATCTTCAGGGATGCCATTAAGTTTTCTTCGCTTCAAATAAACCTTGGCGCATTTGCCTAACCCAAATTCCATTCCAATTTCCTTAGTGCCATGTAAAATACATGAGTGACCTTGTACTTTCGATCTGCAGGTTTGCCGCACAAGTACCCGTCGGAATGGCGAAGTGCTAGAGATAGTGGCAATAATGTAAGGCAAAAGAGCAGTGGGCTCATGGTGTCGCTCTGAAGGACACCTCTCTGAAAGGTGACCTTGTTAGTCGTCACACGATTTTTGCCAGATGAGATAGTAAATCTGGTTTTCCAAAGCGGCATCATTCTCTTTATTCATCCAACTATTTGCGGATGAACCTTTAAGATTTCCAAAAGACAGATGATAAGTCTATGGGAGGTCGAATCGAAAGCTTTCCGATAATTAATCCAGGCCATCTATAGGTCACGCTTTCAGAATGCTGCATCTTTGCAGACACATCTATCGATGAGCAGGTTCTCCCGACATCCGGCTACGCCTTTCTTTCAGCCTCGTTGCTCATACCTTTCTTGCCACACAGGTTCAATTGCCCGAACAATCCTATCGTTTAGGATAGCTGCGAATATCTTATAAAGTGTGTTCAGACAAGTTATTGGCCTGTGATTCTTCGGGTCAGCTAAGTTGCCTATTTTAGCAGGAGTATTGTGCGCCCTTCCACCAACCACTCTGGAATCGGCTCTTCCGACTTCAAATATGAGGTGAAAATACGGGCCAAATGCTGATGGGTTAAAGAAAACTTCTTCCACCAGAAGGTTTTGATACAATCTGGTCCCGGTGCGGAATAGTTCTTCATCCCTCTTAATACTTTTTTCACCTCCTCGGCAGTGATGGGTGGGCATTCTTTATCAGGTGTTATGAGGGCAACACACAACTCCTTGTAGCTATTTATATTTTCTGAGTCTTCGTCCAGTCTATGCTGAACTTCGTAGACTTCTCTCCAAAATACTTCGAACTCCTCTGGTTTGGATGGGTGTTCGACAGTAACTGGAGGGTCTTGGAACAGTCAAGATGGGTCAGAGAGAAACTGTTGATTTTCTCTGACCCACCTCTCCCTCCGCTCTAGACTTCTCTTAGCGTCAGATAGTATCCGTATTCTCTCAACAATATGCTGCCTGATGGTCAGCAGCTTTGACTTGTTAAGTGTATGATAATGGGTCCGGAGTTCGTGCGCGATCTTTCGAACATTGGCGATAAAATTCCTGCCAGATGTGATGTAGTCAATCACACACTGAATGCGGGACGCGTCCTGTCTTGTCCAGCCTATCTTTATGGCAAGTTAATGCATTCGTCTTTGGTATGTGATCAGCCGTTGGTTTTGTTTTACGGTTCGCATCGACCAACGCTCTCGCTGCATTATACACACAATAATTCATAGCCCAGAGGTCGGATTCTCCACAAAAATGTCCACGAAGCTCGTCATCCATTTCAGCCAGATCTTTAGGCTTGAGAGAACCTTGGTGTTGATTTTTCACCGGGTCGTAAAGCATCGCTCTTCATCTATTGGATGCCTGCCTGTGGTTGGTCTTAGTGTCGCCTCTCTTTCTTTGTTTCTGGCGTGTTCTAGCTGTGGTAGAGAAGGCGTTCCGCTTAAATAGCCTCTTTTACGGAGTATTTTAGCATGGTTTCGCAGACGTTGCTGCGAAAAGTGCGATAGCTCCGGATGTTTCTCGCACCACAGAGCATGCAGCCGTGCCATGTAACCCCGTTCAGGGGCCATACTCGCATCGTAGCACTTTAACAAGTCGTGATCCAGTCGCTCCGTCCACCCAAAGGTCGCCAGATCCCGCCAAACCATCGAATTGAATCCATTTTCATTCGCTCTCCCAGCTCTAGATTGGTCGGCATTGTTGGCCGACCCATTGTCCGGAGCCATGCGGGTTCTGTTGTTTTAAACCGCACTTACTACAACTATGTTTGGTGTTGTCATTGTTGTTCCAACGAGAAGCTAGGGAAACGGGTTCGTCAATCCTTGCAGAGCCCCGCATGCAAGGATAAGGCTGCGTACTCTGAGAGGTCGCCCGGTATCCCGGAGTCACCAATCTACACACCTCACCCAGGTGCCATTCAGCTTTCGGCACGGTTTTCACACCTCCGCTTGGCTGTTAATTCCTTCGGGACCACCCCTGGACAATTGTCCGCGACTGCCTATTTATTTTTGTAACCATATTCAGCAGAAACCCTTGGTACAGAGACCCTCTATCCGCAACCTGAGGATGCGTTCGGTGGCTTTGTCAATTTATATGATCAAAACTTTAGGTAATTCCCTGTCAGAAATCATAAATATCAACCTTTTAGAAAATTTTATGACCTGCATCTAATATGATAAATATTTATAGAAACGCTCTTAATACAACATTATTATCATCAACAAAATATGAAGTTTTCTGAGATTAGTAGAAATGATAAAGAGAAGTTTGATTTAAATACGTATAAATAGAAATCCTTATTGAAAAATAAAATTCGATAACTTCCGTGAATAAATGGTTATTGTTTCTCATAAATATATTTTAACAATGTAAGCCGGATATTTTTCTTATACTAACAATTTGCAATGTTTTCTATTACAAAAAATAGATCGAATGAATAAAAAATGTATTACGCTACTTTGAATATTCAAATACAGTGAAACACTTCAATAGCGCTTCCTGCTATAGCCATTCCGAGAATTAGAGCCGCGCCATAGGTAGATACTATATAACAGGAACAGCGCGAGGTCCGCGGGGCCAGCGGTTGTCAATCAGGCGAACAGTCAAACGTGAACAAACAAAAGCGGAGCGGGTTACAATGAGTTAGCTTAAACTCAAGGTCATCCCGAAAATCGGCGCTATAAAAGAGTTTCACTGTAAATATTTTTCAAACTTCTAAAATACTTATTGTGTGAGAACATTTTTTATAGGGTGTAATATGTCTATATTATGAAAAACTAACTTTATTTAAATAAATAAAGTTATTTTTCTTTTTTTAATAGAGAAAATTGTTAGTTTCTTTTGTCTTATTTAATATGTAAAATCGTCAAGTAAGGAGTGACCGTAAAAGTTTTATAATAATTAGCATTAAATTGTAGCCTACAGACTTCTGAATTTGTTAGATTTTTAAAATTAATCTAATTTGTTGAATTTTCTGAATTCCTTGAATACTTTGTACTTCTCGAACTATACGAATTCTTTGCATTCCTTGAATTCTTTGTATTTCTTGAATGATACGAATGCTTTGAATTCCTTAAACTCTTTCTATTACTTGTACTATTTAAATTTCTTGAATTATTAAAATTCCTTGAATTATTTAAATGCCTTAATTTCTTGCAATTTTTTAAATTATTAAAGTTTCTTTGATTATTCGAATTTTTAGAGTTCCTTGGATTCCTTAAATTCGACGAATTCCTTCAATTTTTCAAATTCCTTATATTCTTCAAATTTCTTAAATTCTTCGTATATTCTGAATTTATGAAATCACCTGAATTCTTTAAATTCCGAAACATTTTTGAATTACTTGAATTTCCCAAATTTATTCAGATTTTGAGAAATCTTTACATTAATATTATATGAAATGTATATTTAAAGAAAAAATATTTAGCAGATGCTAGAAACTGCGCTATAATTATTTCAAAAAGTGGATAAATTGAGAATTTATATCTTGTTTGAGAAGAAAATAAGAAAAGTTATTGTTGGCGATTCAAAGCGATATATTTTTAAAAACTTTTATCTGGAACACGTACTTAAATTTTATGAGTGATATCCTTCAAATCTCTTGAAGTTTTCAATAATGTTTATGAAATTGTAAAATCCAATAATTTCGTTAAATATCTACTACATATCCCTTTAATCATTTTTTAATCCCTTGCCCCTTAACCCCGTTCTCTAAATCTGCTTATAGCTTTAATTGTAAATTTTTAATTCATTAAAGAATTGTAGAATTTATTTAATAAATGTAATATTATTATTATCATTATCACACTATTAAGGTTTCTCACTTAAATCCATTAGTATCCAAGGTCTTTTGTTTCAGGCGTCATTCAAGCTACTAAAACTCTTTTTCTAAACTATTTACCGCCATACTTTTCTGTCCTGGCATACTTCTCTAAATTATTTTATGTCCATGCATGTCCATGCATGTCCATGCATTTTTTCACGCATACTCTCGTCTTTCTGTGACTTTTTACGTCTCTTCTAACTAGGGTCTCAGTTACACATTTTAATCATTCTTCCCACGGTTGGCCTCTGGGCACGCTGCCATTTACTTTAGCTTGATGCACTTGTTTCATTAGTTATTTTTTTGGGCATTTTCTCAACATGCCTGAACCATCTTAACCAATTTCTTTCCCATGTGCCTACTAGAGTCTTTTCTACACCACATTCTTTGAGAATTATCTCGTTACAATCTCATGTCAATTGCGTTAATTTTACTCTTCTATTTTTCTTGATATGTCTACATATGTCGCGCCTATTGTTTTTTCACTCTTTCCTTCTAACACTGTAGTTTTTGTTTTATTTGCGTTAATTTTAAGGACCATGCTCTTCATTCCTGCATTCAGTTTATTCAACATTCTTTGCAAGTCTACGATTGACTCTGCCATAACAAGCTTATCATCTGCGAACGCTAACCCACGTACCCTTACTTTTTCAAGTTCCACACCCTTTTCGTCGAAAAGAGTCATTCTTAAGCACTTGTCTATAAATAGCACAGGCCAACAATTCTCAGAACCAGAGACCAGACCTACTATACCCGAAGGTTTTTGCTGCGCTGAATCCGAATCTAACCTCAGAAAAATTCCATCACCCTCAGTTTTCGAGATATTCTAACCTAAAAGGGTCAAAAACCCGTTATTTTGATGTGTTCGAGGCCCCGTAACATCGCGAAAAATTTTTTTTTTACAAACTGACAATGGCATCGTAAAGAACTACTCTTTACCTTTCAAAATGCGATGCCGAACTTTTTGATAAGATTTTTCATAGCCGAGATATGGCGGATTCAAATATGAAAAATTTCACCCCCAAGCCCGGTAACTTTCGAGCCCATAACCTGAGACTCC
>NC_046663.1:23170962-23185445 GCF_010883055.1 Belonocnema kinseyi
TTGCTCGACACCTTGACAAATGTAATTCCATGTAGAAACATGCATTTAAATAAAATATTTTACCAAAAAAGTTACCCACGCTTTAACTTGACAGACTGTATAGCAAAAAACGGTGTTTTTTGCACATTTAGGTTACAATATCTCGAAAAGTGAGGGTGATGGAATTTTTCTGAGGTCGGATTCGGATTCAGCGCAGCAAAAACCTTCGGGTATACTAGGTCTGGTCTCTGGTTCCGGACCTTTGTCAAATTTTGTCGGCCTGTGTAGTCTAAATAACCATGAAGCATGATGTACCCTTGTCTAACTCCTTGAATAATATTAAAACAGTCACTCAATTTCCCATTTACCCTTACACTCGCTTAGCTACGGAACTTAGTCCATGCGCCCTATATATCTTTGTTTCTTACAAGCGTATCCCAAGTTGCCCTATCTATGCTTTTAGTTATCTGTGGCTTTTTTCTTTGGACTAGGTGTACATGCAGATTATTTTATGCCTAAACCAAGTACTTGTAATAAACTTCTCTCGGATTACTATCAACTCGCGCGTAGCATGATATGAAAATATTCTTCTGATTCCTAGTTTTATTCTGGCCCACAGCAGTCTAGGAGATGCGAAATCATGATCTCCGAGATGCTGCATCGCTCTTTCATCTAAAATTAGATCACGCACACATAAAATATTTAGTTTTGTTACCTACATAGCTTCTCGTGATTCTTTTTTGTTGAGTTCCTTCAAAGCTCTAGCATTCCAAACATCTAGTCCCAATTCGTCACCTGAAACTTAAACTTAAGATTTACCGTGTGAATGCCTTTTTTTCGATTAAAGTTTTAGTCCTTTCTGAGTATATTTTGCAGTTTGTATTAGCCATTGTTTAGATTATACGTCCAACTATCACCTTTATGCTATTAGTTTATTTTGCAAGTCGAAATCATGTCCAAGTTAAGTAGCAATTCGTCAAATGGTGGAGATTGTAGTTATAACGTCCGTCCCACCAAACTGCAGTCGTTGAGGGAGGTTTGGAAGGGGGGGGGGGAGAACTGAAACCGGGAGAGTCGTTTTGGACGTGTTAAGAGTTGGTTTAAATTACGTCACACTTCCTGAGTGCTAATAATGCTACGAAGGGGAATTTGAACAAATAACTTTCTTTAAAGTCCTTTGAAATCCGTTGAAATTTTCTAACTAGGCCATATAAAGAGTAAACTTTGATAAAATTTTACGCATTTTTAAATACACAGTCAAACCTTCCACCAGTAAAGCAGTTCAATAATAAGTATCCCGTGTAAATATATTTTTCTATGGCCCATAGAGGGCCCAGAGCAGGCCAAATCTGGCCCACATCTGGCAACTCCACCTGGGCCTGATCACTGGTGAAACACACGGCCCGATTGGAGCCAGATATGGCACCTGTTCTAGCCGCCCGATTAGTACCCGACCTGACCCTGAACAACTTCCCGTTAAGATTTATTTTTGAAATTTACCATTTTTAAAATAATTTTGTTTATAAGAACAATTTGATAACAAGAAATGAGTAAATTGAACTATATTTTTTGTTCAGGTGCCAAATATTAACACAAATAAGAATAAAATCCCAATACATTTTTTATTCTTTTTAATTTCTTTCTTTGCGATGTCCGCGCCAGTCCTTAGCATTTTCAATCATTGCTCTGACTCTTCTCAATTCACTGAATCAAAATTTGGTTCGGTTGAATTTAATGATGTGTTATTATCCACTGAACCTAGGAGTGCAATTTCTTGTATTAATAAAGTGAAACCCTTCAATAGCCCTCTCTTCTATATCCCTTCCGAGAATCGACGCCGTGCCGCAGGTAGGTGTAACAGGAGCTGCGCAGAGTGCGTGGGGTCTGTGGTTGTCACACAGGCGAGCACTCAGGCGTGAACAAATAAAAGCGTAGCAGGCTATAATGAGTTAGTTGCCACCCATCGTTAGCTCCAAAATCGTCGCTGTTAAAGTTTCACTATATTGATCTTTTTTTGAGTGTGTGTGCTTACAATTATTAGTTAAGAGTGCTGGATCAAAGTTCTATTCTCAAAATTCGGTCTCTTTATTTTGCTTTATGAATATTTTGTAATTAGATATTGATTCGCTTTATAGTGCAATTCACTTTTAGAAAAACGCATACTAGAGGGCAAGATACCCCTCACAAAAAAGAATCCATTTCCGGAGAAAGAAAATCCATAAATTTCATTTTTTCGAAATTCGAATATTAACTCGTGTTACCTGGGACTTCAAAATCTAATCTTTTTCATACAAATTATTACTAATGGAGAATTTGAATATTTACCATGACTTTAAAAACAATTTTTAATTCTTTGAACAAATGAAAATTATTTAAACAATTATTTATTGTTTATTTGAAACTTTCTAAAAATTGAGATAGTAATGTCCACATTTTCAAATTGGTATCCTATGCTACTTTTTGTTTAATGATTACCTAATTTGAATACATTTCTTCAAATGTTTGACAAATTTCTATTTGTTTAAACAATTTTTATTTGCTTAGGAAGATATTTTTCGATTCCTAAAAAGATGAAATAAAATACAACACATACAATTAATTACGATTGAAAAATTATTTTTGTAAAAGTAATTATTTAAACAAATTATACCTATTTAAACAATTATTTTAGTTATCGAAAAGGAACTGCTTATGCAAATATGCATTGTTTAAACAAATAAAAATTTATTAAGCATTAAAAGAAATGTATAAAAATTGCGTAATTATTTTTAAAAAGGTAGCATAGGACACTAATTCGAAAAGAAAGTTTAATTAGTTTAAACAATTAAAAGTCGTCTGAAAAGTCATAAAAAAATTCAAATTGTTAATTAATAATTATTCTTATAAGAAAGATGACGGGCATTGCTAAAAAGTAACAATAATACGTAAGAATGTAGTTTTATTATTTTTGGGTCACATTTGGGGCACTGCAAGAAGGGTGAGGGTGGGTTGGAAATAAAAGTTATTAGTATGGTTTTGTTTTGCAGACACTCCTCTTGAATTCCTACAAATTTTGGCACGTTTCGATGAAACCCTTGAACACAAGTTCAATTTTTCGAAAATTATAAATTTCCCTATGTAAATTAAATGGAATTTTAAAGTACTCAGTAGCACGTGTTAATATTCGTATTTGGAAAAAAATTACGGATTTTCTTTCTTCAGATATTGCAACTTTGCGGGGGTGGAATGTTTTGCGCCGTAGCTTGAAAAGTGTTTTTGGACTACCCTAATGCATACTAATAGAAAAAATGTAGAATCTTATAGTTTTTTCTTAAAATGAAGATTGAATTTCGAGTTTATATTGATAATTTATAATATTAAGGAAAAGGAATTTAAACTAAAAAAATTCGTTCACTAGACACGTTTCGATATCTGAAAGAAGTACTATTAAAATGAGGAAATCAAATTTTGCGATACTTTCGAATAACTCGTATTGTACAAGGCTTTGATCGTCAATCGAAAAAATATACTAATATATATAATAATTTTCGAGTTTGTTACAAATATTTCTTTAGGAATTATAGGACAAGTATATGAATATATTTAACAAATTAATATTATGAATAAAATGTATTTTTACGAGATTGCTAAAAATGATGAGGAAATGTTTGATTTAAGTACGTAGAAATATAAATTTTTATTATGTGATAAAATTGCATTATTTCTGTAAATAAGTTATAAATTTTTCCTTGTCAGCATATTTCTATTATATGAGAAGCTTAGGTTTACATCATCACCAAAGAATGCGCTTGAATAACAATTTTATGTCAACTATGATGCAACTGCGAAATTACAGATGTTTTTTTACGCGTGTCATGTTAGGAAAAATAATGCTGATAAAAATTGTGATCTTTTTTCCATGAATAATAATCTTTTTAATATTCGCTATTACAAACAATAGATTAAGTGCTCAAATAATTAACTATAAAATCTTGAATATTTCACTAAATGTTGTTTCAACTTACAAAATTATTATTTCGTATCTAGCTGTTTTGAAAAGGTTTTAATTTTGTTTAAATTAATGCAAATATAACTATATTTAAATAACTATAACGTTATCTTTATTTTTCCTAATGAATATAATTTGCAATTATCACTACATACAAAAACTGATGGTTCAACAATTCTATTTAATTGGGAACATTTTTCTATCGTCAAAAAATTAAATTCAAAGTCGCTTCAACTGAAAAAATAACGAAATTTTCAATTATCAACCTTTGAAATTTAATCATTCAAGAATAGACTTTGACAATAGAAAGTAATGTAAGATGCAAAATATTAAAAATTAAAAACTGCGAAACTGCAAAACTATAAAATTCAAATTACTTCAACCTTTATTTAAAACTGAGAAAATGTTTAGTAAACAAGAATTGTCATATTAATACTCTGTTATTCTCAAACCTTTTGAATTTTCAATTGTTTTTAATAAATTTAAGACTTTTGAAAATTAGTATTTAAAAAAATTTTAATTCTAATTTAAAGAATTGAATTATTTTGGTTTGAATTGCAAAACTTATATTTATTATAAAATTTTCATCTATTTCGATTTCAAGCAACACAATTTTGACTTTTTCTTTATTTTATTTCGTTTAATTTTTAGCACGTTATTTAGAAATTTCATTCATTCCTGAAAAATTCAAATGTTTCTTTTAAATTTTAAGTGACTCATTTATTTTTGATCTAACTAAATTTTAGTTAATTTAAGAATATAGCGTTGATGATGAAAAAATAAACCTTGATCAGGTAGGTCAATAGTAATATACTAATTGCTTAGTGAAAAGAAAATGATTTATAACTTATATCCTAATTTAAAAAAGTAAAAAAGCATGTAAATCGTGAAAAACAGATTTAATAAAACGATGTGATGTTTTCACATTTTTATCTCTATTGAAATAATAAGGAGGTCATATTATGAAGCTATGACCGTGAACTAGTCTGTTGTTAATTTAAAAACTCTGCCTTCTTATTTTTTGAAAAATGTTTAGAAAAATAAGAATTTTTTGCAATCTTCAAAATATAATGCATCAATATGGGAGCAATATTGATCAATATATCATAATTAGTTCTGCATATTCAACATCCTCTTATTCCAAATTTCGAAAGAGTTATGATTTCGATTTTCAACATTTTTGTTGTTGTATAACTTCCTGATCATCTGTAGGAAATTATATGTTAGTAGAAAAATTTGTAAAAATTATTTGCCCTGAATACACGAACTTGAACCTCCCCTAGGGGCTGTAAGACATTTTAGTTGGTGGGGAGGCTCAGAGGACACCCCAACGGGGGGGGGGGGGGGGGGCAGGCCTGTGAAGAGGCACAAGGTAATCCAGCAGCCGACGAACAGGGAATCTTCGGGTATTTGACTGACGGCCGCTCAGAGGTATGACCCCCTGACTGTGGTATGGTGACAGATACAAGTTGCCCGGACTCGCTGCTCACTACAGAGCCTTTAGAGCTCCTCAGGGAGGCTACCTGGAGGGCGCTCGAAAGAGGGTCCCTAGATCAATGGCCAAAATTCAAGATCCATTTCAGCAGGGGAGGGATCTTTGTATTTGTAGCAGCTGACCCAGTGGCTAAAGCTTGGCTACACAATTTTTGGCCGAGACAAGGCCTTGGGAAGGTGCATCTCTTGAGGTGGGTGGGGTTAAGTTATTATAGAAAATGGTTAAGGCAACGGAGTGGTTCTCAGGTAAACTGGAAGACCCGTAGGTGGTTCTCCGTCGGCTGAAGGGATACAACCTGTCACTTAAGACAGCCTTCTGCCGGATCGTCAGGCACGATAGGCCTTAGGAAAAGGACACAACTAGAGAATTTAAACATCTCCTAGTTGTGCAAATTCCTGAGTCACAGGCGAGGGCTCTTGCGGCCCTCAACAACAGGCCCTTTTACTCCTATAGTCTAACCATTACCCAGATTAACTTGTATCATAGCAAAGGCGTCTCTGCAGTTTTGCAGAGGGGCATATCTGTGAGGCACACATGTATTTCACTAAACCAGGAACCCTGGTTAGTTCGAGATACCATAAGGGGATTAGGGGGGCTGCTTTTGTTACAGGACCCTGAAACGGCCAATCCAAGGGCGTGCATACTGGCGAAGGGAGCCAACGTTGTCCCGCTGCTTTAGCTCTGTTCCAGAGACCTGATGGTGATAGACACAGATCTGAAAGGAATAGGAAGGATAGTCATGGGATCGGCTTACTTTCCATATGACAGCGACACCAATCCAACAGTGGAGGTACGTACACTGATGGAATATTGCAAAGTAGGGGGTCTTCCTCTTCTTCTGGGATGCGATGTTAACACCGACCATACTTTGTGGGATGTCCGCAGGGAGGTGTTCTATCACCCTTGCTGTGGTGTCTGGTAGTGGATGAATTGCTTCATCTACTCATGGGTCAGGGCCTCCACGTTATAGGTTATGTGGGCTATATACAGGTTATCGTGCGTGGTTAGAATCTGGATGCGCTCTTCGGAGTAATGCAGCAAGCACTAAGAATAGTAAATTCATGTTGTAAGAGGACTGGACTTGCAGTCAATCCAAGTAAAACGGATGCAGTTGTGCTTGCCAGAAGTTACAAATGGGGAACCACGAGTACATTGAAATTGGCTGGACGAAAAGTGGAAATCAAAGAGCAAGCCAAATATTCAGGAGTCATTCTGGATAAGAAGCTGTCATGGAATGAACACCTCGAAAACAAGTGCAAAAAGCTAGTAGCGACTATTTGGCTCTGTAGAAGAGCCATAGGGAAAAGCATAGGGAATCAGGGGACTGATTCTGAGAGGTATCACTGGTGCCTCGAAGTCGACATGCACAATGACCCTGGGAGCACTAATAAGTTTGGAGCCCCTCAATCTCACTAGAAAGGCCGTGGTTGCGAAGGCGGCCTGGAGATTAAATACGGTAAACGATAGCAGTATCTCGACAGTTATGAGGATACCAGTCGACATCGCGAGGAGACCGACACTGAGCATGCTCAGGGACAAAATGTCCATATGTCGCTACCGCTTCGACCAGAAGTACCGAGTTAGCCTATCCACGAAATAGGAATCGGCTAACTTTGAGGTACACCTGCCCACTGATAGAGACACTGATTTACAGATGGCTCTAGGAACATGGAGAACGCTGGGGCAGGTGTATATCGTAGAAGGAACAGAATGGGCTTCACAATTGCAATGGGGTCCTACGCAACAGTTCTATAATCTGAGATTATAACCTTGCTCCAGTGCACCTACAAGGCAATGTAGTATGGCGAAAAAAGAAACATTCACATTTGCTCAGATAGCAGGGCTGCTATCATGGCTCTGAATGGAACAACGACCGCGTCGCTGCTAGTATGGGGGTGCTTTGAGGCACTGAATAAGCTAGCGACAGAAAACCGAATCACTCTGCTCTGGATCCCTGGACACAGTGGCATCAGGGGCAACGAGATATCGGAGAGGCTAGCAAAGCCAGATGCAAAGAGAAATTTTATTGAACCTGAGTCAGTTGCAGGCATTTCCAGTAGGTTGGTCACTAAAGATATTAACAGTTGGCTGACCGAAGAACATTAGAATAAGTGGGATGCGGTCTTTGGCTGCATACAGGCTAAAACACTCTTGGGTTCAAAGCTTAATCCTCACCGAGCAAAAGAAATAATTCAGCTCGGAAGAAATGAAGTCAAAGTCCTAATAGAAATGTTTATAGGACATGGAAACCTCCGGTACCACAGACATAAGATAGGGCTTAAAGAAAGTCCCCTCTTTCGTCTATGCGGAAAGGATAATGATACTTCCACTTATGTTTTCTGTCACTGCCCTGCAATTGCGGGGAAACGTGTAACAATCACAGGCAGTTTCTGCATTAGTGAGTCTGAATCAGGCGCCAGGGGCTTTGACGGTCTCAACCCAGAATTTTAATTTAAAAAAAAATTTGACCAATTTGAATAAGTGTGATCTTAAGGCCATGTAACGAGTGGGTCACGTGACCTGATTCTTACCTTACCGCCACCTTTCTTATTTCCCAACTTATTTTCACACGAAGCGCCACATCGAGTTGAAAATTTGGGATAATACATAAGAAGCACTAAGAAAGGTGGGTCTGGTCCTAAACTTTAACAGTTATATAAAAATAAAAATAAATTATTTACAGCAAAAAACTTTTTTCATAATTATACAAATTTAGGACAGGACCCATCATTCTTAGTGCTTCTTGTTTAGTATCCCAATTTTTTAACTCGGTATGGCGTTTCGTCTGAATTTAAGTTGGGAAATAAAAAAAGTGGCGGTAAGGTAGGAATCTGGTCACGTGACCCTCTCATCACATGGCCTTAAGCCACCAAATAGTATTAGAAAATCAGCCATTCGTTTACTTTATCGATTTTTGCTAATTCCGTAGTAAAAACCAACTAATTGCTTGATACAAATAAATAAATTTACTTAGGAACGTATGTAATAAAAATTTTTTTATTCAAATGGAAAACGTAAAAAGTATAGAAGTATAATAACAATCAAATTAATTTTCAACAAAAGCAATCAAACATGTTCTTAATTTTGGACTAAAATTATGAAACTTTAACGCCAAAAAAATGTATTTAAAACTCAATGTAGTCGCACTTTCAGCCAAAGAAGAATAATTCTTAATGAAAATGTATTAGTTGCTGTTTCAACTGAAAAGATTTAAATTAAAATTTTTTAAAAGTTAAAAATTAACAAACGAAAAAATCAAATTTAAAGAAAGTAGGCAAAACCATAACCAAAAACTATTTATTTTCAACCAAATATTTACATTGTTAACCAAAAAAGATGACATCTCTGCTAAAATAAGCAAACTTTCTATAAAAGTGAACAAAGTTTTGAGAAAAATATTTAAGTTTTCAACTAAAAATGATATAGTTCAATTTTCGTAAAAAAAATTAATTTGAAAGGAGAAGGAATGATTTCTCAACAAAATATGTACATGAATGTTCAACCAAATATTTTATATTAAAAGAAGGCATTTGTAACTTCAAATTTTTTTATCACAAAAGAAAAGTATGTTATTTTCAACATTTTCGTACAATTGGAAGGGGTGAAATTTGATTTTTACACTTTTTTACTGAATCGCGAATAAAGATTTAAATACAAATTAATAAAAATTAGTGAATACTTGGAAGGGCAATTTATGAAAGAAATAATTATTCCAAGGGAAGTGTTTAAAATTAAACAATTGTGTATTAAAAAGTTCAAAAAAGTGCTTTATAAATTTAAAAAAGTTTAAAATGTAACCATTTCAAATTGATGTTCTGTTTTATCGTTTTTCCTTTTTGCCAGTTTCAATTCTGCAATGAATATTAAAATTTTTTGATTTTTAAATTCTTCATAACAATTTCAAAAGTTATAATTTTTAAAAACATAATGCACAGTGTTCCTGAAATAAAACCCAAGAATCTAGTGACTAAATTTGGACAAACGCCATAAAGTGTTCCTGTTGCAGTCTGAAAAAAAAACTTCTTTTTAATTTTTTCCTCTCAAAAAGAAAAGAAAAAAATTGGGTTCTTTAGAAGAAAATCAAAAAGAGGCAAAAAATTTTGTTGATTATTGAAACTTAAAAAGGGCAAAAATGTAAAAATAGAACATCAACGTTATAATACCTGTCTTTCAACTGTTAAGTATGAAATTGTTTAATTTGAAACACTTCCATTAGAATTATTATTTATTCCTTTAATTTTCCTAGCAAATATTTACCAATTTTTATGAATTTCTTATTTAAATCATTAACTGCATCCCTTCAAATTGTATTAAAAAGTTAAAAACAAAATATTTTTCTTTTGTGATGAAAAAATATAAAATAAAAAATTCCTTCTTTTTATCTCAGTAATTTGGTTCATAACTTATGTAGCTATTTTGTTGAAAAGTAACTTTTTCTTCTTTGAAATTATTTTTTTTAAGAAAATTCCATTATATCATTTTTGGTTTAAAACTGAAGTATTTTCCTTGAAAATTGATTCATTTGGTAGAAAGATTATCTCCTTCAGCAGAGGTGTCACCTTTTGTGGTTAACAATGCAAATATTTCCTTGAAAATAAATTTGTTTTGATTATGGTTTTAACTACTTTTCTCAAATTTGTTTTTTGTTTGGTTAACTTTAACTTTTTAAAAAGTTTTAATTAAAATATTTCTTGGTTAATAGAGCAAATGATATTTTTTCGTTAAAAATGATTCTTTTTTGTTTGAATGTACAACTACATTGAGTTTAAAATTAATTTTCTTGACGTTGAAGTTCCATGATTTTATTTTAAAATTAAAAACATGGTTGAATGATTTTGTTGAAAATTTATTTGATTGGTCTTGATGATTCATCATTTTAATTGAAAATTCATAATTTTTGTATGAAAATTCAACTATCTCGTAAAAAGTTCAACTAACTGACCTTTTTATTATTTCAATCGACATAAGAATTTAACACAATCGCGTAATGTAATTTAACTTTTATACTTTTGACGATTTCCATTTTTATAAGATTTTTTTATTGTTACATATATAGTCCTAAGTAATTTTATTTATTTGCATCAAGCAAATAATTAGTTTTTATTACGGAATTAGCAAAAAAATATCGACTAAACGAATTACTAACTTTCTAATAATTTTTGGTGGCTTAAGATCACACTTATTTAAGTTAGTATATTCAAAGCAAATAATTTTTAAAAATTTTTCAAGAAACATGCAAATTTCTGTAGATAATGACGAAATTATACAAAACAAAAATTTTGAAAATGGAGAGCGGAACCTTTCGTAATGCAACACAAGAGGATGCGGTATTTACATAATTAATTTATATATTGGTCAATATCGATCTCATATTAATGAATTACATTTTTAATATTGCTGAAAATTCTTATTTTAAAACTTTTCAAAAAAAAAATAAGAATGCAGAGTTTTCAAATTGCAAACAGACTAGGTCACGTCAACAACTTGATAATATGACCTTTTTATTGTTTCAATATAGATAAAAGTGTAACAACATGAGATCGTTTCATTAAATTTTTCACGATTTCCACATTTATCAATTTTTAAAATTATGATAAAAGTTCTAAATAATTTTCTTTTTACCGAGCAATTAGTTTTTTACTATTGACATAAAAAACATCTTCACTAATTAAATAAATGATTTTGTACTAAACTTTGGTATTTATTCTCCTTGTGCCTAATCAAGAAAGTCCATTTTTTGCATTTTTTTATCCTCTTAAATGAAATAAGTTTTTTTTACTTTAGTACCATTATTCGATGGAAGTATTATTAAAACTAATATAATGAATTGTTTCAAGAAATATTTTTTAACATGAATTAATTATTACCTTTATCTAATTGAAAAGTGGACCAAAAGTTAAAATATTAAAAAAAAAACTGAATTTTTCTAGCATTATAGTGAGAGAATATTATTATAAATAATAATACATTTTTTAATCAATTATGCCTGTTTAATTAAATTTTTTATTGTCTTGAAGTAATGATCAAACTGTCTAAATGGATTTTAACGGATCTTGTGTAAAATTGACTTATGTTTTAAAATGTTTTAGAAAAACAATATTGCATTTTTCTTAATTTTTTTGAATTTTATATTTCGACGAAAAAACTTTATTTTTTTTTCGTCTAAGGTTTTCACTTCCATAAATTTGACACAAATTTTTTAAATTTGAGAATGTGAAATTTTTATAATCGACTTCTAAGATGATGAGAAATTTTTTAAATTTTCTTTTCAACTTAAAGAAACCTGACAGGATTGTTGTACACCTTTTCAATTTACATGTCTTCGAAATGAATTTCGAAACTATGAACAACAAGGCAAACGATTTCTCGAATTCAAGCTCTTGAAAACGAGAAGATTTTAGAGCTAAATTGAACTTTTTTATTTAGAAATTTATCAATATAGTTTGATACACTGTTTTTATGTTTTAATCAATACAATGTTCTTAAATTGACAAATTTTTAGTCAAATTAAAAATAAATGAATCATTAAAAATTAAAAAGAAATTTCATTTTAATTCTTTAGGAATGAATGGAAATTCTAAATAACGTGTTAAAAATTAAAAGAAATAAAATAAAGAAAAAGTAAAAATTGTGTTGCTAGAAATCGAAAAAGATGCGAAATTTTATAAAAAATATTATTTTTTTGAATAAAGCAAAATTAATTAAATCTTCATAACCATAAAGAAAAAATTTCAAAATAATAATTTTCAAAGTTATTTAAAATTAAAAATTTCTTAGTTCCGTAGTTTTTAATTATTAACATTTTCTATCTCACGTTACTTTCTATTGCAAAATTTATTCTTGAATTATTAAATTTCAAAGATTGATAATTAAAAACTTTTCTATTTTTTCGGTAAAAATGACCTTGAATTTAATTGTTTGACCTTAGCAAAGATTTTTGCAACTGAATAAAATTGTTCAAATATAAGTTTTTGTATGTAGTGATAATTCAAAATTGTATTCATCTACTATATAAAATTCAAAGTTGTGGCCTTGAGGGTTGACATCGTCCACATCGTAGCATAGATCGACTTGAAAATTTATGCGTGTATATATGAGGCACTGGAGATGTTTCATAAATTTTCAAGTCAAACAATTAAATTCAAGGTCATTTTTACCGAAAAAATAGAGAAGTGTTTAATTATCAAGCTTTGAAATTCAATCATTCAAAGAATAAACTTCGACAATAGAAAGTAACGTGAGATCGAAAATGTTAAAAATTAAAAACTACAGAACTTTTTCTTTATTTTATTTCTTTTAATTTTTAACATGTTATTTAGAATTTTCATTCATTCCTAAAAAATTAAAATGAAATGTCTTTTTAATTATCAATGATTAATTTATTTTTAATTTAACTAAAAATTTATGAATTTAAGAATATTGTATTGATAATCAAAACTTAAAAACAGTATATGAAACAATATTTACACATTTTTAAATAAAAAATTCAATTTAGCTCAGAAATCTTTTGTTTTTCAAGGGCTAGAATTCGAGAAATCATTTCCCTAATCGTTCATAGTTTCGAAATTCATTTCGAAAGCATGTAAATTGAAAAGTGTGCAACAATCCGGTAAGGTTTCTTTAAATTAAAAAGAAAATAAAAAAATTTCTTATCATTTTACAAGTCGATCATAAAAATTTCACATTCTCAAAATAAAAAATTTGTGTAAAGTTTATGGAAGTGAAAACCTTAGACGGAAAAAAGAAAAGCGTTTTTTGCGAAATATAATATTCGAAAAAATCAAGAAAAATGCAATATTGTTTTTCTAAAACTTTCTAAAACATAAGTCAATTTTACACAGGACCCGTTAAGATCCATTTAGCCAGCTTAATGATTACTTCAAGACAATAAATAATTAAATTAAACAGATAAAATTGATTAAAAAATGTATTATTATTTATAATAATATTCTATGACAATAATGCTAGAAAAATTCAGTTTCTTTTAAATATTTTAACTTTTGGTCCACTTTTCAATTAGAGAAAGGTAATAATTAATTAATGATGAAAAATATTTCTGGAAACAATTAATTATATTTGTTTTAATAATACTTCCTTCCAATAATGTTACGGAAGGAAAAAAAATGCAGAAAAATCGATTTTCTTGATCAGGCATAAGGAGAATAAGTGTCAAAGTTTGGTACAAAATCATTTATTTGATTAGTCAATATGTTTTATAATTGAATAGTAAAAATCTAATTGCTCGGTAAAAAGAAAATTATTTAGAACTTTTATCATAATTTTAAAAAGCGATAAATGTGGAAATCGTGAAAAATTTAATGAAACGATCTCATGTTGTTACACTTTTATCTGTATTTAATCAATAAGAAGGTCATATTATCAAGTTGTGAACGTGACCTAGTCTGTTTTCAATTTGAAATCTCTGCATTCTTATTTTTTTCAAAAAGTTTAAGAAGAATAGGAATTTTTTGCTTTCCATTTAAAAATTTTTTGTTTTCTATCAGTTCCTCATTATCTACAGAAAATTTTATGTTTCTTGAAAAATTTCTAAACATTTTTTGCTTTAAATATATTAACTTAAATAAGTGTGATCTTAAGCCTCCAAAAATTATTAGGAAGTTAGTAATTCGTTTAGTTGATATGTTTTTCCTAATTCCGTAGTAAAAACCAACTATTTGCTTGATGCAAATAAATAAACTTACTTAGGACTATATATGCAACAATAAAAAAATATAACAAAAAGGTTATAAAAAGGTCAGTTAGTTGAAATTTTTACAAGATAGTTGAATTTTCATACAAAAATGATGAATTTTCAACTAAAATGATGAATCATCAAGACCAATCTAATGAATTTTCAACAAAATCATTCAACCAAGTTTTCAATTTTGGAATAAAATTGTATATATGTATATCAAATCAAGTGCCATAAAACAGATGATGCCTAATAAATGAATATAAATATATGATAAGAATATGGGGAGGGGGCATAATAATGAGTCGCACATGTAGCGGGGGGGGGGG
>NC_046663.1:23185545-23197027 GCF_010883055.1 Belonocnema kinseyi
AATCGGCATCAAAATTTTCACTCATATTCTTTGGGCTCCCCGACAGGTCGCAAAAATATTGGGGGATGATGGAGTGGGGGTGGCACTTTTTTTTTAAATATATAAACTCAAGTGGCCTAAAACGGATGATGCTTATGCAAATCCACAGTTTTTGACAAATTGTCATAAAGTTTTTCACACATACTCTTTGGTTTAGAAAATAGGTAGAGAGTTTGGGAAGCATTAGGAGGGGGGGGGGGCTTAACGGAGGGTTTGGGCATATGGGGGGATATTGACAGACGACACCAAATTTTGCACACATTTTTTGGGCGCCCCGACAGGTCCTAAGATTATTGGAGGCACAAAGAAGGGGTAAAAATGGGGAGGGGGAACATCCGCAGTTTTTGACCAATCCACATCAAATTTGCACCTACTTTTGGAATTTTTGTCCAAAATAGCTGGTTTATGAACTTGTTCTTTTTTTTTAGGCCTTAAAAAAGTGTGGCAAAACAGAATCCAATCTGATCAATTTTTCAAAATTTATCGTGCCTACATACAACAGACTACAGACAGACAAACAACCTTCATAAAAATTGTTTTTTCTTACTGAAAAAGGCGGAATTTTAATTGTAATTTCATAAAATGATAAACATTTTTTTGAAGAATTGTCGTTGAAAATAATAAATATTTTACTGTCAACAAAATGTTCTTAAGAACCTAGAAGTTAGTTACTAACAGTTAATTGCCTTGAAAAAATTAATTTTGTACCTTCAAAAATAGCTAGATAGTGCATTTGTTAATTAAGGTAGTTTAAACAATTATTAACTTTCATTTGGTGACCAAATGTGATACATAATTTTTATTTCCAAGTAATATATGATCAATTCCATGGAAAAAACTTGATTTATTCCATAAAAAAGGCCTGATATAGATATATGTTAATTAAAATTGTTTTTGAATAATAAATTAGATATTATTTTTTATTAATTTAACTCAAAACCTCTCTTGTCCAGAAATAATTGTTCAAATTTAGTGCAAATCAAGTGACGAGTAGCCGCCAATGCCCACGAAACCATTTTAATTCACTTATTTGTTTATACAAAATTCAATAATTTTGTTTACATTTTCATTGCTATTGGTCATCTTTTTTGGATAGTTGCTTTCAGGTTTCAATGTATTTTTTATTAAATCAAAGCATTTTTTTAAACCAGTACACTTCGAAAGCTAATATTTTTCTTTTCATTTTTGTTATTAAATAAACAAAAAAATAAACAGTAATTTTGAAAAGCGGCCATGACAGTTCGATGCAAAATTCCATTAGCTTTCATAAAAAAAAAAGAAGTATTTTCGGAAAAATAAAAACAAAATATCAAGTATTAAGAGCAAATACTTGAAAGTTCTGATCGGACAAATCTTATGATCGAATGCTCAGACAATAGCTGGCCGGGCGCTGATTGGCAATAATAAAATTGTTGAACTTTGTTTATAACTTAATTACTTTTTCTGATTCCATTAAAAAATGGATGCGTATACCCGCATGGATTTTCCACGCGTGGAAATATATTGGGTGAATATATTTTTGACATAAATTCGATGACACTTTTCCAAATTCGAACTGTTTTTTTTTTCAAGAAAAAAGCTCTAAGTTCCATCTTCATGAAAAATTGCAAATGTTTAGAAAAATTTACATTTTATATAAATTTCAAACGTTGTATAATAGAATAAAACACCTAAAAACCGAACCCTACACGAAAGTTAAAAAAATTTTATTAGTAAGAAATTTTCAACATTCACGATTAAATTTCTAAGTTCCGTGGTTGAAAAATTTAAATTTTAATAAAAAATTACATTTCCTGTCATTGTAAAAAGTTGTAAAATATTCTATAACGAAAAAAAAAACAAAATATCACGCGAAGAAAAGTTGTAATCGATTTAAATTATTTATTTAAAAAGTTACCCGGGTTACCACTAAAAGATAAATTTTAAACGTTAAAGATTACTTTTTGTATCAACGAAGACAAATGTTTAACTAAATAATTAAATGTTTACCTAAATAATTAAGTTTTCACTCGAAAAGTAGCATTTTTAATACAAATGAGATAAATTCTGTAGGAATAATATAAAAATAGAATTCCAAGTAAAATAATTAACTTTTAACCAAAAATATTTAGATATCATCTTTTGGATTGAATGTCCAAATCGGGCTTTCAAAATTATTATTATTTGTTTAATTCGTCTTTGTAGTTTACAATTCATCTCTTTAGCTGAAAATCTGACTATTTTGTTAAGAGATCCTTTTTTTCTTGAGAAGTAATTTTTTTACTAAAAATGTAACTTTTCCATTTTTGAATAAAAATGATTATTCTTAATTTAAAATTTATCTTTCCTAGTTAAACATTAAACTGCATGGCTGGAAATTCAAGCATTTTGTGAAAAATGCGTTTTTTTGGGGTGAATGTTTTATTTTCTTGGTCGAAAATTAATCATTAGACGATATCCCTCATTAATATAATATTTGTATTGCTAATTGTTTAATTAAAATTCAATACAAATTTCGACTTTTGCCTGAGGGGTCACACATAAACCATGGAATTGTTTTTTAAAATTAGTTGATTGCAAATATATTTTAGAAATAGGCGGTATTTTATGCAAAATTTACATAACTGAACTATAAGAAACTTCTACATACCTTCAACTGAAGCATTTTGAAAGATTTTCAGTGATTTGGTTGGATGTCAAGGGATTTGAAGGTACCTTAAAGTACTAGAAAGTATTTCAAAAAACTTCAAAAATTTGAATAAATTTACTAAGATTTCTGAAGATCGAGCTGAAAGTAAGATTTTAATAATTTGTATATATTTGTCTCTAAATAAGCCGAATATTAATGTTTAGAAAACTGTTTTTCCTGATTTTATTTTTAATGTGATTTCTTGCTTAAGAAGATCAATTGTTTGGAAATTGCTTTCCTTATAATATATTTTGAAAATAAATTATAGTTAAAATATCATGTGATCGGCTTTAAAAAAACAATGCCCCCCACATCCATGTGATTCTCATTATATTTTTTTTGTCCCCTCCCCCCTCTGCCACCCTTTTAACTTTTTTGTTCTTTATAAACTATAATATTTCAATCTAGGCAAAATGATTAAATACATAAATTTTAAAAATATTTAAAAAGTCATTGCAATTTTTGGAATAGATATTTAAATAAATATAATTGCTAAATATGATGATTTAGGTTGAACAGAATTCGAGTTTGAGGGAGTGGAAAATGTTGACGTTTGTCTTCTGTGCCACGATTTGTGATAATATGTACAATATTTCGTAGAATTTTTTATTACAGCGTATAAGATTTTTGTTCAGCTGAGGCCTAGTTTTTTCAAGGCGAATTTCTGTACATAATGCCCGTGTCTCCAGAACGTTGAATTTTTCGGTTCCCACCCTTTCCTCATCTGACAATACGCATTTACCAAATACACATTTAATGGTTTTAAATATAGCTAAGGTATCTTGTACAATAAAATCAACTGGAAAAATTCCTCATAATAAGAGACAAAAAATGTTATTCTCTAAAATTTGTAAAAAAAATTGTTTAGGGGTGTGAACTGCCAACAAATAATTTTCGATTACACAAAAAATTGAAAAGCAGGCATGATTTCAAACCGAAAAATTCTTAAATGCATTTATTATATTCCTGCAAAATAAAATATGTTTCATGTAAAAAATCGAGCAGAAACATTTTTTCACACAAAGGGTTGAAAGGTGTAAATTTCTCAATTTAGTCAAAAATTTTAAGGGGGTAATCTAAACCAAAAGAAGTAACGAGTATACAAGAAAATGATAAAATAGGTGTAAATTGAAGATGAAAATCTTAAGAAAAAAAAATTTATTACACGCGATAACAAAATAAAGGTTACGTATATTTCAAGTTTTCTGAGAAATTACTTTGTAGGGGGTAACCACCCTTAAGGAAATTTTAGCATGTTTTTTTATATATAATCACAACTTATTTTGAGATACTTTACCCCATTAAAATTTGGAATAAATTAAAAAATTCAAATTTTTTACCTCTTATTGTAAGAAACTTTTTCTATTCGATTTCGTTCACAAGGAAAAATTTGAAATTTTTTAAAGATTAGAAGATTTAGAAGGTCTGACAAGATTAGGAAATAAAGGTCGTTAGATTTTTGGTTTTATTTTCAGATATTCTGAACATTAACTTGATAATTAGACGCTATTGTAATATTGGATGCAAAATGTGATTTTAATATCATTTAAATTTGTTAAATTTCAGAGTTGTAGACTTCGAAGTTTTTCATTCTGGATAATTCGATTAAAATTAAGCGCTAAAATCAAAATAAAACTTATTTTGTTCAATGTGAAAACATACAGGTACAAAAGATAATCTGAATATTTTTATACAGTTTTTAGAATGATTACAGCGCAGTTTTTAGCATCTGTTAAATATTTTTTCTTTAAGTATACATTCTATATGATAATTAATGTAAAGATTTCTAAAAATCTAAACAAATTCGAGAAAATCAAGTTACTCAAAAATTTCTCGAGATTCATAGAATTCGAGTAATTCTAGTAAATTCAAGAACTTCTAGGAATTTAAGAAATTTAAAGAAGTTGAGGAATTTGAAAAATTGAAGTAATTCGTAGAGTTTAAGGAATCCAAAGAACTCGAAGAATTAGAAAATCAAAGAAATTTAAATAATTCAAAAAATTCCAAGAATTTAAGGCATTCAAATAATTGAAGGAATTTGAATAATTCAAGAAATTTAAATTGTACAAGTAATAGGAAGATTCAAGGAACTCAAATAATTCGTATAATTTAAGAAGTGCAAAGAATTCAAGGAATTCACAAAATTTGTATAATTGGAAAAATACAAAGAATTAAAGGAATTCAGAAAATGCAGAAAAATATAAAATTTTAGATTATTTTCATGGTCTTAAGGAATTAAGAGAATTAATTTAAGTCATAATTCAGAAATTTATGGAATTCAGCAAATTAGATTAATTTCAACAATTCAACAAATTCAGAAATTAGAGATATCAGGGATTTCACAGAATTGGGAGAATTAAGAGAATCTAAGGAAATCATAAAATTGAATGGTTAACTTGCTATTTCGTATGAAAATTGGAAAAGTCAGAGCATTAAAAAAATTGTTGAGACCATTTCTTTATATATATATCAAAATTATGTGGACTGAGTTCTGTCTTATAGCATTTTAAAATTCTAAAAAAAAAAAAAATAAAATGAACATTTTAAGTCGAGAAACGAATGATATGAAAAAAGTGAAAAGTATTAAAACGCTGCTTTTTGAAATCCCTGCAAGATTATCGCAACGACTTTTTGGATTTTTTCGAAAATTCGATCATACAAATTTCAACCGCATAACAAATAATAAAAAATTTCATTTTGCGATCAAACTATGCCAGATAAAAAAAATTGTTTTATTTCTAAAAAAGAAAGGTTAAAAATTCCAAAAATTAAATTTTTCGTCGAATGACAATGCTAATCGAATATTAAACAAATAAAAAAAACGCGTGAAAAAAAGTCGACTGTAGGCTACAATTTTATTCCAATGATTATAAAACTTTTCTGGTCACTTCTTCTTTTACAGTTTTATATATTAAATAGAACGAAAGAAATTAACAATTGTCTTCATTAGGAAAATAAAATTAACTTAATTTTTTACATTATCATCATTTATGATGGAAAAAGTATTAGAATTGTCGGAAATTTGACATCACACTTTTTCAAAGGATCTCCACGTTTCGAGACCGCCTGAATCCGAAAATCAGGTTTTCACGATGGCGTCTGTCTGTCTGTCTGTCCGTCCGTCCGTAAACACGATAACTCTAGAAAAACTGAACGAATCAAATCTATCTTTGGCATACTTTTTTTAGGTCCTAAAAGAAAGAACGAGTTCGTTAACCAGTCATTTTTGATAAAAATTCAAAAAGTGAGCGCATTTAAAAAATTTTTTAGACCACTTTTTTCTGAATTTGAAAATTCTATGTACGGACATTTATAGTATTGAAAAGAAGAAACAATTTATACTAATTACTTTTTTCTATAAAAACAAAATTCTCAGAGTTATAGCGTTTTCGAAATTTTTTTAATCAACCGATAATCAAAATTTGAAGCCGAAAAACGCATGATATGGAATAAAGTCAAGAAAAGAAAAACATTTCTTTTTGAAATCCCTACAAGATTAGCATAACCAATTTTTGGATTTTCTTCAAAAATCGAAAATTCACATTTTGATTACACAAAAAATAATAAAAAATAAAAAATTCCATTTTGTGGACAAACTATGTAGGATACAAAAAAGATGAATTAACAAAAATGGTTATCCCAAAAAAGATCTACAATTTCGTTAAGAATCACTTCTTGATAGGACGTGTACTTTTTGTTTTATTCGTGAAAAATAACGTTGAAAAAAGTAAAATAAAAAAAATGTGGGGAAAAACGACGAAAGTTATGAGAAAAAAATCCAACAAAACCTGTTTACAATGAAAATCGAGCGCGCAGTGCGAGTGTGACGATGAGAATGTGTACCTCAAAGCCTACAGAGCTTTGAGAAACTTAATCTTTGACTATACTTAATTAAGTAGACAATTCAGAATATGAAGACGCATATAAATACTGCCATCTAAAAGAGATCTTTTTGATAAAGTTTTTTTTAAGCATTCCAAATTCTTATGTGAGCGATAATAAAGATTCTTATGTGAGCGATAATAAAGAAAAATTATTTTGGTAATCAAAAATTTTATGCATGTGCCTTATTTTGAGGTTAGGATCGTTTCTCAGTTTTCTGTAATTCCGATAAAGTACGTCTCTGTCGTACCTATGTTGCCGGTGGCACTCAAGAATAATTATGGGAGATAATTGTAACAAACATAACCTCGAAATACACACACACACATACTCATCAACTTTGAAAAATTTAATTAAAAAAAAAAATTAAACCACAGAAAAAGTGTAGGCGGACGTCCGCTAGCATTTTCGCTATCATTTCCTAGCTTTTGAAGGCAAAATCTTTATAGTTGTAGGAAAAAAGACTAAGGAATCTACCACTGATAAAATCGAAGATAATTCCCAAGAGCCACACAAATTAATGAAATTTAGAAAAATGAACAATTTTTTAATTAACCCACAAAAAAGTGTGCGGGGACGCCCGTTAGCGTGTTCATTATCAAGCCCCAAATTTTTAATACAAAATATTTATTATTCTACGAAAAAAGCCGGAGGAACCTAAGGCAGGTAAAATAAAAATTGTAGAGATTTGATGAAAAACGGTAGAGTGAAATTAAAAATAAAACCTATACCTTCTCATTAGGATGAAAATGTAACAAAAAATACTTGAGAACATCAATTTGTGAAAAATAATTGCCTTCTAGCGCAATTTTTATTTTAAGTTTATGTTGGCTGAAAAAATGTACTTTCAAACTAACAGATTATTTTTTTTTTGAAAACAAATATGCAGCCAATATATATAGTCCATTGTCCTAATTCGTCATTATTTGTCAAAAATCTGACCTCTTTCTCCAGACTCTGAATATTGATATTAGAACGGAAAAGCATTCATTTGAGCAAAACTGATTGGTGTTCATTAATTGGTATCATGGCCAAAACTTGAAAGCTATGATGATTTTTTTCCCTACTCTTCTCTTACAGACTGCTCTTCACCAAACTAAATCAATATTCCTCGATGTAAGCATTCAGTATAAAAAGCCAACTTAACCCAGTAAGATAACATACTTCTTCATCATCCTAACGAGAAAGTAGATCTTAAAAGTCTTTTCCGATCATGGCGTGTGCGCTCTTCGGTTTATTGGCAATCTGTTTCTTCGAAGTAAGTCACATTCTATCTATTATAAATTATTTATTATCGCATTGAATAATAATTGATATATTAGGTATTGAGTGTCAAAGTATTGAATTCAAGAAACTATACAACATTTTTAATTTTACTTTAACACAAAGAAAGCAATATTTGAAATATGTTTTAATATATTTCAATACAAACATTTACAAAAAACGCGTCAGCTTCGCTCGTAAATTTGAGCGCGCCTAAGGGGCGCGTCTGTTGAATCTTCAGCTTCGCGCTCGATAATGGATTACCTCGCGCTTGCATTCGGAATGTCTGAATGAAACTTTATCAAATAGATCGCTTTTATATGGTAGTATTTCTACGCGTCTTCATATTCTGAATTGTCTACTTAATTAAGTATAGTCAAAGATCAAGTTTCTCAAAGTTTTTCTTTCATCATTTTCCATAAAATTAAAAACAATTTTTTTTGTATTTCAAATGTTATTCTTCGTGAATAAAACAAAAAGTACGCGTCCTATTAAGAAGAAATTCTTAACGAAATTGTACATCTTTTTTGGAATAACAATGTTTGTTAATTTATCTTTTTTTCGTATCCTAAATAGTTCGACAACAACATGGAATTTTTGATTATTCATTATCATTTGTGCAATCAAAATTTTAATTTTCGATTTTCCAAGAAAATCCAAAAATTCGTTATGATAATCTCGTAGAGCTTTTAAGAAGCAAGATTTTAATTTTCTTGACGTTGCTTCATACCATACGGTGTTTGGCTTAAAATTTGGATTTTCGGTCGATTGTAAACTCTGGGAATTTTCTTTTTTCGAAACAAGTCATGAGGATAAATTCTTTGTCCTTTTCAATACTATAAATATCCGTATAAAGAATTTTCAAATGCAGAAAAAAGTGGTCTCAAAAATGTTCAAAATGCGCTCACTTTTTGAATTTTTATCAAAAATGGTTGGTTAACATACTCGTACTTTTGCTTAGGACTTAAAAAAAGTGTAACAAAGATCGATTTGATCCGTTCATTTTTTCGAGAGTTTGGAAACGTGGTAATCCGTTGAGAAACTGTGGCATCAAATTTCGGAAAATTCTAATGCTTTCTCAATGATAAATAATAAGAATGTAAAAAACCGATTGTGGTACAGGTTTGACTTCTAGCGACGAGCTGCACTCTTCACATTAAAAACTAGACATTCGCCTTAATCCGGGATCATTTTTTGGGCGTTCTAATATGATTTCATAAATAGTTTATTTTAGTTACATTTTCTGTAAACAAATTATTATTGTTGCCCTCCCCCCAAAAAAAACAAAGTTTCAACAAAATATTAAAAATTTCAAGCAAAAAATTAAACTTTTAAACAAATATTTTAATGTTTAAACCAGTCATTGTTTACTGAAACCACAAACGAAAAATTAATAAAGTCAATTAAAAATATAAGTTTAAACCAACATTTGTTTTCCACAATGAATATGCATCTTTAACCAAAGAAATGAATGCTCAGACAGAACAGATGAATTTTTAAACAAGAATTGTAATTTTTTACCAAAAAAGATGAATTTTCAACTGTGAAAGGTCAATTTTCAAGCAAAACAAAAAAAGCAACAAATTTACCACAAAGTTGTTAAAGTTTCAAATTATAAAAATGAAATTTTAACCAAAAGTGATAAATTTAAATTTTCAGTCCAATAAACTAATTTTTAACAAAAGGCCTTGAATACTTAACAAAAAAATGTGTGCTTCCACCAAAAAGACGAATTTGTAGTTAAAAAGAAATTCATTTTTAACCAACATTGCCATAGTTTCATTTTAATTTGCAAAAATTAATTGTAAACAAAAGTCAAGTAATTTTTCAACCAGAAATAGAATAGTTTAATTTTCAGCTTAAGAAAAATAATTTATTGCAATTTTAACAAAAACTTAATGGATTTCTACCAGAAGTATCACTTTTCAAATAAGAAGAAAAATATTTTAAAAAGAGACGAATTTTTAACGAAAGTTATGTATACAAAGCCGGTACCGGTAAAAAAATGATCGGTACCGATAATTTTTTACCGGTTTTTTAGAAAGCATATTTCTAGCAAAGTAGCAACAAGCACGCATATTCATGGAAATCGTGGAATTCATGAAATTCAAGGAATTCATGCAATTCAATGAATTCATAGAATTCTAAGAATGCCTGCAATTCAAGGAATTCATGTAAGTCAATGAATTCATGAAATTCTAGAAATTTATGTAATTTAAGGAACGTAGTAGTTAGCTTGCCGGCGTCGGCAAGATTGTTAGTTGCCGGTTCCGGCAAGATTGCATGTTGCCGGCTTTTTTTCTTTTCCTTTTTATTAAATTTTTTTTTTAAATGTATATTGATGTATGTTGATGCGCTGATTGCAAACCTGGGCATTTCGAATTCCTTAAAAGAAAGTGAAAGTGAAACACTGGCGCCACTAGCGCTATTCCCTATATTTGAATGAAAGCTTATTAGAATATTAGGAGATTTAGTATTTTTCACAGATTTTGTCATATTTTGTACGTTTGTGGATAACTTAAAAGCTTTGAGCATGAATCAGGCAAGGATTAACTGTTTCCAGAATTAAAATAATGTTTATCATTTAAAAATAGACCTTAAAAACACTGAAAATGTCGGTTTTTAATTTTTAAGTGGAGTAACATGGTAAAATATTAAGATTAAGTCTTTAAAGTTTAAAACAAATAAATTAAATTTTCTGAAATGATAATTTAAAAAATATGTTTTCTATTTTATATGATTCTAATGATTCATAAATTAATGATCCTAATGTATTATTACATCATAATAAAAATACACAAGAAATTATAAGAGTCATAATTTTTATTATTCAGTATATGGTATTGAACTTTAAACGGCTGACAAGATTATTAATATTAAAGTTATTAACTTTACTGTAGATTAAGTCATTTATTTATTCAAATTTTGAATTAAAAGATGAGGATAGAAATTAAATATTGAGTAATAACAACAGGAGGGCATACAGGAACAATAAATGCCAGATTAATTAATTTAAATAAATATATTTTTTTAAATTATTTACAAATATACGACGATAAACTACGTTTTACAGAGTTTTGCGACTTTCTTTTTCGCAAAATTATCTTTTTGGACTTCTGACATTTTTCGTTTGACAAAGTCTCTTATTCGTACTTGTAAATATTGTTTTATTATAAAAGCTAAAACATCGCTTGCATGCGTGGAACAATGAAATGAAAAGACTGCATTCATTTGTTAATCATTGAGAATCAAGTCAAATACATTGTTGAATTGGCAGTGTCTTGCAAAAGATAATTCGATAATTTTAATAATTTTAAAAATGACTGGATTTGGATGATTAAGCGTTTCTTCTTGATCATTTTGTCTCGATTCATTCTCAGAAGGTGAAGTGAACGCTTGTTTGCAGTCTTTACATTTCGTGTGATCAAACATGTATCGGCAGATAGTGCCAGTTGCATAATAATTCATACAATCTACAATTAATTTTTCGTCAACACTCGCATCGGTTTCTTTTCTCTCTTTAGAGGTAGAGATATGGCAAAAGTCACTAAAATCAGGATCTGGAGAACTGATTACATAATTTAGCTTATCTTTAATATCCTGTATAACATGTTTGTTATCGGGTTTGTA
>NC_046663.1:23197127-23221968 GCF_010883055.1 Belonocnema kinseyi
TAGGGGAGACTGAAAATAATGAAATTAGTCGAATCGTTTTAGCTGAGCAAAAAAAGATTGTGAGTTGATATCCGAAAAAAGTAAAATAAAAATTTGTGTAATTTGTTAATATCTTATTTTCTCTTTTTTGATTTGAAAATTTTGAAAAATTTCCCTATTGCTTCGAAAATTATGGCAATTTTTTTCTATGTACAGTTTTTGCTAAATATCAGGTTCGACATATTCAACTTTTTTTAAAAATGTGTGCATAGGACTCAATCCAAAAAGCACGTTTCTTGACCATTTAAAAAAAATCTTCATTGAGCAAATTTTTTGTCAATTTTTAATTTTTTTATTTATTTACTAGCAAAAACTGTACATAGAAAACATTCGCCCTAATTTTCGAAAAAATATGGAAATTTTTTTGAATTTTTAAAATTAAAATTTTCAAATAAAAAAAGAGAACAGAAAATATTAAAAGATTTAAATTTTTTTCACTTTTTTCGGATGTCAACCCATAATTTTTGTTGCTCAGCTCAAACATATAATTATAAGATTTATATAAAATTCCCCTAAAATATATACTTGCTTAACTTTTATCATGTATTCTTCTTCTTAGCTGCCGAACGTATTTCCTTTATTGTCAATTTTTCGTTGTTGCTCAGTCCATGAGAATTCAATTCTTCAGACAAGGAATCTGTAGATAATGCAACAATTTTTTCTCTACAGTCATTAAGAGAATTTTGTAGCAAATTAACTTTATCTATAGCCCTCTTCTTCGACGATCGTGCTATTTTCAGTTTTTGTTTCATAATTTCAACAGTCTTTTTGTCTTTTAAATGAGAGTTTAACTTAAAGCTTTGTATTATACTATCATTTCGTTTAAGACGAATAATTTTTTGATTCAAAGTATATTTCGCTCGTGTGCAGTAACTACATTTCTTTTTTAAAGAATTCTCAGGTAAATAAAAGCAACAATTAACATGTCGCAATTTTCCTTCGTCTTCACAACAGAAGGTTGTTTGGATGTTTTTTGCTTCACAATCCAATAAAAATCCGGTACACATTTTCAAATCGTGCATTAATGATAAAATCCTTTCAATTTCATCAACAAATGATATTGGATTATCTGTCAATCCAATTTCATTTTTTTAAATTTCTCTATCCCTTAAAAATACTGTCAAATTCATTTCATCATTGATCACAACTTTTTTTACACAAATAGTTTTCGTGCTGCCATTTTCCCTTCGAGCAATAATTTGAGTAAATACTACCACCTTGAGTTCGCCGGTTTGAACAATGTTTCGTATCCAACCTAAACCGAAAGATACACTCTTTTCATTTGTAAACAAATAGTCAAACAGGCACTTGTTCGTGTTTATACCAACTGGGAAAATGTCCGATTCCCCATCGATTATAGACAATTTTTGCTTTTTCAATTCTTCGTTACCATTAGTAGCACTTTCGTCATTCGCATCATTTTCAGATATTTCTAAAAGATCTGAATATTTACGTTTGCCTAATATTTTTTTATTAGACATTTCAGAGTCCTTTGTCGAAAAATCGCGCTTTATTAGACGACGCGGTTTTTTTTAGCAGCTTTCGAATAATGAGCAGGGCAGTTTGGAAATTGAGATGGCAAAACCCCTGGTTTTAATTTTGGCTTTTTGTACCATTCTGACTGTAAGAAAATCATTATTTTACAATTATAATTTACTTTAATACTTGAATTTATTTATAAATGAATGTAATTGTACACAAATGTTAAAACTCAGCGATAATTCAGAGCTGTCATTAATGTCACTTTTACATTTTCCTTAAAGATAGTAAGGATCCTAAAATATTTTTAAAATTTCAAAAAATTACTAAAACTATAATTTTACAAACTATCACAATAATCTAAAAGTTCGGCAACAGGAGGAGTATATACAAATTTATAAATCGATGTAGTCAGGAAGCCTTCAGAGTCATGCAATTAATTTAGGTTAAAGGACATCGGTGTAAACAAATCTTAATACTTACTGCCATAACTGATCCATCAGGAGCTAAAACTTCCTTTTTCCAAATAATTTGATCTTTTAAAAAGTGATCTGCACACACTACATGATCAGGTTTTACAACAAAATCCTTTTTGTCACGAGTTGTTTACATGCAAAATAATAGCAGACAACGGGCAGACCGGGAATAGCAGCGGTGGCGCCAATGTTTCACGACTCGCCGCTCTTCACAAAACTGACACGCGCCTCCAATGCAAAAGCGAAAATCGTGTCACCCCGCTGCTTCGACCAGTCATTAAAGTATCCTTCCGCACTTACGTGGCGTTGGAAAAGGGGTAGAGGTGCGACCTTACATTATTTCTCTGACTAGTCGCAGGGGTGCCTTCCCGCCTCCACGTGGCATTGCAAAAGGGGTACGGGTGCGACCTTAAATTATTTCTTTGACCAGTAATGAAGGTGTCTTTTCACCCTTACGTGGCGTTGGAAAAGGGTTAGGGGTGCAACCTTACATAATTTCTTTGACCAATCACAATGGTGCCTTTTCGCCCTTACGTGGCGTTGGAAAAGGTTAGGAGTGCTACCTTACATTATTTCTGTGACCAGTGACGAGGGTGCCTTCCCGCCCCACGTGGCGTTGGAAAAGGGGTAGAGGTGCGACCTTACATTATTTCTCTGACTAGTCGCAGGGGTGCCTTCCCGCCTCCACGTGGCATTGCAAAAGGGGTATGGGTGCGACCTTAAATTATTTGTTTGACCAATAATGAAGGTGTCTTTTCACCCTTACGTGGCGTTGGAAAAGGGTTAGGGGTGCGACCTTACATAATTTCTTTGACCAGTCACAAGGGTGCCTTTTCGCCCTTACGTGGCGTTGGAAAAGGTTAGGAGTGCTACCTTACATTATTTCTGTGACCAGTGACGAGGGTGCCTTCCCGCTCCACGTGGCGTTGGAAAAGGGGTAGTGGTGCGACCTTACATTATTTCGGCGACCAGTCACAGGGCTGCCTACCCATTCCCACGAGGCGTTGAAAAACGGGTAGTGGTGCGACCTTAAATTATTTCTTTGACTAGCCATAAGGGTGTCTTTCTGCCCTTAAGTGCCGTTGAAAAAGGGTAGGGGTGCGACCTATCGTTATTTCTGCGACCTGTGACTAGGGTGCCTTCCCGCCCCACGTGTCGTTGGGAAAGGGTTGGGGGTGCGATCTTAGATTATTTCTTTGTCTACTCACTAGGGTGCATTCCCGCCCCATGTGGCGTTGGAAAAGGATAAGGGGTGCGACCTTACATTATTTCTGCGACCAATCACAGGGGTGTATTGCTGCCCTCACGTGGCGTTGGAAAAGAGGTAGGGGTGCGACCTTACATTATTTCTGTTACCAGTCACAGGGGTGCTTTCCCGCCCACCACGTGTCGTTGAAAAACGAGTAGGGGTGTGACCTTACATTATTTTTGTGACCAGTGACTAGAGTGCCTTCCCGCCCCACGTGTAGCTGGAAAAGGGGTATGGGTGCCCCGCGTTGCGTTGGAAAAGGGGTAAAGGTGCGATCTTGAGTTATTTATGTGACCAATCACATGGGTATCTTCCTGAATTCACGTGGCGTTGGAAAGGGGATAGGTGTGCGACCTTACATGATTTCTGTGACCAGTCACAGGGGTACCGTCCCACACTCACGTGGCGTTGGAAAGGGGGTTGAGGTGCGACCTTAAATTATTTCTTTGACCAGTCACAGGGATACCTACCTACCTCCACGATGCGTTGAAAAAAGGGTAGGGGTGCGACCTTACATTATTTCTTTGATGAGTCACAGGGGTGCATTTCCACTCCCACGAGATGTTAATAGTAATTCTTGAGTCGAAAATCGACCATAAAGTGTGATTTATACATAGAGCGTTTCGTAAAACGCGTCAAACATTAAAAACTATCAAAATAACACCTTAATTATATAATCTTGCTCTAAAATGCGTGAAAGTCCTTTTCGTATACTTGAAATACGCTTTTTGCCGGTACAGATAGTGTATATAAACTTTGAAATTAAAAAACGTAATTTTTTAAGTTTTAACAATTAAAATTATATTGCAGGTGTTTTCTTGTCCAGGTTTGTAATCAGCGCATCAACATACATCAGTATTCAATTAAAAAAAAGATGCAGGAATTCAATGAATTGCATTAATTTTTTTAATTTCATGAATTCCACGAATTCCATGAATATGCGCGCTCGCCGCTACCTTGCTAGAAATATGCTTTTCAAAAAAACAGGTAAAAAAATTGTCGGTACCGGTAATTTTTTTTACCGTGCCGACAATTTTTTTACCGGTACCGATAGTGTATACGCTTCGTAAACTTTTAACTTTAAAAATAAATTTTAATCTAAAAAAATAAATATTCAACTAAAAATGTAATATTTAAGTTTTCGGGTAAATAATTCAATTTTCAAGATAATAGTTGAATTTTTAACGAAAGAAGTTAATTTTAAACTTAAAAAGACCAAGTTTAACAAAAATAGAACAGTTAAATATTCAGTTGATAAAATTAATTAAAAAAATTTTAATTTACAACTAAATAGTTACGTCTTTAACAAAAAAAATTGAACAAAATGAATTTTCAACCAAATATATGAATTAACAAACAAATAAATTAATGTTTAACAAAAATAGATGAATTTTTAAACGAGAAGAATAATTTTCTACCAATTAAGATTAATTTTCAACCCCATAGTTAAATTTTCAACTATAAATTATCTATTTTTAACAGAAAATAGAGAAGTTAAATTTTAGGTTCAAAAAATCAATTTTCAACCAAACAGGATTATTAATTAAAAAAAAAAATATTAACAAATTTTTTAAATTGTTATGTCAAAGGAAAGTATTTTAACAAAAAAGTTGAATTTTTTTACAAACAGTTCAAGTTCTAATCCAACTATATGAATTTTCAAAATAGTCTGACTTTCTTATTTGTTTTTATTATTACTTCAGTTTGCATTTGAGGGGAACAGCGAGAAAATTTGTTTTTAAATAAACATTAAAATACGCTGACTTCTAATGTTACGCGAAATAGGTTTTTGTCGATAGAATAAAGATTTTTGATCCACTTATCTAAAAATTCTTTACGGAAAGAGAATCGCCATGTTCATTTATATTATTTGTTGCAAATTTATTTTTTAAGAATAAAGTTTGTTTCTAAAGTATAAAACTGAACATTTTTATGGAAAATTGCTTTCGCGTTTGCTTGATAATTTTTCGTTTTGCGTTAAAAATTCATTTTCTTTAGTAGAAAGTTATTATTATTTTTCGAAAATTTAAGTATAAACTACAATTTTTTAGTTAAAAAGTGTTTGCGTCAAACATTTAACTATTTTTTTCAAATGCTTTTTTTGTAAAAATTTTTTTAAAAAGAAAATTAAAGTCTACCAATTCTGGTGGGAAAAGTATCTTTTTTAGTTGAAAAAAATGAACTATCTGGTTGAAAACTAAAATTAAATCGAAAATTAAATTTGTTATCTGAAAATGTAACTATCGCATTTTTCGTTAAATACTTATTCTCTTTAGTTTATTTGAAAATTTTGTTGAAATTTGTTGTTGTTTAAAATATATCTTTTTGAATTGCAAACTCATCTTTTTTAGTAGAAAATTGTTCTTTTTCTTTAAAAATTTTTCGTTAAAAAAACATTTTTAAGCTGAAAATTTAACTGAATCATTTGTAATTGAAATATTATCTTTTATTGTTGAAAATTAATTTATTGTTTCGTTGAAGATTAAACTATTTTGTTGAAATTTTGTCTGTTTGGTTCAAAAGTGGATCGTTTTCAGTTTAAAGTTAATGTTTTTTAATATTGAACAATTCTCCTTCTTTGTAAATGCATCTGTTTTGGTTGAATGATTCTTTGTTGAAAATTAAACTATTTTGTTAAAAATTAATTTTTCGAACTAAAAATTTTACTGTATCATTTTTGGTTGAATTTTTTTTATTAAAAAATTTAACAACTTGGTTGAAAATTTGTTAAATTCTTTTGTTTGTTTGAAAGGTGACCTATCTCGGTATGAAACTCATCTTTTTAGTAGAAAATTATGCTCCTTGTTTAAAAATTCATCTATGTTGTTAGAAATTCATTTCTTTGCTTGGAAGTTCATCTTTTTTGTAAAACTTCTTTTCTATTGGTTAAAAATGATTTTTCAGATAAAGAATAAGCATTGCATTTTCCGTTGAAAATTATTCTTTATAGTAAAAAACTCAACTATGTGGTTGAAAGTTAATGTATTTTGTTGGAATTTAAACTATTTTGCTGAAAAAATTCTTGTGATTTTGAAATTTTATTTTTCAAAGTGATAATGTTACCAGTTTTCGTTGAACATTTATTTATTTCGTTAAAAATTCGTTTTTTTGGCTTCTTAAATTTCTTTAATTTTCGCTGAAACTTTATCTTTTTAAGTTAAAAATTCAACTATGTGGTTGCAAAATCATGCACTTCGTTGAAAATTCGTCCTTTTTCAAAGAATATGCGTCTTTTTGTTTGTAAATTAGTTTATTTGTTTCAAAATTTAACTATTTCATTTTTTGTTAAAAATTACCCTTCTTTACTTATGAGTCAATTTCTTTCGTTGAAAATTTTATATTGAATTCAGTCTCAGCTATCTTCCACGGAAACCGCAAAAAAATTAAAATGAAAAATAATCACCTCAGACAACTTCTCAACTTCTTTGCACGATAAAGGCCAAAAAAAGTTTTTAATTGAAAAGAATCACCCAAGACAACTTTTCAATACTGTAATTTATCAATATAATCACCCCAGACAAGTCTTCAGGACTCTAGTTAATTTTTATATCCACATAATAATATTTTTGGCTGTTCGACGTATCCAATTTTATATTATGAATACAGCTTTTAAAAATTCTCGTTGGAAATGGAATAACTTTTATTTTAAAGTGAAAGAGATTTAATCCTTCAAATGTAATACCACTTTGTTAAAAACAAGTTTTTCGAAAAAAACTTCCTTCCAATTTTAAGAGGAAATTATTTCTAATTAATTTCTGCTAATTTTTGTTATTAATTGACTTTTGAACGTTTCCTTTTTCACATGTGAACGAAGTAGCTGTTTGGGGTTAGTAAATAATAATGTGGGAATGATAGTATGCAATAGAGTCGTCGAGAGGAGGTTATGATAATTTCATTTTAAAATGTAGGTTAGTGAGATTGAATGTTTGTCCAGCTTATGAGAAGTTCGGAAGCTTGACAATATACTTTCACGCATCGAACTTTGCGTCGTCTGAACTTCTGGCATACCAGCATCGAACAGCACGCGCTCTCTGTTGGATTACTGTGCTGCCGCATCGGCAGAAGTAATGTTGTCTGGATAGCCGCACGCCATACATTCGCTAGCTGAATCAAGCCGGACCTCGAATAATTGAACTACCGTAGTTCTATTTTTAAACCGATAGAAGTCCAGCCCATACGGACAATATTGGTTCTACTGTAACTGGTAATCCCCCCCCCCTCCATTCCCAGATTTTTCCGTATTGAAATTGTCTTGAATTCGTCTTTACCCAGGACACCAAGTCTCGAATCTGTCGTTCACTCTTACCACCACTTTTATCTATATTACATTCCCAGACACACTTGCATAAGCTGAAGAAGGAAGTCGACGAGATTATATTTTTGATTTTGTAACTACAAAGTGATGTTTCTCTTACATTTTTCTAAAATCAATCATACATAAATATTTACTCAAAATAAATATAATAAAAAAATTGCAATCAAATAAAAAAATCACTGCGGTCTAATAATACTACAATTTTACTTTTTTCAGACAGTCTCCGCAGTGTTCCATAATCCGATGATAAGCGCTGCATTTAAAACATTTAAAGAAGAAGTAAAGAGCATTCGTTCTGGAGTAGGCCAACCTTGTCTTGTGAGTTGTTAATAATAATTTTTAATCCCTTGAAATTCAATTTATTAGCAAAATTAAACAATTTCTGTTCCCTTTTTATTCTTTGTCACTAGGATCTAGTAAATGCTGCGCTTAATGAAGGAGTAAACAGAGATAACTTGAACACTTGTTTAATAGATTACGAGAATTTCGATACTACTCATGTAATCAAGGAATGCGAAAAGTGTTTAAAAAAAGCCGAAAGATATGACAATATGCAGGTACATGAAAATATTAGTTGGAATTTATTTTAACGACAATATGTGTTATTTTTCAATCCAGGTATTTATTGTTAATAATTTAATGTAAAATATGAGACGGAAAAATAATAATATAACCGGCTTATATCGATAGCACCAGATTATTACATTCTCTAAAAGAACGTTTCTGGTAATCATGAAACTTGGTTATAATTTAAATCTATCGTTAAAAAAATATGTTAAAAGTAACATTTAATGATAAAACCCACTTATTTTTATCATTTGATAAAATCAAAGAGAAATCTAATGTATTCGAATTGAATCAAAATCAAGGAAATTGGCATCATGATTACTGCGCCTAAGATAGCAATTAGTAAGACGTTTACTTCAAATACTCACGATTAATAAATGTTTAAACTGCATTTTAAGGATTTAAGCTAAAATTAAATTTCATAAAACATTCAAGTTTTTTTCTTCGTATAAAAGTTACGTAATAAGTTGCACATAAAATATGAAGAAAAAAGTATCGGTCCTTGGCGAAGCCTTTTGATAATATTGCAATTCCAAATGATATAAATAAAAGCCAACGGTACGTTTTTTTTGGTACTATAAAATGCAATCTTATTGAGTAAGGAAAGTCTATAATATCGTGAAAAGGTTTTTAATTGTTGACCATTTTCTTAAGTATTTTATTTAATGAAAAAAAAGTTTCTTGGGTATTTTAATGTGTGAGTTAGAAATTCTCAACTTTTCGTGAATGCCAAGCGTAAAACCAATCTTTAAGGTTGTATTGAAGCGAGATTTAGTGTTTTCATTGTAGTACAAGTGTGCCCTATCCTTTAGCATTGCATTTCAAATCCGCTGCCAACTGCACGCGGTTAAAATCAAACAGCTTTTAATTCTTATTTTAAGCGAGTTTTTTAAAATCATTTTATAAAGATATTGCGTTTTATATTCATGAAGCCTATTTGCGGATTATATAAATGAATAAAATTGTTTAATATTGTTCTTAAAAGTGTTGACAAATATACGCACAAATCTTGGTAACGTCGCTTTCGGTGTCTCTATTGCTCTTATGCTTACTGCTTCACTCTCACTCAGACTCGTTGCTTGTATCGATACAGCAGCGAGCAAGCGAGCCATGAGCGTTGCTAAGATTCTCGAGTACAAGTGCCTAATTTCCTGTATTAGTCAACTTCAGAGGGAAAGGACCCAGTGGGCACAAAGTTTGGCGACGTCTTTACGACAATGTTACGACATGTTCACGACAACTTTACGACATCCTATGTCCATGTAGTTAAGGTGTCTTCATGATATCGTAAATAAGTCGTATGATCTGACGATATATTTACGATATCGCAAAGACATTGAAATGACATGGACATAGGATGTCATAAAGATGTCGTAAAGATGTCGTAACGATGTCGTAAAGGCGTCGCCAAATTTTGTGCCCACTGGGGAGTGAAAATCCACGTTCTGCCATAAGAGCCCATTTAATTCAATTCAACTTTGAAAACGCATTACTCGATACCAAGCGACATGACTTTTTTAGAATTTGATAAGGTGGCGTAAGGCACTATAAACTACATATATATATATATATTAATTTTCATCAAAATTCCGATCACTTGGCTCTCGCTGCAGTACAATCTTAAGAGATCAGTAATGTGGTAAATTTATACATTTTTAGCACAACTATCGTGAATTAATATTTCTTGTTTACAGACTGCACAACAGTGTACTACGGACGGTATACAAACAATAACAGCAGATTTAAGAGTCGTTCGTACTCTAGTAACAACATGCATCAATACTCTCGTTCGTTATCATAGACGGGCTGTAGCAAGAAGAACTCGAAGAGCAGGGCACCAAGGTGAGAACCAAGGTGGACACCAAGATGAGCACCAAGGTGGACACCAAGTTGAGCACCAAGTTAATCACCAAGGTGGATACCACGGTGGATACCACGGTGAATACCAAGGTGGATACCAAGGTGGATACCAAGGTGGATACCAAGGTGGACACCAAGGTTGGAAATAAATAATGATACAGTATGGCTGTAATTGTATTTACATTAATAGCTTTGCTGCGAACTTTAACTGTATAAGATAATAAAAAGCTGCCTATGGTTTGCAATTTTAAATGATGTTGTTATTTCTCCAAAAATTTGCAGTAAAAATGCAAGAACTTGATTGTAAATCTAATTCAGAGAAAAGTCGATTATAATTGCCCACGTGGACAAGGTTCAGTGAGACAACGATGGCTCAACATTGCTCTACATGGGATAAGCGTGGGGTAAGTGTGGTTCAAGATAAGATCGGCTGCAGTTGACTCCCGTCCTATGGTCAGAATCGACGGGGTGCCTAGCCAAATAGTAGTCCTCTCTCTTTTTCTCTTCCCCCATCACTCGAGTGGCGAATCTGACTTGAGATGAGCAGGGGTTGGTAGTTTAAAATAATTACGTATAGATTTTAACCAGATTTCATAAGATTTAAAAATATTATTTCAGTAGATTTCTCAATGTCCTAAAAACATTCATAAAGATTTCAGATTCCAAAATATTTCAAAGATTTGAAATATTTCAGAAATATTCTAAAGATTTCACACAGATTTAAAAAGTTTTCAATGAATTTGGCAAAGATTTTAGGGATTTCACAAAGATTTTTTTTTTAAATTTCGGATTTCAAAAAATAAAAAAAATAAAAATATTCTAGAAGATTTTAAAAATTGAAACTAATTTTAAAGATCTGAAATATTTGAAAGATATTGCAAACATTTCACATAGATTTGGGACGATTAACAAATCCCAAATAAAATTCCTGAAACTGAAATTCCCAAATTAAAAAAAATCCAGAAGAATAAAATTTCCGAATAAAATTCCCATTGCAAAATACACGAATCATAAAAACCCAAAATAATAAAACTCCCGAATTTGAACAATTAATTTTTTTATAAATTATAATTATTGATTAAAAGTACAATAATAAATTATTTTTTATGTTTAAAGTTTCTGAAGTTACTGTTTGAATTTAAAATGACAATAATTATGAGAAATTTGTATTCAAAAGCGAGAGAGAGAGAGAGAGCATGAGAACGCAAACGCATCTTAGTCTACTTAACTTTTGCATTACCATTACTAACAATCTTTACACTTCTAATCTAAGCGACTTCCGGTGCCTTTTTAATTAACTTTTTTACCTCCATTTGTCTTTTTTTACATGCATTCTTTCATTCTCTCGCATTCGCTCCTCTAGCACCCTCCAACTTCTTCATCCATTCTTCTCATAATCCATCCCTTCTTAGAATCTTAACAACATTCTCTTGCCAGCTTTCTTTATCTTCCATTCCGATTCTACGTCCTTCACGCACATACTCCCATGTTTTCTCCTCCACTGCACATATTCTATACTTCCTGTTCTTTTCTCTTTCCCAATACGTTCCCTCCTTTACCTCGTTTCCCAATCTAAATCTTGCTACTCTGGTGCACCTTCTCTCTCACCATCCCTTTTCTAAATACTTTGGTGCTCCTTCCTTTTTTATCATCTTGTACCATTTACTGTATTTTGATTCCTCAATCATCCCCCATATTTCTATTAATTGTCTTTCCCTATCGTTTTTTTCAATTCTTTATTGATTACTCCAATCCCGTCTTCTATTTCTCTAGCATTGAAGAACTACCTCCTTTCTTCTTCCCATCTCGTTAATTTGATCGCCTTCCCTTTCCTTTCTTTCAGCACCATCAAACACTTTCTTGACAACTCCCGTCGCATCCCCCTGTCTATTATTTCTTTTTTTCCCCTCCTTTTCTAAACCTTATTATCTTTGTCTATTTTACATTTAAATTGAGCTTTTTCCCATCTAAGTATTTCTTTAATCCTCTAATTAAGCCTGCCATCTCTTCTTTATTCTCTGCCATCTACCCTACGTCGTCTGCGTATGCCAGTGTATATATCCTTTCCTTCCCTATCTTAACTCCTCCCCAAAATTTTCTCCTCATTTCTTTTTTCAAGTCTATATACTATGATACTCTCTTTATAAATCTCTCTCTTATCCCCTTTTTTACAATAACTTTTTCCATTTCGATTCGGTCTAATGAGTCAAACTCCGCCATTAAGTCCACGACCATTGCTTTTATTGCTCCCTTTTCCCTTTTAATCCTCTTATTTACTAGATAGTTCAGAACAAATATGTTGTCCATCACCCCCATTCCTTTCCTAAACCCTGTCTCATTCGGTGGCTCTATCTTTTTATCCTCAATTTCTATCTTCAATCTATCCGAAAAAACAGTTACATATACCTTATACAGTGTTGGCATCAGCGTCACACCTCTATCATCTTTAATCTCTTCCCATTTCCCTTTCTTCACTATTGGTATAACTACTGCTTCTTTCCATAACTCTGCTCACCCCTCTCCTCTCCATACTCGATTACACATTATCCATGCCCATTCCTCTAGTTCCTTCTTTCTATGTTTCCATCTTCATTTGGAATCTCATCTATCCCAAGTGCCTTTTGATCTTGATGAATATTTAATATTTATAAAAAAATTTTGTTTATTTAAATTTGGGAATTTCATAATTTAGAAATTTTTCAGTTTGGATTTTGTTATAATTCGGAAACTTATGAATTTATTTCACTGGTAAGCGTTTTCCTAGATTAACAATTTAATATTATTTACTTGATATTATTGTTTGTTCATTATTCACAATACATATTTCCTCACATATTTTAATCACGCCAGGAGAAAAAGTATGAATTACTATAGTAGAATACGCTGCCAGTGCTAACCCTGGAAAAAGTGCAAAGGGAAAATTAAGGAATTAAGAGGTGAAGGAAAATGAATCAAGTGACGATTTGAAAGGGAAAGTAGGAACGGAGGGTGAGGAGGCTAGTCAGCTAGCCTCCCCCCCCCCGCCGATTCAGTCAGCAGCGATTGGGTCAATCTTTCTCCATAGCTATCAAACAAAAATTAATTTTTTTTGAAAATTATATTTTGTTGGTAAAAATGGTCTTTCTTATTAAAAATAAAAATATTTATTAGTTGATATATGAACCATTATATTTTTTGTTCAGATAATAATTTATCATGATTGATGAGTTCATTAATTGGTCGAAAATTGAATTATTTTCCTGAAAAATAAACAGTTTCGTTAAAAAATCATCTTTCTTAGTTAAAATTCCACTGTATTGTGGAAACTGCGTCTTTTTCACCTAATAATATTTGTTTTAATGAAAATTAATCTGTTTTAGTTGAAAATATCACCATTTTTTTTAAAATTCGAATTTGTCGTTTATAAAGGCAACCAATTGAGTAAAAAATTGAACTACGGCAAAAACCTTTAATAGCCCTCCCTTCTATAGCCCTTCCGAGAATTGAGGCCGCGCCACGGGTAGGTGTAACAGAAGCTGAGAGGGGTGCTCGGGATCTGAAGTTATCACTCAGTCGAGCACTTAGGCGTAAACATAGAATCCTATATATGATACTATGCCCTCTTTCGTCATTTCTGTCCTTTTTCTAAAAATTTAATTTTTTTATTTTCAATATTATTTTTTACAATTAAAAGGAAATCTGCTCGTAATATCTAAAAATGATTAATAATAAATTTATACACCTTTTCAGGTGAAAAACTTTTGGCTGTTAATTTTAGTTCCTACCTTATGCCGTTTTTTTTAAATGTAATTTTTTAATTTTGAATGTTATTTCTTACGACTAAAGCATAAAATGTGTTTTCGGTATTTTTTGGAACGGCAACTTCTTCCAGTTTGATCATTCTTCGGGTAGAACAGTAATCGGAAGTGCGCTACTGGCTCTGCTTCGCCGCCCCAGCCGCCCACTCCCGTCCATCAGATCTCAAAAGAAGGAGCAATGGTTGGGGCCCCCTCATCCCCACCTTTTTTTACAGTAACTGACTCTGCTTCTTGACTAGCTCGAGTAAGCTTAAACTTCTCTCTCTCTCTCTCTGAGTCTAGATCAGGCAGAAAGATATCATAAAAAAGTATTCTTTAAATTTTCGCTGTAATGATTGATTTCTCTTTATACGAGTATTTCAATTCGTTCTTTTCAGAATAAACATTTTCAAAACGTACGAATTTCTGTTCAAACCTACACTTGGGACTCGGGCCTTCTCACTCAGGAGCCGTCAGTCCTTCTATCCGGGTCGTCCCATCCAATAGTACGTAGGGAAGAGTTGACTGCTCATTAGAACTTAGAATCTCGAATCACTTTTAGAGTTCTCACTGGGTCATCTAAAAAGATCGTTGCCTAGTGATTCTCTGAATGGAACAAAGTGATAAGAAGAGAAAGGCGTAACGCAAGTGGACGGGACGTCCATCACCGGTTCGTCGGCGGTGGGTGCCGGTCGAAGCCATCAACGACTATCGGCAGGAGTGGGTAGTCTTCATTCCTAACGGCCGACAAAAGTCGCCGAGACCTCAAGAAGACCATCACCAGGAGGTGGTGGAGATCAACGAACCTCAGTACCAAGAGGTGATATCGATGCACGAATCTTATTACTGGGAGGTGATAGAAATCAACGAACCCCATCACCAGTAGGTGTTGGGAATTTAGAAACGCCTGGAGGCGAGACATTCAGTCTCCTATTGCTATTAGAATAGATCAAACCGACCATGACTGCATCGCCTCTCGCCCGTACAGTGTGTTATTTATGGATAAAAATCGACCGACAGTGCAATGCATAACGGATTTTAATGTTTTTTTAGAAATGCCAGTAAGGCTTCCAAATGTAACGAGTGGCTGCTGAAATTTTATTTCAACTCAACATGAATTTGTTATTTAACAACCAAGTTAAAACTTTTTGTTGCTCAACATTTCCGTGATAACATTTCTTCTAGGACTTTCAAATTCATTAAAAAAGGTCCTAAATCAATGTAATAAATAACTAAAAATAATTTTCATATTCGTCCCTCGAGGTCAAATGTGTCGCGGCATTGGGTGCCCCCAAACGCGATCCATTTCAGGCACACCCGAACGTGTCTCGTCGCGGTGGCCCTCGAGAAGTTAGCACTAGCCAGGGCCTACCTACGCGAATCAGGTCAGACGGACGTTCCTCCACCTGTCGCGACCACCGGCTTCGTCTAAACTACCCTCGCCCTTACCACACCTGGCCGATAAGAACTCTCCGATGTTAGGGAGACCACGTCTGAAATCAGAGGACCATCTGTCGGGTCCATCAGACCCGTATCGCCGCGTCACAGGGGCGTGGGACACACGCACCGACCCGCTATCACCTCTCGATTTATGAGTCACGCACACAACTCTCTTTCCGGGATACCTGCGACGCCGTCGAAACTCGAGCACACCTACTCATACAAACATGTACACGCACATCTACTTACGCACACGGTACACTTACACAAATACACATGTAACAGGCTATAAGTATCATCAATAAATGTATATATATAATTTAGTTAAAAATACCCAACCCCGTATCATTTCGAACGCCTACCCTGTCCCCACCTATTTCAGGACCCTAGATGACTGAGGCTCTGGCGGGTTAACAGGGCAGAACTGTTACACTCTTACATACTACAAGTTATTTTAAGTTAGTTATCACATTAATTTATGACCTTTTTTAATGAATTTGAAAGTCTGAGAAGAAATTGTATCACGGAAAAGTTTAGCAACAAAAAGTTTTAACTTTGTTGTTAAATAACAAATTTCTGTTAATTCGAAACAAAGTTTTGCTAGCTACTCGTGGAATCTCCAAGCCTTACGGCATTTCTAAAAAGGACATCAAAATCCGTTAAGAATTGCACTGTCGGTCGATTTTTATCCATAAAAGGTGTTTTTTCACACACTGTTCGCCGAAGAACAGCAGTCTAGATCTGGCAGCTGAAAAGCGCAGATCGCCGTGTGAATCAGTAGATGAAGACTGGAAGTTTTTCCTTCGTTTTTTGCTCGAAAAATTCCATCACGAATGAAGAACGTCTTAATCTTCGCGTAAAACTCGAATATTTCAAAGTTCTTTCGAAAAAAGCGGATTCTACGATCTAGTTGAAAAAGTCTACCGAAAATATGTCTCAACCTGTTTTGTACAATGAACAACGTTAATAACAACGCAGCCCCAACGCCAAATATTGTTAACTATGTTTCACAGGCTCTTCCTTAACATGAAATTGAAAATAGTGAACCGTTAGTAGCACCCAAAGTCAGTAAATTGTATTTTCTGGGAGCCAAACGGCTCCCAGAAACCTTTATTGAACCTTTACTTCATTAATTTATTGAACTTTTCGGTTCAATAAATAAATAGTTATTTTATATCCGAGATAAATAAAAGATTAGGAAAATAGTTAAATTCGTCAATAATGAGTGTAATCTTAAAGTAAATTAAAAAATGTTGAAACCCTCAACAGAAATAGAGCAAAATAAGCGATTTTGTTTTATCATTATTTGATCGCATGAAAAGCTTCATACTTAAAATTATCTAAAAAAACGGAACAAGCCCATTTTGCAGAAAAATTCTCTGTTTGATTTTGCATTTAGATTTTTATATTATATGGTTAAAATATGACATCAAAATTCATAATTGTAGGAGAAAAGTTTGTTTCTGTAATACATAAACTAACATTCAAGTCTGAGGAAGCGCCTTAAGGCCCTTTATCAGAATGAGAAACGGTATTAAATTTTGAGGCCGCTTGTTTGAATATTTTTGTTTAATTTTTTGCACATCTCTTTTAAATTATCAGATCTTGAAGAAAATACGGAGAGTTTTCTACAAAATGCTTACATTTTGTTTAATAAAAACAAAGGGAAGAACAGTAGTATTAAGGCGCAGTATTGGCTGTCTATGCATTTTCACCGGGTATAATCTAGATTACAATCTATAATGTAAACATTTTGCAGAAAAATTGATTTGCTTGCTTCAAGATATGTATATATAGATGACATTTGTAAGAAATTAAAGAAAAATATTCAATCATGCGGCCTGAAAATTCAGAAACGAGCACTCGATTGCTATAAATTTTAAACCCAAGCAAGTAATTGTACAATTCGTTAATTGTGTCACCAATTGCATTAAATAACACAGGCCCACAAACCAAATTTTTTCGGAGTATCCTCTACCATTTTCACACTCCTCCCCTTAATCTGGTGACCCTATACAAAGTGCAGCTTGTAACTCATCAAGCAACCCATTTTTTGTAGTTTTTGAGCAAGTCAGACACTAATTCCTTGTAATTGTCACTCATGTAATTGCCTAAGAAATTCTCAAACACATTTTTGGAGCTCAGCCATGCATCTCGTTCCTTGACATTGTGGCAATGAATGATTCATCTCTCAGCATCTTAGAAATTTGAGGTAAAATTTTTTGATCCAGTTTCTATACGTTTTCGAGGTGGCCAATCTTTCTTAACCTAAGGATTTTTGCGATCCCTACTATGCCATAAGCAAAGAAAGCAGAGGTATTTCGTAAAACCAGATTACTGACCCAGAATCATTGTCAAGATCTTGAGATCGCCGGAATTCTGCCATTTGTATTTTCCTTATTTAATTTAACCTAAAACCATTTGCATGTTTGCATATTCTTCCTTGAGCGTTTTCGAATGTGCTGTAGGTATTGAAGCTTATTTATTTGTATTGTGTGATAACACGCCTTAATGACTTCGTTTTGAAGAATCTATAAACATTCCTCTCTTTATAGATTTGTATATATCTTTTTTCCATTCATTCATAAGACTATGAACTTTATTACAGTATACCAAGTCATCTTCTTCTGTAAAGTATTTTAGTCAAAATTAAAACAAACTTTTCAGACCTAAAAAGCAAAGTTACTTTCTCTGATCGCTCCAAATATTTAACTTAATATGAACATTAGTTGAATTATTCCGGTCTTACGATCAAGTTGAAAATGAAAAGACAAGGAATAATCCGAGTCAATATTTTAATTAAAATTTAAAATCTTTTTACATTTTGCGACGTTTCGACCTCAATCTGTGGGCCATCCTCGGGCAAATTATACCTGATACAAAATTGTTATAAAAAAGTTAGTTAATTTAAAAAAATTAACATTGTCGTAGAAAAAAATTATTATGAAAACAAAAGTCAATTTACTTTATATAAAATTTTAGAACATCAAAAATTTTGGTTCGGTAAAAAAAGATAAACGGCTTGATACCATTGCCGAATACATAATTTCTAATTGGGAAAAACCTCAAAAAACAAAAGAGGCTCCCAAGGATTAGGATTACATTTAAAAAAATACTTTAGCGGACCACGATAGTCAAACGATGGACAAGCAGGTAATGCTGATAGGAAACTAAACATGGGTTATGTTGGGTATTTAGTACAGAGTTTTCATTCTAGAGTGTCTAATTTCAATTTTAGCGAAAATAGCACGCCAAGGTATTTTGGAAATTTAATATTCCATTCATTATACTGTGGTAATGTTGAGTTGCATTAAGTATTTCTTTTTTTAAATTAATGGAAAAGCTCTTATATTTATTAATGAAAATCGATTCTCAAATTCTACGTTTGTAAGTCTTGTTTTCTTTTGCTAAAATTTTTATATTATCAAACTCAAAATAAAAAAAATGATCAAAATTCCACGAATGTTGTGACAAACCTTTTTTCAAATTGCCAATCCTGCAATTTCTTTTATGTTCAGCTATTCTTGTTGTTAACCATCTACCTGTTTCACCAATATAAACTTTTTTGCGACCTGTGCATTTTATTAAGTACACTAAGTTTGACAAATTTTCAATTTTTTCAGAATTTTTCTTATTCATAAAACAATTATCCAATTTATAATTATTTCTTGAATATACATTAATGTTGAATTTTTTCAAAGCGCTTTTTAATATCTCTGATAAACCTTGCATATATAGTAACGAAACATGTAAATCTGTTTTTTTTTGTAATTATCTTACCATTTATTTTGTTTATTGGAAATATTGTAAACCTCATTCATTCTTTCTTTGTTGACTATTTCTATTAAAGGTAGTGGATAATTATTCTGTTGTAATGTAATTTTTAATTCTTTAAAATTTTCTTCTCTAAAATTGAAATCGCTTAGTTTTATGCATCTATCTACTAGTCCTTTTACTAATACAACTTTTTGGTTAAATTGGTGGTGTGAATTATATTTTAAATATTGACCTGACCATGAAGGTCTTTTGTAACAATTAAACTGTATGTATCTCTAAACTTCTTCTTTCCTTTAAAAAGCGTTTCTTTAGATTCACATGGTTTTATTATCCGTTATATCCTTCAAAGTGAAAATCATAAGCTCTATTTTATAATAAACAAAATACAAATTGGTTGAAAAAAGAGAGTCCACTTAAAAATTGAGAACTTAAATATACCCAAAAAATAGCCTCCTTACATAGAATTCAACATTATCACATCCTTCTTCTTTGCCGAGTATTTTTTAAAACTTGAAATGAGTGCGAATTCAATTTGAGTTCATTTCGGGAAAATCTAGTGTTTATGTGTCACAAAAAATAGAATTGCCAAAAAATATGTGTGTTAATTGCCAATTACTTTTTTTGTCATGGAGAATTCCTGCTAGTAATTTTTGTAAATCTCTTAGCAATCTTACAGATTTCAATAGATTCCTTATGTATAAAAAAATTCTTTTATTTAAATACCAATAAAATTCTTTAGATTATTTTTAATACTTTGTGCTTTGAAATTTATCATATCTTCTTATGGTATTCCTAAGGATTTCAGAAATATTATACAATTCTCTTGGGATAAAAATTATTGAAGGCAGATAGTAATAGAAATAATAAATACTGTAAAAAAACATTTAGAAAACACTTTCTTTAGTCTACAAAATTCACGTAACGCTTTTCGATATTATAACATTTTCCAAGAAATGTTTTATACGCGATGATATTGAAAAAAATTTGTATCACATTAGAGTCATATCTATAGGAACAATTATTTGTCTAGTTCGCCGACCTTAGCTGAAATGCTTAAATTAAGTTAACATCAGTGTTATTAGTGTTATGCACGCTCTTATGAAATGTACATATCTCAGAATGCTACCCTTGATGCCTATATTCTGTGAGATTACGACTATAGGAAAAAATTCTGAAGTAATTGGTCGTGAATCACTAGAAAGTATAAGACTGTGAAGATATGTAATTTTTTAAATACATTTAAGCTTTTTACAAGCAAAACCTATTACAGGTAATAATTCCACCCAAAAACTTATCAAACCCAGGCTTAATACATTGTTTCACAATTTAAAAATTCTCCACAACCAAACATAGCTTTTCTTTAAAGAGCCATTTCATTTCGGAATAACTCCTAAATTCATGTTTTAATGTACCTTTTTGAACATCTGATCAGACTTAAAATATTTTTCAGCTGAAATCCAATATTAGGGCCAAGATATGTACATATACATAGTTTTTCTAAAAAAAGGACATAAAATCTTAACAGTTTTTCAATGTCTTTAGCTTTGCCGTGCGCTAATAAAAAAAGACAAAATCAGGTCGATTTCTACATCATGGGTTCATGAAGTACAAATGTACTCCTAGAAGCAGGCCTTCTTCTTCGAACAGACATTTATGTAACTGATAATTATACATAAAATTGAATATATGATGCTACTAGGCAGTCTGATAAGTCCCTGAAAAATGAAACACGGAGACGTTTTTTTGGCCAAAGTCGGTTTTATTTTTCAACATACTCTCCTTTTAGGTCGATACAGCGAGACCAACGATTTTCTAACTTTTTGATACCGTCCGAAAAGTACTCGATCGGAAGGTCTCCAAAATACGCCTCAGTTTCAGCTATGAGCTCCTCATTTCAGTAAAAACGCTTACCGGTGAGCCATCTCTTCAGGTTAGGGAACAAGTAATAGTTGCTGGGGGCCAGGTCTGGTGAATACGGTGGCTGAGGAACCAATTCGAAGCAGATTTCATGCAATTTTGCTTGTGCAACGAAGCATGGATGAACAGACGCATTGTCGTTGTGATAAAGCGGTTTTTTCTTCTTCAAATGCGGTCGTTTTACGGCGATTTCGATTTTCAATCGGTCCAATAATGATGAATAGTATGCTCCGGTTATGGTTTTACCTTTTTCAAGATAGTCCACGAATATTATGCCATGTGCATCCCAAAATACAGAGGCCATAACCTTTTCGACCCATTGCTGCGTTTTTGGACGCTTCGGAGCACTTTGGCCCGGTGGAACCCACTGTTTTGCCTGTTGCGTTGACTCAGGAGTGTAGTAGTGGATCCAAGTTTCATCCATGGTTATGAATCGGCGCAAAAACTCGGTCGGCTTACGCGAAAATAATGCCAAATTCTGCTGGGAAGTTGTCGCATGAATTCGTTTTTGGTCCACTGTGAGCAAACGCGGCAACCATCGCGCGCAGAGCTTCTTCATGCCCAAAAATGAACGCACGATATTGCCCACACGTTCCAATGATATACCTACAGCATTAGCTACCTCTCTTAATTTCACTTTGGGATCATTCAACATCATATCATGGATTTTTTCGACATTTTCTGGTGTAGTGACCTCTTTTGGGCGCCCAGATCGTTCAGCATCAACTGTACTCGTACGGCCACAACGAAACTCGGTAAACCACTTATGAATCGTTCCAATCGACGGTGCAGAGCCCGGGTAATACTTATCTAGTTTGGCCTTGGTCTCGGATATCGTTTTCTTTCGAAGATAGTAGTGTTTGATCAAAACTCAAAACTCAGATTTTTCCATATTAAAAAAAAACTCGGAGGTTTGTCGCTTCTCAGTGCTGTAACTTGTAAATACGTAAACATAAATGACTGAAGTTTTGACAGGCCCCATTTGAAGGATCAAGCTCGACGAAAATGGTTCACATTAGTGAATACTAATGCCATATCTTAGAATTTTCAGGTACTTATCAGACTGCCTAGTACTTAGGGACTTGATCATTCATTAAATGCACATGCACACGAAATATGCAATTCGTTTAATCCCTACATGTCAGGATTTGTCCATAAACTCAAAATGATGCAGAATCCTGCTAAATAAAACAAGAATCCAACGACCAAATTTGGACCACAGCGAACTAACGCGAACAAATAATCCTATTGTAATCTGAAAAAAAACAAATAGAATTTTCGGACAAAAATAAAAAAGAGGAAAGAAAAATGAGAAAGCAGACAACCACATCCCCTTCCTTCTCTTTTTTTTTCTTTCGTCTTTTTTATTTTTATTATCATCAAATTACAATAAAATAAAAAACATAAATGAATAAATAAAATTGTATAACCAACGTTTCGGTACTCGAAAAAGGATATTCCTAACAATATTCAAATTTCTTGTGTGAAAAGAATAATGCGACAAACCTAGAGCTCTGTCAACTAAGTTTTAATTACTGCGATTTTGTTTTGAAAGGGATGAGCAGAAAGGAAATTTAAAATTCTACCTGAATATGTACTTTTTCTGTACCAACTGGTAATTGATTTTATAATCCTGTTCTATTTCATGAGTAAATTGATGTTTTGAATGAAAACTGTTAAAAGAATCAATAACGAACTGTAACTTTTCTAGAGGAGCACATCATAAGATATCGTCAACAAACCGAAAATAAAAAGGTAAAACAAAATCTAATTTCCCTAAAACAAAAACCTCCAAATCTTCCATCACTACTTCTTCAAAAATCGGAGAAATGACTGAATCTATGGGAGTACCAGAGTTCTATTTATAGAAAGATCCATTAAATTTAAAATAAGTTGACTCCATAATAAAAACTATCCCTTCAATAAAAATTTTTTGACCCAATCGAGTACGGGTTTTTATATTATCCCATCTATTTAAAATTGCCTGTTTGACTAATTCAGTGGGTATACTCGGAAAAATTGCATTAAAAATTGCAAATATGTTGAATTAAATATGCAGAAAATTTCTATTTTGGATCAGCAGGATTTCCGAAACAAGGTTTTACATTTGTCAAAGATCTTTGTTGAGAAAAATAGTTTGCATATCAGTTATATTGATCGTAGAATATCTAAAGGTTTCATGATCACGAAAGAGTTTCTTAGAAACAACCCTGATATAGTTTGCATGAATGCAGAAATAGGCAGTATTACTGTTTACATGAGAAAATCGAATTATATTAGGGATGTGGAGAATTTGCTTTCTGATAATAATAATTTTGAATTATTACATGAAAATCTGCTAAAAAAATTAAAGAGACACTTTTAAGATGCTTGGCAAGTGGAGAAGGAAAGGACTTCTGGGAAAGGAGATAAGATAGACTGATATTAATACTGAAGGCACCGTTCTTGCAAGATATTACGGTTTGAGAAAAATTCGCAAAGATGGCTATCCCTTAGGAATAGTTATTTTAACTGTTAATACGCTCTTCAAATTTTTAGAACAAAATTTCAATTTGATTCTCAAAGACTCTATCATAACTTCTAAATATAATGTCAAAAATAGCTGAGAATTTCCAAAAAGCACCATTCAAAAAAAGGTTCCGAATGCTCATGTAATGATTTCTTTGGATGTTATTGCAATGTTTCCGAGTATAAACCTTGAATTAGTTAAACAGGCAATTTTAAATATATGGAATAATATAAAAACTCGTACTTGATTGTGTCAAAAAGATTTTATTGAAGAGACAGTTTTTATTATGAAGTCAACTTATTTTAAATTTAATGGATCTTTCTATAGACAAAAGTTTGGTACTCCCATATGTTCAGTCATTTCTCCGATATTGGCAGAACTAGTGATGGAAGATTTTGAAGTTTTTGGTTTTGGGAAATTAGATTTTGTTTTGCCTTTTTATTTTCGGTTTGTTCTTTCAAGAAAAAATTGCAGTAATTAAAAACTCAGTTGACAGAGCTCTAGGTTTGTCCCATTATTCATTTCACACAAGAAATTTGAATATTTTCAGGAATATCCTTTTTCTTAATCATTATCAAAAAAATTTAATTGAGAAACATATTGCAATTAGAGTTCAACAAATCAAAAACAAAGTGATTAATAATTTGCTTGTACATAATCAGAAAGAGTTAAGGGAATATAGTTCGATTAATACTTTTGTCTCTTTCATTTTTTGGTAAAATTTCTAAAACTATTGAACTTACGTTACAAAAATTTTAAATTGATACTATTTTCCGCATTCCATTTAAGATGGACTCGGTGATAAATTTTTGCAAAGAGCCTTCAGATAATTTTGAATAGCGTGGTGTTGTCTAGAAGATCATTTGCTGGATCTGTAAGATGAATTATGTAGGACAGACTCACAGAAAAACGCTGGTGTTAAATTTGTTGCAGCTCAAATTTCATTGCGCTCCCAATGATCACTTGAGAGAGTTTTCAAGTCTCAAATGTATTCCTCTGAACGTAGGTACCAATCTGGGCATCTAGGGGAAAGTATCATTTGGAGACTGAATTTGGCTCATGCAGAGTTGTGGAGTTCCGAACCGCGCAGTCAGCCACCTGAAGACCTGTCAAAGACACTATTCGCTTTGTGATATTAGCCTAAATAATTGTTAATAAGGAAACCAATTGTAACGATATTTACCTAATTTTCAAATTACTTTCATTTAATAGGGCGTACCAGTCACTTAGAATAGAATTATAAGTTCTTAATGCAACTTCCAAAAGTTAGGTTAGTCATAACCGTCGACATTTAAACTAAAGCCGGGATGTATAGAAAAAGTCATGACCGTCTACATATACGAGGGTAGTTCAATAAGTCCTTAGAATGAAGTATAAAAACAATTTTTTTTGGGTAATTTTTTTTTATTTTTCAACATAATCTCCTTGGAGCTCTAT
>NC_046663.1:23222068-23224328 GCF_010883055.1 Belonocnema kinseyi
CATATATCTAGTCGGGAGTGGTGCTGACTGAAAACAGATGATTTGGAGCGATTCGAGCGCCATCTGTTGGTCATTCTAAGGACTTATTGAACTACCCTCGTACAATAAGGTATTTTCACTCCAATCACTAGCTCACTTCACTTCGTTGAATACTGAGGGGATAACTATTGACCAAATGCATGGGAATCGGTTAATTTTTGCTATATTCTTCTAATATCTTCGTAGAAAGTAATTTTTCTGTACACGGTAAAAAAATTGAGCTGTGAGAGGGATATTATTCCTTATTATAGCCAAACATTTAGCTGAAAACGAACGAAGGAATTTAGAAAGATCCCTGGATCAGCGAAAATGAATATCCTTGACCATTTTCCATATATCAGGGATATCGTGTAGTCAAACCCCTAATAAGTATAGCTATAATAGGGATATTAAGAATAGGTGTCTGAAGCAATTATCGGAAGAGCGCCGTGCATTATGGGAGCAGCGAAATAAAATGGCGACTGTCTAATCGTGAGCAGTGACAGTTGAGATTTACTTTGGACAATTAAACGCTTTTTATCACTTGAAATGTGCGCGATTGTTAATATTAAATGGAGTTTATGATGCAGTAATAATAATTTACATTTGTTTCTATTGTAGGCGATAACTATATTGAAATATCAAGAAACGCGATAAAAGCAACAAACTTGACCTCCAAATACATTACACGGATTTCAGGGAAATTCATTTTCGCGATACCAGACGAAAAATTGGTTACTGTAAGTTAATATATTTCTATAACAACCAAATTTTTTTTCTAATCTGAAGATAATACAATTATACATAATCTGTCGAAAACAATAAACTTTCGAACTTATCAATTTTGTCCAAATTTCTGATTTACGAGAACAATTTACATAAAGTAACTAAATGTGTAGCTCTTCTAACTAAATGTTTTACCAAATCCAAGCGTACACTTTCTTTGAGTTTAATATATACTCAATTCACTCGTTCGCCTCAAGAATTTTTTTCCGTGTATAAGTGAAATTGAAAAATAGTTTTTCTTTTTAGGGACTATTTAATGCAATAATAAAATGATAATAATTTCCGTTCATGCGTGCGTTAGGACTGAGCGCTGGTTGTCTACCCTTTCAAGCGCGATTCAAAATTACATTGAAAAATAATTCTTGTAATTTAAATAAATAATTATTAAAATATACACAAGAATATATACAAATTGTGTAACTGTTGATTTCAGACAAGAAACAAATTTATAACACATATATTTGATCAATAACAGTTTATTTTCATTGAATTTGAAAGACTGACTAATATTTCTCAAAATATTTGTTAATAGATACATTTTTTTAAATAACATATGATATTTCAGCAGCTTGATATATAGAACCTAATTGCAGAATATAATAGTGATAATATTTGAATAATTCTAAAACAAAATTTCAGATTGTTCTTTTTAAATTAAATGTTTTGTAAAATATAATTTGGTCTTTGGAATTCACTGAAAATAAACTGTCAGTAATATTATATATGTGTTGTATTTTTTTTCCTGAAATCAATGTTACACAGTTTGTATATATCCTTGCGGATATTTTTATAATTATTTACTTAAGTTACAAGAATTGTTTTTTAATGTAATTTTGAATCGCGCGCCAAGTGCGGCTCATGAGCGGTCAGCCCTAACGCAAACGCAGTAGCTCAGCTGGCAGGAAAAAGTTGGGATATGAAAGCCTCAATTAGGTATTTTCATTTCAACCATCAGCTAACTTCACTTTTTTAAAATCTGAGGGGGAAAAATGGATCAAATGCATGAAACAAAACTTTATTTCTGTAATATATTGGTGATTAATGATCATTATTATTATTTTGTTAATTCATTAAATAGTAATTAAAAATAAAAACTATTTTTTAAAAACACTTATATAGAAAAAATTACCTTCCACGAAGATGTTAGCAAAATAGGGTAAAAATGAACTGCATCCCAAGGTGGCCAACTGTTTCAAGTAGAAAATCCCAATCGAGCCCATGAAAAATCACTAAAAATCACTAAAGTTAGAACATTAAAAAATCAATAACTTTTCACTAGATTTTATACTTTAAAAGGTGCGAAATTTAAAGTAAAATTATATTTCAAAAATAGTAGAAAACTGTAATGATAAGATTGCAATGCAAAAGTTATACTTTAAACATTCATAACTACTATAAAATTAATTATATTAGGCGTATTATATAAAAGAGTAAAAACTGTATTATGAATTTCATT
>NC_046663.1:23224428-23230560 GCF_010883055.1 Belonocnema kinseyi
ATGTATTTTTTTGTTAATTTGTTTCGAGTGAAAGGAGAGAAATGAGTCTTACGCATTGCTATTATATTTATCGAAAAGGTATAGCAAATTTGACTACGCATTTTATTTCAAAATTGACATAATCAGTTAGGGTTACGTGATATTCTGAGAATCTTGATTAAATATTTTATCAATACACATACCCACAATTTCTAGCAGCATATGCTCGCACTATACCCGCACGACGTGTGACTCGTACGACGTGCGACGCACCTGTCCCGCAATTGAGGACGCATCTGCCTCATCGTCTGCGTGCAAGCCGTGCGAGAAAATCCGCACGCGTGCGACGCACGTGCGTCGCACTGTGCACGCATATTGCTATATTGGTAATATTAAGCCTTTCTATATTTCCTAAAACAAAATAAACTTTACAAAATTAGTAAGATTTTCTATCCACGTTTATACAACATAGTAAAATTTTCCTAAAACATTTCTTATTGAGTTAGGTTTCTGAGTTCGTGCTGGCCAATAGATATGTTGTGATTTTTCAAATTATTTATTAATAAGTCAGAGGAGGATCTATAACAGATGGTAAGATACCTTGTTGCCACAGTAATATACTGTAAATCTTTAGGGAAGAAATGGCCTTTGTGCATTTACATCACATATTTCTACCAAATTCACTCTAAAGACAGTTTAAAAAAATATTTTTTCCACATGAATAATCTTTAATTCACGAGTACAGTATTTCGAAGTGTTTCGTATATAAGTCTGTCACAGTGTTGCTAAGCATTAGATAATATGTTTGGTTAGACCTACCTAATGATTTCTAATCATTATAAACTATTTTTAAAAAATTTATAAATAGTTTTAAGTTAAAGGACAATAGGAATACTAAGCATGGAAATTTATATAAGGATTCAGTAATTAATGTAATAATTAACTCAAATACAAGTTAAGAGCATAAGATTTGCAAGAAGGTATTGCTCGCCGCAACATATCATAATACAAAATCTTTAAAAAAAACTCGTTATAAAACTTTCTCAACAGCTATTCGGCTGAACATAAAAAGAACCACAAGAAAAAGTGTTTTATAATTATAATTGTTATAAACCATTTTTTGGAACAATTTGGAATTCGAGTTTTTTATCTTTCGTTTTTTCTTTATCATCTGACTTCATGTACATTTTTGAAAAAAGATATAAGTTTGATTATATTTTTTAAAAGAAAACAATTGTTGGTTCTGTAAAGAAATGAAATAAGTAAACATAAAACTATGGCCCGGATAATAATTTATAATTTCTCAGAATATATGAGGTTTTGGTATCATATATGATTCAGGGGAATTACAATTGAAAAAAACGCTAAATGAAATATTTCGCTTCAAAAGTTTCTTGTCAAAATGTTTGTTTTCATTTTTCATAAAATATTGATTGCAAATCTTCTTTACAAGAAGTTGAAGCAGTTATAGTACAAAATTTATTTTCCAGGCCCAAGTACCATACCTTTAAATTAATTTATTTACGCCCAGATTCAAACATTTTTACAGTTGTTTTGAGACCGGTTATTTAAACAATGATTCACAGATTACACTGGTAGCTATTTCACGTCATTTTTTACCGTCAAATTTTTACATTTACCATTTTTTAAATCTATATTGTTGAGTTGGAAGTGATTTTGTACTTAATTGTAAGATACAAAAATTGTAAAATACAAAAATTGTAAAATCAATTAATGCATTAAAAGCAGTGATCTTCGCTAAAAATACGTCATAGATCTCAAAACACAAAGCTTTAGAGTCAATTAATCACTGATTTATTATTTATCGGTATTAAAAGAACTACAAATGAAATAATCAAATAAAACAGCAATCTGGTTTCACGAAATTCCCATGCTTTGTTTGTTTGTTGGACAGCGGAGATCGCAAAAATCATTACGTTAAAAAAGAGTTGCTAGCTCTATAACGTATAGAAACTGGATCAAAAAATGTTACAAACAAATCTTCAGATGGGCCGCATAAAATTCTACTTCCTACTTTGCGCATCAAACTCGATTTGATGAAACAGTTCGTAAACACTTTGGATAAGAAAGGAAAATGTTTTGCTTAATTATTTAAACAATTTCCAGCTTTATCGAGCGCGAAATTGAAAGAAGGAGTCTTTGATAGACCTCAAACTCGTAAAATGTTGAAAGATGAAACTTTAATTGCTACAATGAATATCAAGGTACGAAATGCATGTCTGAGCTTTAAGAATGTGGTTGAGAATTTGTTTGGCAATCACAGAAATGACAACTACACCAAATCGGTGCCTGACTTGCGCAAAAATTACAAAAGAATGCGTTGCTTGGTGAGTTACAAGCTACACTTGCCTGATCCCCATCTGGAAAACTTCCCAGAAAATCTTAGAGATTACATTGAGGAACAAGAAAAATGCTTCCCTCAAGATATTTAGGAAATAAAAAGACATTACCAAGGTAGTTGAAATACGAATATGATGGCAGACTTCTGTTGGATACTTAAAGTGGAGTGTGTTTACCGGCGCAAGAAGCGCAGACAAAATTCATTGCACAGATCTTTCGAAGACAAGAGAGTTTCGAAAAAATGAATAAAATCGATATCATGGCTTTACTGACGTTGATACTGATAGAAAAAATTTAGAATAGGAAAAGAAAAGGGGCTTTTAGGTTTTGGTGTTATGGGATTTCAGCGATACAGAGCTACTTATCCATGAATATATTCCACAAGAAAAACTCACGAAACTGTGCTGTTTTCGGAAACAAAATTTCTCTTCTGAATAAGATTACGGGAGTTCGAGGTTATATTATTACGAGGTAAGGGGATTATGGAGTCATGAGATTATAGGGTTTCCAGATTAGGGGAAGGAGGGTGAAAATGGTACAGGATGAATATTTTTCGCAAATTCAGTAGTTTATTGGGTGCTTTTGGGTTTCTCAAAATTTAAGAAATTTAAATTGGACCAAAATCCAAATTAAAAATCCCATTTAACGTCCAATAACCAAATTGATGCAAAATCTTGTTGAATAAAACAAGTATCCAACGACCAAATATGAACCAAAACGAACAAACAAAACGAAAAATACTATTGTAATCTGAAAAAAAAACGAAAAACAAATAAAATTTTCGGATAGAAGAAAATAGAGGAAAGAAAAATGAAAAGGCAGCCAACCACAACCCTTTCCTTCTTCTTCTCTTTCTTTCGTCTTTTTTATTTTTATTATCATCAAATTACAATAAAATAAATAAAATTGCATTATCAACGTTACGCTACTCGTACAGTACCCTTATTAAGGCATGAAAAATTTAATTGATAGAAATTGACAGCACCCACGAACAGGTGCTCACTCTTTCATACCTGAGAATCGAATGAGGGTCAGTAGGACAATCTGTTGAAACCACAATATAAATATCTGTCACAATTACATCAGAAATAGAGGAAGTAAAAGAAAAATATAATTCATGTAACAGCCACGTTAAATGTAATTAATCATATTAGCATAACTTTTGTTCAGCTTATCGAAATCGATTTTTAAATTAATAGATAACTTTTTTTGTTTTTTTATATAATGCATTTCCATGAATTCCCTCTTTTTCTCATTACTTTCACTATGAAAAATTTAAACATCCCAGTCAAACTCATGGTCAACATCAACAAATGCCTTTGTATATCTGGCAAGAACACTTTTATAACAGCGTTTTAAACGAACGTCACTTTTGTGTTCCTCTATCCTAGTATCAAGAAGTCTGCCAGCCCAGAAAATCGCCGATCTTTCATTGTACACCGAAATCGGTGTTCAATAGAGTTGCAACAAATTTGAGCCACCCAGGTTCATTCGGAGAATCTAGGGGAAAAGCATCATTTAGACACTGTTTTTTCTCATCCAGTGCAACGTGAAGTATCGTCTACAAACTGTAAGTCACCTGTCCAGATCATTTTGTCGGTCGTTATTTGAGTGAAACAGATGTTAATAAGCAGGTAAGTTATAATAATAATTACCTAACTTTTTATTTCCTCCTATTTACCAGCGACTAAATAGTCTTGGAATAAAAATAGTACTTGACGTGATATAATATCCAAATTCGAACAAATTTCCACTAGATTTTCTGCGGAAGTATAAAGGTATCTTAGATATCTAATCTTGCAGTGGCTAGTGTCATACATGAAAGATATGGTAAGTACAATTGTATAATAAAAACAGAAATTTGTTTTTCGCGATGAGTAGGGATGTAAATTTGCATGGAACTTTAGGCTGATGAAAAGCTTCATGAAACATTGGGAGTTTCCTGAAACATTGCAATGTTCCAAATATAGTGACGGGAACATTCAAACTGATAAGATAAAAGTCTATTAGGTATTTTCACTTCAATAAACAGCTAACTTCACTTCGTAGATTGCCGATCGGAAAATAAGAGACGAAATGTATGGGATGCAGCAAGGTGGCCATTTTAGTGATTTTGACACAAAACTGGTGATTTTCAAAAGCGCATTGCGATTTTTTTTCATCGTTTGTGTTATGTTACAAATTGGTGATTTAAGGCAATGTTTAGTGATAAATTCGGTGATTTTGGAAATTTTTGGTTCTTTTTGCTCCATTTCAACAACAAATTGATGTGCTTGATGTGTTCCTTGCTTCCCAACTTTGGCATGTGGAACGCCACTTCTCATCCCTGGCTCCACGGGTTGCTTTGCGTATCCAGGGATGGGGAGTGGAACTTTACATGCCAAAGCTGGAATCGCCGTATGAGTTCATTTATTGTCAATTAAAGGTCTTTTCATACCCTTGGTTGTCGGGTGTGTCATGTAGCCTGCCAGCAGAACTACATAATAGTGAAAGAGACAGATCATTCTGGTCGTTTTCTATACACTGTTGCGGTCTCTCTGTAGGCAAGCAGCCTGCAAGCAGACGTATGAAAAGGCCTTAGTTTAATCGATATGTTGAATTGTGGTCGCCGATCGTTTGACCAGTTTCGGGTTGTTGATCAAGACATGTCACATGGAAGATTGTGCAAGATATGGATAACAAAAGAAGTAAGTTTAAACTAATCATTTGAATTTTAATTTTGTACATATTTAGGGAGATTATAGAATAGGATACTTCAATTATAATTTGCTTATTCTATCATGCTGAATAGAATCATTTCAGTTCTAAAACCGCGATAATAATTGACAGTGAATATGTAGTTGAAAGAATTTGACTAATCTACAACATAACCTAAGAATAAAAATCTAATGCAACAATTGTATTTTATACTTTCGTTCAAATTCTCATAATGCATTTAAAACGTAATAGAGTGCACCTATATAGACATAATTTTTCTTTCGTACAGATATAAATCCAAAAAATATTTCTGAAGCCTGAATGTACCTGGTAGTCGAGACAATGCACGTCAGATTCAACATTTTCTGTTGACACAGTTATTGACTGCTCCGTTCTTATTAATACTGCTAAAAAAATTACGGTGGAAGAGTGAACTTTTCAATTCGGATACTTATTTTCGACGAGTAACTATATGTTATGGTATGTGTCATGTATATGCGTAACTTATATTTACACAACAAAATTTTATCAGTATATCTATAGATTATATTACCCTGCTTTCATAAAAATAAATATATGGAGAAGGGTATTTATGAAGGAAAAATGTAGATAATAAAATATTGTAGAAATTTTTGGTATTAATCGAATCTTGTTGTTACAGAAAGTCTACTACGCATAATGGGGAAACCTACGCCAGTGCAGCATTACCGGTCAGCATGGCGAACTTATCCATGGTGCAGAGATTGGTTGCGGCCCGTAGATGGTAATAATTGTCTTGCTTATTGTGCTTTCTGCAAAGTTGAATTGCAAGCACACTTGGGTGCCCTTTCAAGACACGTCAAAACTAAAAAACATCAGACCAGCGCCGATCCTTTTTGTTCCACTAGGCAAACGAAAATTAATTTAGAAAAAGAAGATGATGACAAGATGAAAAAACGAGAAGCTGAAGCAGCTTTATCTTTGTATTGTGCAATGCATGGAACTATTAGAGGTTGCTTTCAGTAAAAATGTGAATACTGAAAACAGCATTACAGACAGTATTCCGACAGACGAAGACTATGAGCTCGATGAAGTCTTGGAGTTCTTCATTCATTA
>NC_046663.1:23230660-23244976 GCF_010883055.1 Belonocnema kinseyi
TGCCAGGCGAAACGTTCACTCGAAACTATATACAGCGAATACGAAAACCGTTTGCTATCCGGAATAATTTCAAGCAAATATAAAATTATAAAAATAAGTACCTAAGAAGGACAAAACTGCAAACGAATATCAACATTTAATGACGAATCGATAAACGACTTAGCCTGATTACTGCAACCGAAAGGATCAGGCGGGAACTTTTGAAACTGCTTATTAGAAGCTGATCCGTAAATATTAAAATAAGCAAGGTAAAATTAATAAAAAATAATTTGTTTAAATAATAAAAATAACAAACACATAGATGTCTAAAATCGAACTTGCAAAAATTTTTTCCTTTTTGGTAATTTATAAATTATCCGTCCAATAAAAATACAAATATGTTTTTAAGATTAAAATTGATATTTTACATGTTTTTAATAGTAGGAAAAGGGTTACAATTTTCGTTATTTTCACAATATTAATCATTTATATTATTATTGTACAAAAATTCACCTATCACAATATGTGACTCATATGACTCGTTCATATGTGCCTACACGAAATGCAACCGATAACGCTGCGTTTCGGCACGCATGACGTGCCTCGCATGCAGTGCGAGTAATGTGCCTCGCACGCTTGCTATCTGGGTAATTTTAGGTTAGGACTAGGTAACCTTTATCTTACGTATTAAGGGAATCGAATGATCTGACTTTGTTCCTTGGAAGACCAAAATGAAAATAAAAATTAATTGGGATGTTTGGAACCCCTTTTGTGAAGTTGAGCTGCCGGTATAAAAAAATCTCTTCCGAGATCAACCTTTTCCCGTCGAACAACTAGCGCGGCACTGTCACCACAGCACATACACCCATGTTCCACTTTTTCACGCACAACGATCCGATCTTTTACTTAGTTTATTCAGAGTTTGATCATGATCTTCAATTAATACCGTATACCGAATTAACAACTGGCTCGGCACCAGTTACAATTGACGGGCAGCCATCTTTGCCAATACCGGCATGCTAGCCACGAGGCGTTGACTATTATATGGTCAATAGGGATGGAATCTATTCTACCGATGCGATCTAGACGTGAAGGTTAAGAGGGTAGCACCTACCGGTCAAGGCCCGCGAGCAGTGAAGACGAGCGAGAAGGTAGCGAATACGACGCTGGACCGTCAGTTCGTGTTGTAATTTGCTCCATTACTAATTATTGTTGTTTCTTGAGTCTGATATCTGATTTTGATGTTTTTTTTAAAGAAATTTTTTTACTGAAATGTGGTTTTAACGTTTTTCGCCCTCACTTCATCTCTCTACCAAGAGCAAAGGATTCATCATAAGAGCTAAAATATTCAATAAATTTAGTTGGATTTCCTTCCTTCTGACCATCCAAATTTTGAAGTGATGCCGAGGAGGTGTCTGGCGCTAAAAAAAAGTAAGCTAGAATTTATGGCGCTATTATCCTTCGCATCTCTCGATGCCGGAATATGCGCTACACTGAAAATAATGATCAATTTTCTTGAATATATATTTCAATTTCTTGTGATCATATAAATAAAATACGGAGTCAATTGTTGGCTCCTACAAGCTATAAAAACAATATATAGGGGAAGAAAAGTGCGGTTAAGGTTAAATTTGGAATTAAGGGGTAACACCACTCTAGAGGGTTAAATTTAAAAATTCAACCAAAAAAACGCGTTTAAAGTTTTCGCAGCATTTAAAAATCGTCAGGACGCGCTCCGAGGCGCTGCGGCAAAATCGAGAATTGGACCTCTTACAAATTTTATTTCTGTATAAAACCAATTGGATATGATTTTTACGAAGGTAAGAAGGTGATTGGTATAGATCAGGGCCCACTATCAAAAGTAAAAATATATCAAATAAACCTAAAATGGCAATACATAATTCTATATTTTTACCGAATGCATTATACGGTAGCGAGACATGGAGCTATCAAGAAAAAGATAATAGTGAAATTAATGCGATTCACATAAAATACCTCCGCATAGTGTGTAGGTAAACTCTGATGGGCAAAGTGAGTTACGAGAGTATTCTGAAAGAATGTTGTATAGAAGAAACATTAGTTGGCACGGAAGAGAATTAAGATGGTTAAGATATAGTTTAAGCTTATTCGGGATTGTTAAGAGAATGTCAGATGAATGACTAACGAAACAAGTGTATCCTCAAAATATTTGAATTTTTTCGAATTCCTTGAAATATTTTTTAATGTAGTTATTTCAATATCGCTTGACAATATTTAAAATCATTTAAACTTTGTTATAAATATGGAATCTTTTTTAAGTTTTTAAAGCTTTTTATAATTTTTCGTGATGAATTTCCTAATTACACACTTTTTAAATTGCTAGCAATAATGAAAAAATGACTTTTTTATCTTTAGAGCAAAGCTTGATCGCGATTTTGGCCATACTGTCGCCTAAATTAATGACTTAACGTCAAAATTATATCTAAATAATTCACAGCAGTCCATCAAGTGGTAAAGCCTTATGTACTTCAAAGTTACCGACCGTGTGTGACGCAGTATTAAAATACTCAATGGGGTATGCAGAGCAGTAGGTTTGGTGGCCTGTGTGCAGGGGCCGACTGACTCTTACTCGTGTGGGGACCCTATAGCATGAAAACTCACTTCGGGTCGCGCATCTACATTCTGTATAGTCATAAGTCTTCTACCCGCTCGAAGAAATCGCTCCGCTCCGTTCACAAGTAGTAAGCATTTAGCCACCGTCCGATTAACCACTAGTTCACGTCAGTCCGGATTAGAAATGGAATTACAGCTATAACCGCTAGTATCCAAAGTGCTCTCGAATTTATTTCTCCTAGACTAAGTAATCTGTTATGGGCGGAAGTGAGGAGAACATCTTATCCAACCAGCAATACCATAATTGGTGACCCCGACTACGAGAGTGGCAAGTTTCCTGGCGTGTTTTTTTCTCATTACCGAGTGCGAACTCCAACAACCAATCTTTAAAAAAAGAAGCAGACAAGTTCGGTGTGTTTTCCTTACTGTGTGAACAATGGAGCCCCGAGCTGGAGAAATTTGTTAAGAATTTCCATTTCCCGAGACTTCGTCTGAGAGAGTGGACGACATGGTTACCCGGCATAATTTTTGCAATGGGCGGCATATCTTCCCACAATAAAATTAAAAGGAATCTTCTAAATTCTCATTGGGCGTCAGCAGTATTCATCTTCACTAATCTCGTGGAGCAATTCCATCATCAAGTCTCAACCATAAGGCACCTTGCATCAAATTTGATCCAGAGCATCAGCTGTCTTAGTCTAGAATCATTACCGGTAATGTTTTGTCATACTTTTTTATGTGTACCAATGCTGAAATATTTTCTTGTCGAATTGAACGGAACTTTTGAATTAACTTTTTAGTTAAAAAAAAGAAAAAAAAGGGGTGCCAACGATGACTCATGGCAAACATTTTACACGTGTAAGTGCGACATGCTTCCTTTAAGATTTTATTTATCTTTTTGATAAGACTCTTTCGGCAGTTTATCGACGCCATTTTGTTGTTTTTCTCACTACACTGATGCCAATTTATAATGTGAATTTGGTTTCAAATGATATTTAACGCTGAAGTTCTTACATTAAGATTTATTGTGAATGCGATACTGTCTTGATTTTTTTGCAGCTTTTGTAGGTAGGAATTTTGGTGTAAAGTACCAATACATATCATCTTATTGCGGTTTTAGACCTGGACATTATCCCACATATCAGGGATATAATATCCACCGAGCCTTTTCAATCCAACGCGTATGACCTTATCAAGGTTAGACTAAAATCAAGTTTCGGAATTTGTCTTAAAGAGCGTACGCGACAGTTATTGAAAGGCGAAGTGCCTTAGTTTGGGCTGTATTAGCTATGACTAACACAGCTAGTTTACAGGATCTTGCCATTCAGGCCGATCATATTTCTAAAGCATTCGGTTGAATGAATTTTAACGTCGCGTCCACTTCCATTACTCCACTAACTCAAGCAAGTTCGTGTGCTATTACAGCAACAGACAACTTGTCGGCAATCGTTGACAAACTGTCAAAGCAAGTGACTGCTTTTTCGAAGCAAGTCTAAGGCAACGGGAACGTACAGCATCAGGGATATCGAGATCCTGGATCTAATTCTCGTAACTGCACTCGTCTTAAATCAAATCGGCGCCGATCGTGCTAGAGGAATTCGGGTTCCGATGATCTTTGTTTCTATTATGACCGTTTGGGTGTGAAGGCCACTAAATGCCAGGAGCCATGCAAATGGAGAACAAGTTCTGAATCGAGCGTTGCATCCATGCGTCTCCACATACAGGACACACGTTCCTGGTTAGTTTTTCTGATCGACGCTGTGTCAGACGTTTCGTTAATTACGGCGGATTCCGATACTCTCAAATGCAATAAAGTTAGCAATTTTGCATTATTCGCAGCAAACGATACTAGGGTTGAAACCTTTGCTTTAAGCATTTGCGGATTTTTAAAACGTGCAACCGTTTTTGGATTGAGCCTTCTCGATAGAACTAATCAGTTTACAAGCATTTTATCGGAGTTTCCAGAATTGGCATCAAATGTACCAATTACTGGTCCTCACGTGGACGATGTAAAACATCACATTATAACATCTGGACCGTCGTTATTTCAACAAGTCCGCAGCTTAGCCCCGAACAAATTACGGCTGCTAAGAAAATCATTCAAGGTTTGATTAGGAATGGCATTTGTCGGCCATCTAATAACCCTTGGGCTTTACTGATTCATTTGGTTAGAAGAAAGCGGGAGAATGGAGGGTATGTGGCGATTATCGACGGTTAAACTCCGTGAACGTTCTCGACAAATACCCGGTCTCGCACATTTTTGACATTACGACCATCCTTCGGGGAAAAACTGTCTTTACTAAATTGCATCAACATCAAGCATACCATCGAATTCCGATTGCACCAGAAGATATACAAAAGTCCGTTATAATTACTCCTATTGGCCTTTTCGAGTTTAAAGCTATGACTTTTGATCTTCAAAACGCAGGCCGATCGTCAAATACCCGAAACCAAAGATTGTGGTCGAATTACGCCTATTTTTAGGTAGGGTGAACTATTACCGTCAACCTATTCCGCATTCCGCCGAGGTGTACGTCTTACTAAACGATTATTTTCGTGATTCTTGTGTAAATGACAAGCGACCGGTTCCGTAGAACGCGGATTCTGAATCCGCTTTCGAACAGACCAAAAAGGACCTGGCTAACGCGACGCTCCTAGGTCACCCTGACGGACCAAAGGAACAGAATAGAGCCTCTACAAAGTACCCGTGAAGATCCCATTGGGTCCCCGTTCGGTTCCTTTTTTAAAAACTCCAAAAAAACAGCAAAATCAACTTTTAAATTGTTGAAATTTGGATTCTACGTTAAAATTCCCTATTGGAGTTCACGGAATAATCGCAATATTTTTTTTTTCTACCGTAAACAGTTAAAAAATATAAGACATATAACGCCTGTTGACTGCTACACTTCAAACGCATCGCCTGTAAGTAGCAGTAAAGAGTCGTTATACGTCTTATATTTTTTTTAAACTTTTTACGGTTGCAAAAAAAAAACTATTTCGATTATTCCGTGACCTTCTATAGGGAATTTTAACGTAGAATCAGATACTTTAGAGAGATCAGGTACTTTGTAGAGACTTGATTCGGTTCCTTCGGTCCGCCAGGGCATCAATCTCATAACGCTGAGACAAGACTCGTGATCGATGCTTCCAACTATGGAATGGGTCATCACTCGAACAAAAGCTTAATGATGACTGGAAACTACTCCCTTTCTTCTCAAAGAAGTTCAGCTCTGCTTAACTGATTTACAGTGCGTATGACCGGGTGTTACCGGCTTTTTGTGAGGCTATTAGACCCTTCAAATATTTTCTTTAAGGTCAAGACTTCATAATAGTGAACGATCACAAACCATTTGTACATATGTACGAGCAACAAGCTGAAAAAGCATCTCTTCTACAGCAGAGACAGGTCTCCTTTATTTCTTTATTCACCACTATGATCACCTATCTTCCCGGTCCAGAGAACCTCATGGCAGATTCATTGTCTGGCGTAGAAAACATTCGGCTTTCGAACGAATTTAGCTTAACGGATCTCATGCAAGCTCAATCAGAGGATAGAGAATTTAAAAAATTGATTCTTGATCCAGAATGCTCTCTTAACTTCAAAAAAATCCAGTGGGGTTATGATCACACTCCACTGTATTGTGACCTTGGTGCAAAGCTTGTATATCATAGGTCCGCTTCCCGTGACTGACGACTACCAAAACTGTCTCACTATAATAGACCGTTTTCCCGATGGCCCGATGCCATACCACTTTGTGACATCGAAGCGTTAACTATAACTAGAGCGTTTTTCAACAACTGGGTTTCAAGATTCGGTTTACCGGAAACCTTGGCCATTGATCAATGGAGCCAATTTAAATCACGTATATATACCGCGAATGGTCTAGATCACTTTCTACAGTCACATCAGGATTTCGATCGAAGGTTCTCGACATTGGTGCCTACGTATTTTTATGAGATTTCGCCAGAAAGTATCTCAAGCTACCATACCTAGCTCCTTTTAAAGTATTAAATATAACGACGAAGCGGAGTTTTAAAGTTCAGGGGAATGGCTCATTCCGACAGGTCTCTGTTTAAAATATAAAGCCTGTGCATTTCGTCCATGGTGACGTTTAAACTTTGAATGAGTCTAATCAGTAAGGGCAGGCTAGCAACGTTGCCCCGTATCTTAGGACTCACACGCGCAGATGTATAAGAATGTATAAGTACCTTTTCTTTTTTTTTCAAACTCTTTTACTTTTAAAAATGTATAATCTATTGACTGATTGGAACAGCAATCAGTCTATAAACCCTGTTTGCTAGAGAAAATTACGTTAACATTTTTTCAATAAAAAAGTGAGGGAGTATCTGTGGGGACCCTACAGCATAAAAACTTAATTCGGGTCGCCCATTAATATTCTGTATAGTCATGGATCTTCTACCCGCTCGACGAAATCGCTCCGCTCCATTCATAAGTAGTTGGCACTCAGCCACCGTCCGATTAATCACTAATATCGCCACAAAAATTTAAGAATGCTCACTTTAGAAGGTCATAACTCCGCAGAAAACAATGTGAGGAGCTTGGCATAGGAACAACGAGAATCCGCTAAGTTTTCTAAATAAAATGGTGGTTCTGTAATTTGCGTAAAAAAATTTCGATCCGAGCTAATTAGCCAAATAAAAGTAAAAATGCAGTCGCGAGACCCATTGTTGAGACACGTTAACTTCCGCATGACACCAGAGGTAAGAATATATTGAAAAAAATTTGAAAAAATTCTAAAATGTCCTACAACATGTTTAGAATCCAGTAGAGACCTTAAAATTTAAAAATATTTTAAAATGTCAGTTTTTCAAGGATTTTTGTTCAATGTTTTTATTTAGAAATTGAATAGAGCTATCGCGCTGTTTCATGGCTTAAAATGTATAGTAATGTACCCTAATTCCTAATTCAATCAAAAAACTGATTAAAAATAATTATTTCGCGATTAAAGTCGCTCAAAATAGTTCGTATGAAATTTTGACATCGTAATACAGTATCAAACTTGCACACGAATTATCTTGTATTTCGTTTATTTAATATAGTACATTTATTTCAGTATGATAATATAATTTTATAATTTTAAGGCTGCTAATTTGCTACTGAAATGCGTGCAAGATTTGTTTATATGAGGAATTCCATGTGCGCATTTTGTTTTGAATTATTCGTAATAAGATAATGTTGCACGATATGTAGTGTTATACAAATATATTTCCATTTAGCCGAAAAGAAAGTGTTGACTTTCTTGGTAGCTGAAAATAGAGGACTTCACACTTTTAACCCTATCACCGTGTTTTACCATTTTTTAAATATTTCCTCTTTGTCTCGCCATTTTTAAGAAATTTTTACTCTTTTTTTATTGTTTCGCCTAAATGCGAACTGAATTAATACAGAAACCAATACGAAAATAGAATTACTTTTATTTTGTTCGTTTGAAAAGTTTACTGTTATACTTTTTCTTAACATTTACATCCTTTGGTTAAAATTGTTACTATTTAATGAAAAATTTAATAATATTTTCAAAAACTTAACCGCTTTGCTAATTTCCTTTTTCGTCGAAAACGAACTGTTGTGGATAAAAATTTGGTCTTTTTGGATGTTTTACGATAAAGTTTATTCTTTTCCCCTCAAAATTAATTATTTTGTGTGAATTCAAGTACTTTGTTGAAAGTCATACTGAGAACTGTGACTGTTTTGTTGAATACTTGCCTTTTAAGAAAGCAAATTGGTTCTTTTGGATAACAAAGCTCATTTTTCTTCATTGAAAATTCATCTTCCTTGGTTTTAAATGAATGTTAAATGTTTTTAAAAATGTTAAAAATGCACAATGCACGGCCTCTTGAATAGCCTAACGCTTACAGTACCTCAAAGTTTTGAGATGGCCCTGCTGAGCGAGCAGCATTAAACTCCGAATTATTCGGAGCGACTTTAATCGCGAAATTTTAATTTTTATTCAGCTTTGGGGTTGAAATAGGAATCAGGGTAGATTACTACACATTTTAACCTCCTCACATTTTTTTCTGCGGAGTTATTGCCGTCTAAGGTGAGGGGTCTTGATTTCTTGCGGCGATATTAGTTCACGTCAATTCGGATTAGACATGTAACTACCGCGATAAACGCTTGTTACGTCTCGGGGTTGAAACCAGCAGGGGGGAATTTTTTTTCTTAATTTTAAATTTGCTAAAATCCCTCTCCTATCAAGATAAGAAAATCGCGCACACTCTCTATTTTCAAGTAAAGTAGGCTGGTAAGGTGAAGAGTAGGAAAATGAAATCAGCTAATTAATTTGATGACAGAACTTACTTTATTATAGACGAAATTGCTTCCCAGGAGTCGAGAAGATGATCAGCCCTGGAGAAATCGGTGATAGATGAATGACTTAAAACTACCAGAGTTACTGAAGTAGGGAGTTTTCCGGGCAAACGCAAATAATAGACTGGTCACTAATCAAAGGATCCTCCACCCGAGAGAACTCGCGAGAGCGGAACGGTACCGCTTGCAGTGACAGAGGCCCAAAAGAAGCTAAGAGCTTGACATAGGGAGCAATCGTTGACCCGGTTCCTAACTCAGGCAGAGAGTCTGATCTAGGAGGAGATCTTCAAATTCAAAACCAAGTCAAGATATTGGTTGCTTGGAAGCTAAACTACAACTGATGTTTTCGCAACTTCCTATTTCAAAATTCGCTCTAGCTCCTCGGAAAACGTCTCAAGGGACTGCGCCTTTCTCAACTCTCAACCAATAAACAGAACGGGGGTGGATGTTGAAATAAAAGTGGAAGAAAAGCTTCGTGGGTGGTGGAGAAGGGATATTACTGTGGGACCTTGGACCTAATCGGTCAGCAGAAAGTTTACAGGACCTGGACCCAAACGGCGCCTGATTAGCAGATGTCGCCACAAAGTCAAGTTGGGACTCGGAGTGTAGCAGCTTAGTGCAATAAGTTTATTACTCCTATTGTACAAGTGAGAAATTCGTCTACTCCTTCAAATCTTAAACGATGAAAAATGTCCCTTCTTCATTGGAGGTTTATTAGTTAGGGTCCAGGGTTTTAAAAGACTATAGGCTTGTACGCGATCGAATCAAGGTTTTTGGGATTATTTTTATGATGAGAGTTTAGGGGAAAATGGGTAGAGAGTTTTGAAATTGGCAACCCTCGTTCGTTGGTATTTTCTTTCTACCATACAATAAAATTAGATAGATTTTGAAATTCAGAGAGTTTTTTCTACAAGGCAGATGTCCTTCTAACGTGTTAGAACCTGAAAGACCTTAACAATATGTTGGTTATATTAAAATATTAAAAAACGAACAATGATATGAATGAAATTGGCAATCAAATTAAAATATCGACTAAGTAATAATTAAGCTTAGACAGTCTCATAGTATCGAAAAATAAGTGGGCCCACATAGATTCAGATATTACATAAGACTAATATTAGATAAATTAGCTCACACACTCTTTCGTTCACCAATGAATCTTTCTGCATTCATTAGGATCCTAAATGATAAAAAAATGAAGTTAGGTCGAATGTCACGCCCGGACGTAACACCCCCTTCTTAAAATGGAAATTCCGCTGAAGGCGAATTTACATCAAGGCGAGTATGGCAGGGACTGACTTGCGAGGCGGAAAAGCGTATGGGAGTGGCATGATGATCTTCAAAATCTTGGTGTTCGTCCGCTCGGCTCCTAAAGGCCAGTTTCCACCTCGCTTACATTTTTCGCGACCTATGCTATCTAATTCTGAGTTTATAAAAAAATATACAGCTAAATACTGCTAATAAAATGTTTTATACATGGAACAAATCCAATAGTTATTGGTTTTTTAGGCAGTTTCAAACGATCCCTTAAACTTCGAAAATTACATCATTTGAAATTTCGAGTATTTTATTAGTAATAACAGTAACTGTAAAGTTTATATATAGGCTACTAGACATAATCGCGCGTTTAAATGTTTAGGTCAATTCTGATCCTTTCTTAATGCAATCTGAAGGGAATATTCAAGTTTTAAAGATTAAATCGCGGGATGCTGTCTTATACTCGATATTTTATGCTGATATGTATGTACTACTATTATATATATATATATATTTCTAATTTCAAAGTATGTGATCCTAATCCTAGCTATTTGAGATTGCAGAAAGATTCTTAGTATATTTTATAATACTTAAATTCATAAATTATCTCGGTTGATAATAACGATATCTTTAAGCAATGAATATATAAATACGCGAGTGTTGCATAGTATTTGTTAAATTATGCAATCTGATAAAAGAGGTAAGGGATATATGATTGGGGATGAAGCAGTGTGAGGGGGAAGTGTTACCACAGGACTATGCTCTGACGTCGGTAATGCCAGAAACACCCTCACTCTTGCTGTTACTTCCGTGGTTACCTAATTCTGGAAGGAAATTAGAAATGTTGTTTTCCTGTGAACAAATTAGGCAATTAAAAGGATATGTCGGAATCTGACGATTCATACATAAAATATTTCTTCAGCTTGTCCATGTGCTTGAATACACGGGTTCCGTCGGATAACTGCAATTTTACGTTATGTTTGTCCAAAATCAATACGATTGGGTAAGGACCGTCGTAAGGGTGATCTAGTTTACCTTCTATTTCTCTAGCTTCCTCTAAGACTAACACTAGATCGCCTATCATCAACTCTTGGTCCTTTGCCTTTCGGGCGTAATAGCCTTTCTTGCGTATTTTAGCCTGAATCGTATTTTCGACTGCACGCGCTCGAATATCCGATATATGGGTCACCATTTCTTGCAGAAAAGATCCATATATCTCTCATTTTACTGTGGACGGAAAGGAGGAAGGTAAGCGCGCGAGTTTCCCAAATACCAACTCGTGCGGACTGAACTTGGTACCCTCATAAACTGAAGTATTGTACGAGAGCATGACAAATGGAATAAAATGATCCCAGTCCTCATAATCATCGATATAGAGTTTAAGGTAATCAACGAGTACTTGATGGCTCCTCTCAAGGCATCCATTACTTTGAGGGTGGTAAGCAGATATGGTTACGTGGCTGATTCTAAAAATGATCGCTAGATTCCTCAGCAACTCATTTACGAATTTTTTATCCGCGGTCAGTGAGGATAGCGCGAGGACATCCGAATACGGCAATAAGTCGCTGAGCGAAAATCGTTGTGACGGTGGACGCGCGTTTATTGGGAATGGGTACTGAGATGCAGTATTTAGTCAAGTTATTCTGCATTGTGAGGACGTATCGGTTTCCATTTGGCGTGAGAGGAAGAGGTCCCACAATGCCCAGAGCCACTTTATCGAACGAATCCGCGGGCGTATCTGTAATTATTATTGGTTGGCGCGTTTTAATGCGTACCAATTTTTTCATTTGGCAGCTGTGACAAGTTCGAATATAGTCCTGAATGTCCCTCTTCATCTCAGGCCAAAAAAAACGATTTCTTATCCGGCGGTACGTATTCGTCACGCCCTTGTGTCCTCCGACTAGGCTGCACTGATATTCTCTAATAATACCTTTTCGAATTTCAACGGGGGTATGTGGGCTTAACCGGAACAGAGCGTGAAAGTAACGTCGCTGCCGATGAATATCTGCCGAATTGTATTTCGAAGCATAATCGCCGGTAGTTTGTCCAATCCGTCGCTTGCCATGGAAATTCTCACTGTTGTAGTACCCACCTGCCTCAGTGCTTCCCTTAAACCTAAGAAGGAATAGTATAAATCCTCGGGGGTATTTGGCTCAAAGTGGTTTTCTCGGGTCACGACGCTAAAAATTTCGGTACTTCCAACCTTGGAAATAACGACCTGTCCTTTCTTGGGATTACTCTCGCGCAATGTCTCTGTGTCTACATACTCTAGATCTATAAGAGTATGCCCAATGGTTGTTGATAGAATGCAATCCGAGGCTTTAAAATGGACAAAATTATCTTTGTCTATTGTAAGCGAATCTTTTTTTGTTTAGATTAAAGCTGCCGGGGGTGGGTCAGCAACATTTTTTTCGTGGATACGGGTGTTATTCGGCAGGGGCAAAGAGTCTTCCGGCGGAATTGTTTCGTACAGACCCAAGATCTTCCGTATCTCAATTGTACCGGAATTCGCAGGCGGGAGGATGTGAGTTGACTAGGTCGCTGGTCCTGTAATCGTGGTGTCTAGATCTTCAGTGGCTTGGATGACAGTCTCGTCATTTTCATTTAGAGTCGAATCACTTGAGTTCGTATCGGAATTCAAGATTGGTGGTAGGAAAACGGTAGGGGGTAGGACTCCGTCTACTTCGGCGCATTCGGATGCAGGAACGTGTCTGACCTTGCTGCCTTTCACTACTGGGGGTGGTTCTGGTTTCGATAGACGATGTTTCTGGAAGGATATTCGCTCTGTGGAATCAAAAAATCACTTTCGTCCCTAGCTCGCATGATACGCTTTTTAAAGGCCTTACGACGAGGTTTCTTTTTAATGAGGTCGCAATGATCGCCCTCGTCATCGGATGAGTAGGAGTATGTTGGAAAACACTTGGTTTGCCTCCGTCATGTTTCACCCGTTCGGCGATTCATAAGTCCTCGCTTGACACTGAATTTACATGGTGGGATTGTGGCATGGATATTGAAGCGGGCACTGCAGTTGAATCTGACGTTGCGGCTGCTTTTCTAGGTCTTCCCCTTTTCCGTTTCGGTATGCCTGCGATGGGTAAGGCCTTAGCACTCGGACTCTGGTTAACACTAATCTGTTGAGAGTATTCAGGGTAATGTCTATAATATGGGGCAGACAGAGGTGTGGGAGCAGTATAGAAGCTTTCTCCATACGACAATTGATAATCAGGATATCCGTAGGAATTATAGTAGTCTCGCGGTGGGGCGTAATCATCCCTATATTTCGTATATGGAGAATAGTAATCTGGTTCGTTTCGGTATTCTGGCCAGTATTCGGGATTATTTGTGTGTTATGTATGCTGTCGCTCCGCGCTCGGCATAACGTGGGGTTGGAGGTTGGTAATGTGGACGTAGGGGTGGTGGTTGGCAATGTGTCATAAAGGGCGATTCGTTTCGCTGGGACGCTGAGCGGACCCTGCTACTGTCCCCTTGCCGAGAGGCGTTTACCGTTTGGTGAAAATGGCTGGCGCGTTCGGGATATATGATATCGTTCCGCGAAAATGCGAGTTTTTTCTTGGGCGACTCCAATCGCTGAATCAAATGTTTTGGGACCACGTATAGCTACACGTAGCTCTAATTCTGCTCTTAGGCCCTTCAAAAAGCTTACCAGGGCTGTCTTTGCGACGAACTCTATGTGCCCTCGTTTGCGGCCTTTGCTTTATTCAAGAGTGTTTGTGCTTGTAACTCGTAATCGGTCACCGACTCGATACTTCCCATTCGTATTTGGCTAAGCTGCGTCTGGTAATTTGTGATCGTCCACATCGTGGACGAAGGTTCGCAAAGGGTGATTATGTTATCATAATGTGGGACTATCGCGAGCGCTGCTTGCATCCGAGAAAACTCAAGTAAGGATTTGTTTATTTATGCGGCAGCAGCCATTGCTGCTGCGGTTGATTCCGCTTAAAACATTTTTAGTCTTTACGCAAAATTAATCTCCTGATAATCAAAAAACCTTAACGGTCTTTACCTAAAAACATGAAATTTTTAACAAACAAAGAAATAATTCATTATTTTCAGTTAAAATTAATTTTCAACAAAAAGACCAATTTTTAACAAAATAGGTAAGCTTTCTACGCAGGAGGTGAATTTTTTAACCCAAAAAA
>NC_046663.1:23245076-23253788 GCF_010883055.1 Belonocnema kinseyi
TTAAACAACGCAGATTAATTTTAACTGAGAAAATATATTTTTTTATAACAAGAGATGAACTTTAAAAATGAAACGAAATTTTTAAAGGGGTTGAGTTTTAGAACGACAAGATTTTCAATTAAACAAAATTGCTATCCAAGTTGTGGAAATTTTAATTAAATTCGAAAAAAATTTATTTTTTATTTTTAAGAAGCAGTTAAATTTTCGAGCCTAATATATGAATTTTTAGTAAAGGTAAAACTTTGACCTAAGGTAAAAGGAATGAAAATCTAAAGACTCAAACCTTCTTCTTTATCACGGTGTTCAACTGGAACTGCCGTTACAGCCAATTATTCCGATAAAGGGAAATGGCAAGCGCGAACGTAACACGTAGAATTTAACTACTATAGATCAGACTCCCAAATAAATTGAGCACAAAGCTGTCAAAATATGGAACTAACAAAAGCTTCTTTAGTACGGTTTTCGGAATTAACCGGCTCGTATAATACAAGGGTTTTTTCAGTGATAATATTGAGCGATGCCTTCGTATCAAAAAAATTTAATTCCCGTTTGTAAGGGCGATATTTATGTTTTAATCGGGACACGTAACCGACGAGAAAAAAATTTGTGCTAGTCAATTTTTTACGCGCACTGATATATTGTGGATACCGCACTTCCATCGAGTACACAAGAAATATATGATCAATATAAACAATAAGATCAAAATATATACATGGCAATAAAATATTATAACATACATAATAGATCAATGGAACAATACTTAATATAAAACTCACCAGAAATAAATCACAAATAAAATATCAGATTGAAAAGAATGACAGTAGAAAAGAAGGTGAGTAGTTTTCATAAGAAAAGTTAGTAGTATCAGTGATTAATACAATTTGTACAAGATAGAATTAATGTGCAAAGTAAAGACGAATATAGAATAGAGCCTTTTTCGAAGAAAATCAGAGAGGGTTACATACAGAAGATCCCACTTCTGACACCATCTAAAAAAATTTCTCACTGTTACGTCTCAGGGTTGAACCAGCAGGGGGGATTTTTTTTCTTAATTTTAAATTTGCTGAAAATCCATACTCGAGCGGTTGGGAAGGATTCACTAAAATGGATCCCTGTACTATCAAGATAAGAAAATCGCCCACACTCTGTATTTTCAAGTAAAGTGGGCTGGTAAGGTGAAGAGTAGGAAAATGAAATCAGCTAATTAATTTGATGACAGAACTTACTTTATTATAGACGAAATTGCTTCCCAGGAGTCGAGAAGATGATCAGCCCTGGAGAAATCGGTGATAGATGAATGACTTAAAACTACCAGAGTTACTGAAGCAGGGAGTTTTCCGGGCCAACGCAAATAATAGACTGGTCACTAATCAAAGGATCCTCCATCCGAGAGAACTCGCGAGAGCGGAACGGTACCGCTTGCACTGACAGAGGCCCAAAAGAAGCTAAGAGCTTGACATAGGGAGCAATCGTTGACCCGGTTCCTAACTCAGGCAGAGAGTCTGATCTAGGAGAAGATCTTCAAATTCAAAACCAAGTCAAGATATTGGTTGCTTGGAAGCTAAACTACAACTGATGTTTTCGCAAATTCCTATTTCAAAATTCGCTCTAGCTCCTCGGAAAACGTCTCAAGGGGCTGCGCCTTTCTCAACTCTCAACCAATAAACAGAACGGGGTTTTTTTGGGATTATGTTTATGATGAGAGTTTATGGGAAAATGGGTAGAGAGTTTTGAAATTGGCAACCCTCGTTCGTTGGTATTTCTTTCTACCGTATAATAAAATTAGATAGGTTTTGAAATTCAGAGAGTTTTTCTCCAAGGCAGATGTTCCTCCAACGCATGAAAACCTGAAAGACCTTTAAAATATGTTGGTTACATTAAAATATTAAAAAACGAGCAATGATATGAATGAAATTTGTAACTAAATTGAAATATCGACTAAGTAATAATTAAGCCTCGACACTCTTATAGTATCAAAAAATAAGTGGGCCGACATAGATTCAGACATTTCATTAGACTAATATTAGATAAATTAACTCACACACTCTTTTGTTCATTAATGAATCTTTCTGCATTCTGTAGGATCCTAAATGATAAAAAAATGAAGGTAGGTCGAATGCCACGTCCGGATGTAACTACGCGAGTATATAAAGTACTCTTGAATTCTTTCTTCCTAGAATAAGCAATGCATTATGGGCGCAAGTGAGGAGAAGATCTTATTAAATTAGCAGTCCCATATTCGGTCTGCGGCAGAGCCCATACTCTGAAACATGTCTACACCTGGCATGGGATCTTTTTCTCAATTAGGTTATTTATGAACTATGTCCAATTAGGCGATCCTGTTGGGCAATATTAATGATATGCTTCATTAATTTAAAAAGCGAATTTTTTATTAATATTATATTAATAAGAGATTTTTTGTATGTATTGAACTTATAAATTTTAGTTTAATGAAGACTGCACACTTTATTTTGCTTATGAAGGCGGTAGCTAATAGTTTTGAATGAGATAGTGTAAGAATGAAATTTTTGACACATTCATCTTATGCCATCCTTAGGTTGAACTGCTTTTTCAAGAAACATATCATTAAAAGTATCATGAAATTACAAGTTTGACAGTCTTTATAAAAAAGCAATATTATTCACTTTCATCCTCACTTTTCATTTGCACGATTGACGCTGTTAATCCATTACGTGTTCTCCAAAAGAAGGAAAGCAGCAAGTACTGAGCAAAATAGACAGACGAAATTTCTAATTTAAGCCCACAGAATTACAAACCTTTTAATTTTAATTTGAAATTGCATCAATTCTAATTCGAATAGTTTACAATAGAATAATATTATTTTTAATTTAAGAATATCGAAATTAAATGATTCTAAAATTCAAATTTTGAAAATAGGATGCTTTCAAAACGTTAAAAATGGTATTGATTCATATTGGAATGATTATACATTATACCAAGAATAGTGGTACTAACACTTTTTAAAACTTAAACACTTAAAAATTTAGATTGTTAATAATATTTTTCAAAATTCAATCGTTTCGATTATAATTAGTTGAAAAATTAAAACTTGTAACGTTTTTCCAAAGGATGAATTTTTGATCCAAAACGATGAATTTTCAATCCAAAAAGATAAATTTCCTACAAAACACTTGAATTCTTTACCAGGGATGATGCCTTTTTAGTCAAATATTTTAATTTTTAACGAAATAATTAAATTTTCCACACATGCAGATGAATTTTTAAGCAAATAGTCAAATTTTCAAACTAAAAATATTAAGCTTCAACTAAAAATAGTTAAATTTCCAGAAAATAATTTGAAACAAACAGTTGCAATTTAAACCAAATAGTTGACCTTTTAAGCAAAAGAGACGAATTTTTAACAGAATATTTTTAATTCTACCTAAATAGTTTAATTTTAAATCTGCCCAAATGAAAAAAATTAATTATTATTATGCCAAAAGAGATACACTTTTAAACCGAAAAGATGAAATTCAAACTAGGAAGCATTACATTTTACAAAAAAATGTCTGATTTTTAACAACACAAATAAATAGATAGATTAATATCAACCAAAGAGATACATTTTTAACTAATCAGACGAATTTTCAACAAATACAAATTTGTCGGTGAAGAAATAAATAAAAGTTTATTAAAAATAAATAAAAGTTTTGTATAAAAGTTAAGCTACCAAAAAATAACAAAAGCTCATTAAAATGTTTAATTAATAATTTTTGATAGGACATGTAGTTTTTTCTTTAGTAATAAAAAAAATAAATTTTATTTTTAAATAATTTTTTCACGGACATTGAAAAAAGATTCGAAAAATGATGAAACATGAGGTAGTCTTTTGAAATCATTTCAAATACCTTAACAGAATTCCATACAGTGTTTGCCCTGATGAAAAAGAAGTATTGGTAAGTATTCAATATAATACTTTTTTCGCAAATATTTATTGGACAGTCAATATTTTTTCGCGAAAAAAGTACTGGATTCAATATTTGCCAATGCTACTTTTCAAATCTTGATTATAGTGAAAAGAATTTGTAAATTTTTGATATATTCAGTGAAAAATGTCAAACCTTATGTATAAAGGGGGTGGAGGTTCAAATATCCAAAAATCAAATCATGATTCTTCTGTTGATGTTATTTATATAAAATTTTTTTAAAGTTTAACATTTATGTAAATGTTGCAAAGAATATTGTATTATTGATTATTATTGATTATTATTGATTATTTGCATGTTTGAATAACATTATATAAAAACAAAATAATAGAAATGTCAAAAATTAATTGTGGAATAAAATATGCTGCTTTTAATCAAAATTTATTGAAAATTAAACCAATATTTTCACCGAAGTTAGACTTAAGGCGTTAAATAAAACGAGCTCAAATAGATTATTATTGGTGTAAATTTCCATTTCAATATTTCTCAGGAGGATAAATTGTAATTGTAATTAATTATGACATTTTTTCAATTTGAAAGCCTTTAAACATGGGTAAAGTTTTTCCTTCCTCATTAAACAAAATAAAAATCTTCATTCAATTTTAATTAACAATAGATTGTTTTATCCTCCGTTCGATTCGAATTGGAAAAATTTTATTCAGGGAGTATAGTGAAGTTTTTCTTAAATATTCGTTTTACCAATCAAAATATAATTTAACGTAATTAAAATCTCCTGAGGAATATCAAGTAGTTCAACTTTTCAAGAGATAGTTGAATTATCTTAAAAAAAAGATGAATTTTCAACAAAAACATTTAAATTATTACTTATTTTTGGACTAAAATGATGAAATTTTAACGTCAAAATAATAGATTTGTCACAAACTAGTCCCACTTTCAACTGAAAAAGAAAAATTTGAATGATTTTTTTTTAAGTTCAATTTAACAAAAAAAAAAGGAAAAAAAGAATTTAAAAAAAAGTAATTTTAGAAATAACAAAAAAGATTTATTTTCAACGAAATATTTGAATCATTAAACAAAAAAATATGACATCCTTGCTGAAATATTTAAATTTTCTACCAAAATGAATGAATTTTCAAAACAAATACTTCTGTTCTTAACAAAAAATGATTTAATTGAATTTTAGTTTCAAAAAATGAACTTCAAGGAGGAAGAAATGACTTTTCAAGAAAATTGTACACGAATTTTCAACAAAATTATTGAGATAAAAGTATTCAAAGATTCAAATAAAAAGTCAATAAAATTTGTTAAATACTTGAAAGAAAAATGTAAGGAATAAATAATAATTATAAGGCAAGTGTTTAAAATTAAACGATTGTAAATTAAAAAGTGCAAAAATATGGTTCATAAATTCAAAAAAGATCAAAATTTATCTATTACTAATTGATGTTCTGTTTTTTTGTTTTTCCCTTTTACAATGTTTAAATTATGTAATCAAGATTAAAAATGTTTTATTTTAAGGTTCTAATTCACAATGTTAAAAGTGATAATCTTTGAATGATAATTTTTTAAATAATTGAGGTTTTTAAGAATTCAAGTATAAAATAATTTATTGGGCACCTAGGGGAAGAAGAGGAACTTCTTCAAAGAGTGTATGTTTTCGGTACGAGCTGCAGACTTTTAGGTTCTTAATTCGCTGTTTACAAATAGCGGAAATCTTAAAAATTCAATTCAATTTAAGTGCTAAAATAAAAATAAAATTTATTTTGTTAGATGTGAAGAGATACAGATTCAAAAAATAATTTTAATATTTTTATACACGTTTTAAAATGATTACATTAGAAAAATTATTTAAATTGAACAATCGTTAATTTATCAATTTTCAATTGTAGTCTTAGAAAATGAACAATTTTATAATGAAGGTTTTAAAAACACAAATACTTAAAATTTGAGAGTATTTGACTTTAGCAGAAAAGCTAAATGGTCCTCAAAATTAAATATTTAAAATTTATGATTTTAAAATAATTCAAGGGATTTAAAGAATTCAAGAAATTCAAAAAATCGAGAAGAATGTAAAATTTTGGAGAATATTCATGGATTTAAGGAATGAGGAGAATTCATTCAAGTCAAAATTAAAAAATTTATGGAATTCAAAAAATTAGATTAATTTCAAGAAGTCAACAAATTTAGAAATTTAAGATCAAAGTTACTTTCCAAATCCATAAAACGAAGGAAAATGACAATTTTCAGCCAAACGCCTTTCGAATATTGAACAAATAAAAAAATAAAAAAACGAGTAACAAAAAGTCGTCTGCAGGTTACAATTTTATTTAAAATATTACAAAAGTTTTATGTTCAATTCTTATTTAATGATTTGACGTAATAATGAGGAACAACGAAATTAACAATTTTCTCGATTAAAAAAATAAAAATAACTTTATTTATTTATATAAAGCTAGTTTTTCCTAAATATAAATAAATTTAACCCTATTAAAAATATTCACACTCAATAAATAGTTTTGAAGTTTGAAAAATATAGATGAAATATGGAAATTGGCATAGATAATTTTCTCATTATTTGATCTATTTTTTGTAATAGAAAATATGGAAAATTTTTAGTATTGAAAAAAGATACGGCTTTTTATAATAATTTTTTTCCTCCTATTAGGCAAGTTAAACACATCTTCCATTCGGCTGTATTATCATAGTTCAAATAAAATGATTCTGTTATTTTCTTATTTGACGATTAAGTATACCTGAAGTTCTTATATTGTTGACGCATATTGACGAGAAAAAATCACAATTTATTCACCGGAGTAATAAAATTTTATTTTGCATACAAGAATATTCTAAGAGTAATCAGGAAAAGAAATAATGAGACTAAAATATTCTTTCAAAATATAAATTCGAGATTTATTTAACCCTGTATCGTATGCAAACATTGATCTCTCTCTCTCTTTCTAAATTTCTATATATAAGATAGACTCTAAGATCTCTGTTATAAATTTGTATCTCTAAAATACTCCTTTTATGTGTACTAGGGTGCACGCAGGCAACTCGTTTCAGAGAACTTTAGTCTTAGCTCGAAATATAATGCTTTAAGGCCATGTGATAAGTATAACAGCTGATCAAGTCAGCCCTAAGATCAATATTTTTTTACCCATATTGAAAAATAAAAGTTTAAATAACGCCGAAATTTTTTTCTGGAAACGTTAATAAATATTAAAGGATCGTTTGTGGCCTTGCAAAGAGTTGGAAGAAGAAAAAAATTTATTTATGCAAATAAAGATTATCGACGGACACATTTGGGTTTTACAGCTGAAGATTGACTTTTAACTTTCTCTGACGGTAATCATGCAATCTGTTTTACCCACAGATCCGTAGAAGTTCGAAGTTTCCTACTCGCTGCGCTAGTGCTGCGTTGACGCAGCTGATAACAGACTGATACGTATGTCAGACCAAATATTTTTATTTGCATTTCAAGTGCAAACATTAGTTTTTGCCTTATTTGTGCATAATGTTCGTGAGCGATTTTTGCTGTTTTGCCCCACTTTGATACATATAAACCTCATGACTAGCCCATTGACAACATGGAAAATTGCTTGCAGGGTTTGACGATAGCATGGTCGGTATTTCTCCAAAATAGTAATTAAAACAAACTTCTTTCACTATTCTAATTATTTGGGACCAGAGACACATTCTTGTATGCTTTCTATTTATCGTGCCGAATTTTTAACACGATATCTCATTTCGCGTGGACGTAAGTTAAGAAAAAAAACTTCCACTGGTATTTTCTTAAAAAAAAAATTTTTCTCAAAATTTCTACCGAAACAAAGCAGACACATGGACTTTATTACCTCCTCTCCCATTTCCCAAACTTTTATCGCGATACCTCATTTCGTTTAGACGTAAGTTGGGAAAGAAAAATTGAAGACCAGGTTTGGTCACGTGACCCTCTCGTTACATGGCCTTAAGTGTCGAGGATTTCCATCGACTCGAGGCACTTAAAAGTTGCAGGTAAATACACTGGCTTTAACTTAATCATCAGAATAGAATTCCCACGTCCCTTCTCAGTCTCAATGTATTTACTTTTTGAGGAGCTTAGCTCAACACGCTAATCCCTTAGTGTGCTCATGCCTCTTCTAAGCCCTTCGACGACAGTGCTAGATCTAGCCCTTAATTTCTCAATTGGCGAGAGAGGATGCCGCTATTCTGGAAAGTCACATTAGAGCTACACGGTAGAACCGTCTTGTCCATGCGTAGTGGTCCAGAATAAGGTTGTATTAACACCGGGTAATAAGCCTACAACGCCTATTCCTGTGCCCAGTCTCAATCTGATCCACTCTCGCTCGTTAGCGAGCCACCCAGTGACGTTTCAAGAAAGAAGAAAAAGGGGTGGGGATAAGGGGCCCCAATCGTCGCCCCCTTTTGTGAGATTCAATGCACGGGAGTGGGCGGCTGGCGCGGCCTCGCCGCGCCATTCGCGCACTCACAATTATTAATCTCCCTGAAGAATGATCGGACTGGAAGAAGTGGTTGTGTCTTACCCGTTTGGGAATTGTTATACAATGTGAGCGAAATTTGATATGACTGAAATTAAAAGTGACGTTAGTTCTGTGTGAAAAAAAGCCCGCGAGCAGGAAAAAACCACAAGTGCCGCTTCAGACTCATCATCCTATTTTTAAAGGAGAATCTCGCACGTGCACCCCCGCGGTTCCCGGAAAAGTGTAGGCGGTACGTCCACGACTGCGCTTTGTGTTGCGCCAAGACGCTGGGCCTAATAGTCGGCCTGGTATTGCGGGTTGCC
>NC_046663.1:23253888-23260394 GCF_010883055.1 Belonocnema kinseyi
TTTTTGTCTTCCGTAAAATTTCAACTCAAATCCCTGTTTAAAAAATTATGATTATGTAATGACAATAAAATAATTCATATTCCATGCTGTTTGCTTATGTACATCTAAGTATACACCTAATTAATACATAATTTGATCAATTATTCTATATCTGTTTATTTAGTGGATGTCTTCTTGTTTAGATTTCTTAGCCTTTGTCCATTTCATGAGGATGTGTTGGTTGTTCCCATCCCGGTAATAAGCGAAGAATGGAGAGAAATTAATATATTGAGATTTCAGCGCAAAAGTGAAGATTATTCTATTATTTTGAATGGGCGATTTTTCCATCTGTCTAAAATGCCACGATAAGAATAAGATACCTTCTAAACTTATTTACTTCTATTTTCATAGCGACGGCCACACAGTTTTCTATCCTCCCAAAGAGAACGTATTTTCAATATATTTAAGTCCTTCTAATTTAACCGGTAAAGCATTTCACAGAGATATTTTATATCACCAATCCAACTCTGCCTCTCTAGAGTTAAAATCATTTAAATTCACACCTTTGCATAGATTTCTTTGTGGCATTTTTAAGAGGTTTAAATAAATTATTAAAATATAAATAAATATAAATTTGAATATTTTCGAATTTGTAAGATATAAAAAGATTTAATAATGAAAAATAAATTAAATAAATGCTTTTGTTAAATTTTACTAGGTCGATTGAGAAGAATAGGATTTGCACCTTTTCTGTTCCCCTTTGGGGGATTTTTAGATGGAGGAAACATCGCGTATTCATAGGAATACAAATTCTTATATTTTCTGAATTCAACTCTTGTTACCGGTATCCTGCTGAACACATTGTTCTTTCCTCCAGGATCATAGGGCTTTGTATTGCTTGTTTTCGTGATGGATTATTTTCCTTTAGGTATCTGGTCTGAGCTAGGTGTTTTTTTATTTTTGGGGTGTCTTGGTGTTTCTCTGTCTTTGATGTGTCCTTTAGTCTTCTTCTCTACTGTCTGACTTGACCCTATTGATTTTGTCTTTTTTTCCTTTCCCGCTATGTTTTCGTCCGTAGGACTGTGTGACATTATAATAGCTTGTCCTTTCTCCTTTTCCTAATCCCTATCAGGTTGTACTCTGCTTAAGGTGTCAGCTACTATGTTTTCCTTTCCAGGGCTATGTTCCACCGTAATAGGGTAGTCCTGGATGGCTAGCATCCACCGGGTCAATCGGTCGTTTCCAAAACTACATTATTTTTAAAAATGTCAGAGTCATGTGATCTCTTTTATTGATTATTTCAACTCCTGCTAGAATGGTTCTAAACTTCTGTTGTGCCTATACTAAAGCCAATATTTCCTTTTCCGTGGTAAAGTAAGATAGCTCTGCTCCTTTGAGCATTCAGCTGGCCGGTGATATTATTTCCCTGTTTACTTTTTCTGTTTTTTTATATGATGCCGCTTCTAGAGCATAATCACTTGCATCAGTTTCTAAATAGAATCTTTGCTTCGGATCAGGAAAATCCAGTAAGGCTGATTTGAAAAAAAATATCTTTTACCATCTCGAAACTCTTTTGAATTTCAGGGGTCTAATTCCATTTCACTCCTTTCTTTATTAGGGTTAGAAGGGGCACTGTTTTTTCTGCGTGTTGTTGGCTAAATTTTGAGTAAAAATTGATAAGTCCTAGAAAACTTCGTAGTTGTTTGAGGATTTTAGGTGTGGGAAATTCTTGTATGACTTTCAAATTTTCCGGATTCGGACGAATACCTTTGGTCGTCAGAATGAATCCCAAGAATTTAGTTTCCTTTTGGAAGAAGTGAGATTTTTCCAGGTTCAGCGTGATTCCGAACTCCTCCAGATTCCCAAAGATGTGTTCACATAATTTAAAGAAACTAAATTCTAATCTTCCTTTAATTTAATATTTTGAAAAAATTATTCAGCTAATAATTAATTAATTGTTTCACAATATGAAAAACTTTTAACTATAATTTTCATTGAAGCATTCAAATAATTTTTACTATTGTCTTTTTCAAAATTTAAATTTCATTATTTTAAATTTGATTTGTTAATGACATTTCAAACGAATCCCAGAAATAATAAGTTTTAATAGAATCAATTAATAGTCAATCAGTAAAAAACATAAAAAGCATTGTACAATTATTCTCAGTGAATCATCCTAATAATTTTTACATTATATTTTCTTTAAATGTAAAACAACATTTCTATATGTTTAATTTCTTAATAAACTTCAAAACTAATTTCGAAAAAATTGAGATTATTTACGTATAATTTTTAAAATTGAATTTAGATACTCATTTTACGTTACAAGCATCAGAAAAATCATATAATTGTAATAAAGATATTATAAATAGAAAATAAACTTTCATTGTAAAATTATTACCTAATATTGAATCACATAATCTAAAGTAAATAATTGATTCATCTTACTTAGTTTAAAACATCTTCAATTGAATATTTATGTAATTCAATATTGGTGTCAAAATTAACAGCTACAAATTAATTAAAAAGTTCACAACATAAAAAGCCTCAAGCAATTATCTTCATTGAAAAATCAAATGATTTTTAATCACACACACACACTTCAAATTTTAATTTTAGTTTCTAAATATCTTAACTTGTTTTGAAATAATTTCAGAAAATTTAAATTTCAACAGAAATATTTAATAAATATTCAGTCATTTCAAAACAAAAAAAGCATTAAACCATTATTTGCATTCAAAGTTCAAATAATTTACAGCTTTAAAAGATTATTTTTATTGAAACATTTAAATAATTTTTACTCTTAATATTTTTTGAATTTGAACTTGTCTTTGTTTAACTTTAACGTAAAAATCATTTGCTAATTATTTACATTAGAAATGTATGTACATATAATTTTGAAAATTGAATTCAGATACTCATTTTCCAACATCGCAAACATTAAAAAAAAATTTGTAATAAAGATATTTTAAACAAAAAACAAATTTTTGTAATAGTAATAATAGCAATATTTAATTACATTACCTTATTTCAAATAATCTATTTATGCGAATTAATTGAAAACAATTTATATTCAGTATGAAAAAAATGAATAGGTCAATAGTTAGTTAATCAGTTTATAATGTAAAAAGCAGCAACAGATTATTTTCATTGAAATATCGATATAATTTTTAACCAATATTTTGCTGAAATTTTGAAGTATTAATAAAGTTTTAAAATAATTCCATAAAAACCTAAAAATATTGACATCCAATTTTGAAGATACAATACAGATAATTATTTTAAGATATTTTTAGAATAAAAAATTGAAAGAGGGAAATTTTAAATATAGATAAAATCTGATTATACAAATCATATCCCATATTAAATAATAAAACCTTAAAGTAATTAATAAATTTATTTTCTTATTTAAACAACACTTACACAACATTACTACCAAGATGGAGGTTACCACTTTTCATATGAAGGCTTTTAATTACGTTTCTTTAAAAACTATTTAAAAATACTCATTATTTGTCGAAAATCTGATCTGTTTCTTCAGACATTGAATGTTGATATTATAACAGGAAATCATTAATTTGAGTAAAACTGATTGGTGTTCCTGAATTGTCATCATGGTTAAAACTTTAAGCCATGATGATTTCGTATTTTTTCCTCACTATTCTACTATGGCCTGCTCTTCCTCAAACTAAATAAATATTCCTGGTTGTAAGTATTCAGTATAAAAAGCCAAGATAACATAGTAAGATAAAATACATCCGCATCATCTTAACGAGGAAGCATATCATAAACGTCCTCTTCGATCATGGAGTGTGCGTTCTTCCGGTTATTGGCTATCTGTTTTTTTGGAGTAAGTTACATCTGACTTATCATAAATGATCAATTATCGCATTAAATAATAATCTATAAATTGAATATTGAGTATCAAAGTATCGAATTCACGAAACAGTATAATCTTTTAACCTTTCTTGAAACACAAAGAAGGAAATATTCTAAATATGTTTCAATATGTTTTCATACAAATATTTCTACAAATTTATTTTTAAACAAGTTTTTGTTCTGTCGATGAGCTGCGTTCTCTACAATAACTAGACTGGAAATTTATCTTAATCCGGGATCTTTTTTCGGCGTTTTAATATTGTATTATAAATAGACTATTTTAGTACCAGTTTCCGTTTTGGTTACTTTGCTAACTTCAGATTGATAAATCATCCGAGAAAGTGAACTAAGGCCTCCAGTTCATGTACCAGACGGCTGGATCTTGGATTAGCCGGAATTAGGCGTTGACCAATCAGAATCGTTCCACAGAAACAATGTCGTTCTGGAGCCGAACTCAGCCGAAGTGTTCGAATTTTTTAAAGGTGTTTGTACAAGAAAATAGGGGTGCCGTATGCTGGAAACCACTTGAGAAGTAAAAGTTTGCGACAAGTTTTTTAAAATAGCTTTTAATAAAAGTTTTTTTTTCGCAATTATAAACACTGAACTCTCCGTAAACATATCAATATTAGCAACGTCGCAATCTTCTGCTTCTTGAGTGCCGGTCCGATAGGTGAGCGGTACGTAGCCAGCTCGTACCGCAGCAGTGCGACAAATTTCACGCGATTGGTTGACGCTCTGTGTGTGTGCACGGACGGCTCGTGCATGAGCCGTTTCCAGCATACTGCACACGTGTTTTCAAGTGCGAACACCTTAAGTTAGCACGAAAAGGCGTTACGGGTTACTGTCATTCCGGTTTACGGCGTCCGTAGAACGTGGGCATTTTTCTGCCATATGTAACGAATTTTAAGTTAAAGACATGAATATTCAACCAATTATGCAACCGTTTAAAATTTTTGAAGCAAAAAATTGAATTTGAAAACAAATAATTGAATGTTTAAGCCAACGAAAAAAAATTTCAAACTAACAAATTTTTGTGTGAGAAAGATGCATTTTGTTTATAGCCCCATGTGTGTGTGAGAGAGAGATGAATGATACGGTGGGCAGAGAGCAGTGTGTAAAGCTGAGGAGGAGGGAAAAATGAAGGAGTTACGAAAATCAGGGGGGGGGGGGGGGGGGGGGGGGGGGGGGGGGGGGGGGGTGATGGCGTGGTGCGGAGTTTTAGAAGATGTACAGGAATTTTCAACTTATTTTCATAACTTAAAGGAACTTTAAAGAATTAGTAAAATTTTCAAAGAGTTTTTTTAAAACATTCTAAAGTACTTCGCAAAAATCTTTTAAAAAATTCTAGTTATTTCAACAGATTTTAAAGGGTTGGAAAAATTTGAGAGTATTTTAAAAGGTTCCAAGGAAATTTCAATTTCTTACAGTATTTTAATATGAAATTTTTAAGGATTTCAAATATTGTAGGGTATTTTTAAAATTGCAAGGAATTTTAAAGAGGTTTGAACAATATAAACAATTTTTTTTTAAATTTATTTATTTTATTCAAATTTTTTTTCAGACAACTAATTGTTTTAGTTGAACTATTTCTATTAAAAGATATATATATATATATATATATTTATATTTATAATGTTGGATCCCTTGGGTGGTAGTCTTCTGGATATTGGGGGGGGGGAGGGAGTAAGTAAACCTGTTTTGTCTCCGTAGATTTCATGGAGCTAATCCAACGTTGATACGCGTCCATATGAAAGATGCTTGCGAGTAACTTAATCTAGTTGGATAGGTGTAGTCAATGAGAAGGCAGTATTTATCATCAATTTCTCTAGTTTATTTTTATGAAATTACAGTTTTAGTTTCTTTTACGAGGCGCGAGTGTACAGAATATGGGTGATACGGCTTGCGGCGTTTTACCGGACTCCCTAGTATACGGGATAAACCGGGCAGAAACTGGGCAACAAGCCGGGGGGACGGGGGACGGTTGCCTCCTAGTGGTTGCTCAAACTACAGTCGTCGCGGCGAGTCACGTCGTATCGCCGAGACGAAATTCTCCCAAAGTATTCTACGAGACTCGGAACGGCGTTCTCGTGCAAGTGGTGTCGGGGGCTGGATGATCTGAGAGCCCAGGCCCAGGCTAAGGGCTTCGGACTCGCTGTCTGAAATTTTAAGGTCTGCCTCTAGTGTCTTTTCACCGGCGGGGGCAGACAAGGAGCAACTCTATTCGACTGCGGTGTTAGTACGAATTCCATTGTACCTCCTTTTTGTGCGAGCTGGAGCTGCAAGGGCATTGGGTAGTATTCTGCTTCCAGGTGTTCAAAGCGTGGGTCTCCAGATCTGAAACGAGATGTGGTCCAATACTATCACAGGCCTATGTCCATGTGAATATAGTAGGAAACGATTTAAATGACTGAGTTGCGCGCGCAACCCATTTCTCCTCTTCTGAATTTGAAAACTCGAAGATGCACGATTGCCGGTCGGAACACTTCGCCGGTTCTATTTATATCTCTACCTGCTTTGTAATCAAATGAAGAGATTGAGATTTTAATATTTCCAGATTTCGATGTTGGCGATTCTCATGATTTGAATACTTCGCGCGCCTCTTTATATGAGTATATTTTGAGGTTAAGTTATTTCTAGTATAAAATATA
>NC_046663.1:23260494-23265636 GCF_010883055.1 Belonocnema kinseyi
ATTATAAATATGTTATATTATAATTGTCTTATTTATATCTTGATCTGCATTTGAAAGAAATTAAAGAAATTGGCGATTTTGGAATTTATCTCGTTTGGATAAAAACTCAATTATTTAATTGAAAAATTGATTATTTTGTTGAAAATGTAACTATTTTGTAAAAAGTCCCCTTTTTTATCAAAAGTTCAACTACTTTGTTAAAATAAAAAATTTTTTTATTTGAAGGTTAAAAAAAATCATGCATTTTGTTACATATTCGTCTTTCTTTGTATACATTAAGTTTTTTATGGAAAATTCTTACTTTTTAATTAAAAATTACAAATTTCGGTTGAATTATGAACTGCAAATTGGGTAAAAAATTCAGCTTTTTTGTACATAATACCCTTTTTGACTTTAAAATTAAATAATTTCGTTGAAAGTTCATGTATTTTGTTGGAAATTGACCTTGTTTGGTACATCTTCTTGGATTTAAAAGTCGATTAATTCACTGAGAGTCGAACTACTTTTAAAAAATAAGTTTTTTTAACAAGGTTTTTTAATTATGGTTGAAAATTTAACTATTTCGTTGAAAGTTTAACTCTTTGATTGAAAACTCATATTTTTCGCTTAAAAAATTCAACTTTTTGTAGATAATTCGTCTTTTTGACTTTCAAATTAAATAACTTCGTTGAAAATTCATGTATTTTGTTTAAAATTTGTCTTTTTTGTAGATCATTAATTTTCTGGGTCGAAAATTCATCTGATTGGTTTACAATTTAACAACTTTGTTTAAAATTAATTTTTTTCTGTTAAAAATTATTTATCTTCATCTGAAAATGTAACTATTATATGATTGATTAAAAATTAATCGTGTATGTTGGTTAAAACACCAATTATTTGATAGAAAATTAATTTATTTGTTTTCGATTATGATTTTTGTTTAGAAATAATTTAAATTAAAATTTTTTCAATTTAATTTAAGGTATTAAAAATTGAAAAATAATTGAGTTTACAAGATGATTCTCAATCCGTTCAAAATTAAAGAATTAATAGATATTAGTTTATAAAAGTATTTTCAATTATGACTTCAAATATTATTTCAGTCTAAAAATTTTTTATTTTTAACCCATTCAATTTGAAATTCTTCAATTAAAAAACAGAAAATTTCGTTAATTATCAGAAATATTTGACCGTTTATTTAAAACAATCTATGACAAACAACTGTTAAAAACTATACAAATATGAAAAGAATGGTTCGAAATAGAAAGCCTTGAATCGTTTAATTTGTAATGAGCTAAATTTTAAGTTTGAACGCTACAATTTTAATTTAAAAAAATAATGAAAATTAATTTAAGACTTAAGATTATTTCAAACAATTTGAAGCACGATGTAGATTTTTTCAGTATAAAAAAATTAAGCTTTTTGAGAATTGTAAAATATTTAAAAAGAATAACAAAAATTGTTGTGATTGCTAAGAAAATTTAAAATGATTTTTTATTTTGAAAAATTAATTTTAACTGAGTGTTTGGAAAGATTTTAAAAATAAAAAAAAAATAATCAGGACGATTTTAAGGGAATTTTTTAATTTTGAAGTTTTTTACTTGTTAACAAAATAAATTAATTTTGTATGAAATAATTGGTGCTTTAACTAATACAATGTACAGGATGAAGTTTCTATCAAAAATGGAATAGTTCAAATTCCAGATAAAAACTGTGTTAAAAAATTGAATGGAACAAGAAAACAAACAACTTTTCAAAAAAATTGTTAAATTCTCAAGGAAAAGTGAATTTTTGACCTAGAAGATTAATCTTCTATAAAAAAAACGATTTTCCATCTTAGCCAATATATACGTTTAATTTTTAATCAATCATACGAGTATAATGCTTACATTTTCAGATAAAGATAAATAATTTTCAACAGAAAAAATTTAATTTCAAACAAAGTTGTTAAATTGTCAACCAATCAGATGAATTTTCGACCAAGAAAATTAATGATCGACAAAAAAGAAAAATTTTAAACAAAATACATGAATTTTCAACAAAATTATTTAATTTTAAAGTCTAAAAGACGAATTATCTACAAAAAGTTGAATTTTTTAAGCGAAAAATATGAGTTTTCAATCAAGGAATTAAACTTTCAACCAAATAGTTAAATTTTCAACCATAATTAAAAAACCTTGTTAAAAAACGTACTTTTCACGAAGTAGTTCAACTCTTAGTGAATTAATCGACTTTTAAACCCACGAAGATGTACCAAACAAGGTCAATTTCCAACAAAATACATGAACTTTCAACGAAATTATTTAATTTTAAAGTCAAAAAGAGTATTATGTACTAAAAAAGCTGAATTTTAAGCCCAATTTAAAGGTGAATTCAAATTAGGTATCAAAAATCACCCATCACGTCATGGTTGAGTCATAACCTCAAAAAATGACGAAAAATCATGCACTGAGGCAAAGAAATTTCAAAATAATGCCAATGATGCAAATTTTCACTTCAAAAACATGTCGACAACTGTAAAGAATCAATCTTTGCCTGATATCAACTTATTTAACATAACTTTACCCAACAGAACCTGACCACACCTAACCTGAATTAACAGAAATTTATTGAACTACACGTAAAGCTCTGGAAGCACATTTTCCCAGTAGCAAATGTGTGCTACATCGAATGTGGTCAACTCGAGCCTAACCTAGAAATAAATCTAACCTAGCCTAACCTAACCTAACCTCACGAAACACAATTAAACTGATTGTGTTGTCCCGTTGTGTTTGCGGTGCCGTTTGAATCAGCTTAGGGTTAACCTGCAAAGAGGTCAAACCTATCCTAACCTAAAAAAACCTGACCTAACCTAACCTAACCTAACTAAACTTCACGTAACACAATTAAACTCATTGTGTTGCCCCGTTGTGTTTGCGGTAACGTTTCATTCAGCATCGGCTTAACCTACATAGAGGTTTAACCTATCCTAACCTAACCAAACCTGACCTAACTTAACATAACCGAATGAAATGCAACCACACGTGTCGCTATGTAAGTATACGGTTCTCAGTCTTAAGTGTGTGCTATATATAATAGGTTAACTCGATCTTAACCTACAAATAAATCTAACTTAACAGAACCTAACGAAATTTTGCTCAACGCAACACAACTTAACTTAAGTGTTCCCGTTGTAACACAATAAAATTCACTTCATTGTACTAGAGGTGGTTAAAAATTTAGACGCACATTACTCATTTGAAGAAACTTAGAACTACAAGTAGGATTGACCCCATTTCAATTAACCTGACAATGTTTGTATCAATTAAAATGTAGAACTGTAACTTAAACATGCAAATGAATAAGAGTTTTATTCAAAAATTTTTTCTCTCTGCTTTTCTTAGACTTAAGGGATATATTTATACTATCTTTCGTGTTTACATTTGATCTTTCTTTTTATCGTAATTAAATTGATTTATAGACCTCCTTCAGTCTATTTTCTGCCTGCTATAACGTGTCCTTTTTTCTTCGAAGGAACGATGCAAAGGGTTACGCTTACGTTTAAGACCTACATTCGTTTCCCTTTTCAACATCCAGCAAAAATCAGCCATCATGACCTCGTCCCATCTACCCTGATATCGTTGTTCCATCACTTTTATGTCTTGATGAAAACGTTCCCCTTGTTCTTCACTGAAATCACCAACATTTTCTGGAAACTTATCCAGATGGGAATCTAGAAAGTGAAGTTTTAAATTCATCAAGCAGCCTAACGGTTTGTAGTTTCAGTTTAATTGTGTTTCGTGAGGTTAGGTTAGGTTAGGCTAGGTTAGATTTATTTCTAGGTTAGGCTCGAGTTGACCCATTCGATGTAGCACACATTTGCTACTGGGAAAATATGTTTCCAGAGCTTTAAGTGTAGTTCAATAAATGTCTTTTAATTCAGGTTAGGTGAGGTTGGGTAAAGTTATGTTAAATAAGTTGATATTAGGCAAAGATTGATCCTTCACAGTTGTCGACATGTTTTTGAAGTGAAAATTTCCATCACTGGCATTATTTTGAAATTTATTTGCCTCAGTGCATGATTTTTCGTCATTTTTTTAGGTTATGGCTCAACCATGACGTGATGGGTGATTTTTGATACCGAATTTGAATTGAGCGCCCCAAAATCCATAGGAATACGTGTGTCTTGTTACCAGATCCGCACACTTTTTTTTGTGTGGCTGTGTAATTCAACCGAAAATTGTAATTTTTAATTAAAAAGTATAAATTTTCCATAAAACAATTTAATGTATACAAAGAAAGCCGAATTTGTAACAAAATACATGATTTTTTTAACCAAAAATGGTATAGATTAATTGTCAGTTTCAAAAATGTATTTTCAACGAAAGAGATGAACCTTCAAATAAAAAAATATAAACTTTAACAAAGTATTTGAAATTTTGATACAAAAGGGTATTTTTTTACAAAATAGTTACATTTTCAACAAAACAATTAATTTTTCAATCAAATAATTGAGTTTTTATCCAAACGAAATGAATTTCAAAATCGCCAATTTCTTTAATTTCTTTCAAATGCGGATCAAGATATAAATAAGACAATTATAACATAATTATAATATTATCATTATTAATATATGTATATATTTATATATAATAGTATTAATATTAATATAATTTATATTTTATACTTGAAATAACATAACCTCAAAATATACGCATATAAAGAGGCGCGCGAAGTATTCAAATAATGAGAATCGCCATCATCGAAATCTGGAAATATTAAAATCCCAATCTCTTCATTTGATTTCAAAGCAGGTAGAGATATAAATAGAACCGGCGAAGTGTTCTGACCGACAATCGTGCATCTTCGAGTTTTCAAATTCAGAAGAGGAGAAATGGGTTGCGCGCGCAACCCAGTCATTTACATCGGCTCCTACTATATTCTCACGCACATAGACCTGTGATAGTATTGGACCACATTTCGTTTCAGATCTGGGATCACTGGTGGTGCTACCTTGGCTACCACATCTGATAGCCGTGGCGTAGAAGCAGTCACAGGCTTGGAGCGGCTTCTTGTAGAAAGCCGAGGTACCGCTTCAGACTCATGCGGGCTCGGACGGGAGAGGGATCTTCTTCGTTTTCTTTATTGGTGCAGCATTCATCTGCGAAGAAACTCTAAATCAGA
>NC_046663.1:23265736-23271999 GCF_010883055.1 Belonocnema kinseyi
GGTTGCCAGAAGGTGGGGTATTGAGCCGCTTGCTCTAATTTGTCAGCAGGCAAATTACAAAAGAGGAGAGAACTAAGTGTCGTTCTGGAGGTGAGAGTGAGAGCCGTGCGTGGGAGTGACAAGCGCAGCAATAGACCTGGTCCTTGAAACTACAGTGACCTTCGCTTCTTTCCGTTATCCGGGCGGTTTGCGTATTAGAAATGTAGAGGCCGAAACGAGTGTCCCTTAAGGAATTCAATCCAAACTAAAATATTTTTTTTTGTAATTTTAAATTGATTTCCTCTATTTATAGCACTTAAAGCGCGTATAACAATATGTACTTTTTATATACCAATTGGTAATAATATTACCATCCCAACCCTTAATTACTTCAATGTCCAAAAAACTGATTCTATTATTCTGTTCTATTTCATGAGTAAATTGATGTTTTGGATGAAAGCCGTTAAAAGTATCAATGCCTATCTGCAACCTTTTCAGAGTAACATATAATAAGTTATCGTCGATAAACTGTAAGTAAAAAGGCAAAACAAAATCTAATTTCCCAAAAGCAAAAACCTCCGTATCTTCCATCACTGTTTCTGTACAAATCGGAAAAATGACTAAACCTATGAGAGTACCAGACCTCTGTCGATAAAAAGATCCATTAAATTTAAAATAATTTTAACAAAAAATGGTTTTTTTTAAACAAAAAGACGAATGTTTAGCTGAAAAGAAATTAATTTTAAACCAATAATAGCATAGTAATGCTATCATCTGTAAAAATTAATTTTTAACAAAAATAATGTCATTTTTTCAACAAATAAATTGAATTCTCATTGAAAAATTATTTTTAACCACCAAAGGCAAATTTAAAAAGTGGAATGGTTGAATATTCATCAAAAATTAATTTTTAACCAAAAATAGAAGGATTCTGAACAAAATTGGTTGAGTTGGAACCATTTTCAAGAAAGAAGAAGAATATTTTACAGAAAGACGGGTTTCCAAAAAATACATTAATTTTGAATCAGATAGTTGAATTTTTCAAATGAAAAGGTTAATTTTGTAACCACAATTTTCAGCTGAAAAAAAAAAATTTTTGCAGTTTTAACAAAAACATTATAAATTTCTAGCAAAAGTATTCATTTTTAAACCAGAACAAAAATTTTCTACCAAAAAGACGAATTATAAAAAAAAAGACATCCTAACTGAAAATTGTATTTTTCACTTTAGTTTTCAGTTGAAACAATTAATGGGATAAAAAATAAGAGGACAAAAAGGAATTTTCAATAAAATAAATTAATGTTAAACTAAAAACGATAAAGTTTCAAGTAAACAATTTTTAACGAAAGAAGTTAATTTCAAAATTGAAAAGATAAAATCTAACCGAAAATAGAAGCCTACATTTTCTGTACAAAATATGAAGATTAACCCAAAGAAAACGCAGTTTTAACAAAATATTGAAATTTTCGATAAGAGAAAAATGAATTTTTACCCACATATTTAAATTTGCAACTGAAAAGGATCAATTTTTAACAAAAAATGGAATAGTTAAATTTGATGTTCAAAAAATTAAATTTCAAACCAGAAGTAACTTTATTTAAAAAAAAAGAAAAATATATTAACAAATTTTTGAAAATTTTTATGTCAAGTGGTAGAACTTTAACAAGAAAGTGGAATTTTTTACATAACAGTTAAACTTCAGACTCAAATATATTAATTTTTAAAAGAAAAGTTAATAAAAAAAAACTTCTTAGTCAAAAAAGATGAATTATCAATTAAAACAATATAACACTAGTCGTTTTAAACTAAAAAGGATTGAATTCAACGAAAAATAGTTGGACTTTCTCATTTGTTTTTATTAATAATTCGGCGAAATAGTTTTCTTCGATAACATGAAAATTGATCTTGTTTGAAAATTCATCTGTTTTGTTTCCTAGTTAATTATTTTGGTCGATAATTCAACTGTTTTCTTGAAAATTCGATTTTTTTTGCCTGAAAAAAAAACATTTTTTTAACTGAAACATTAATTGTACCAGTTTTGGTTGAAATATTATATTTTCTGGTTGAAAATTTATTTATTTGTTCGTTAAAGATTAAACTATTTTTTTGAAAATATATTTTTTTTCTCAAAAATTAACTGTTTTATGTGAAAAGTTAATGTTTTTAGTAATAATAAATTTTTCTCACTTTTTTTAAACATTAACTAGATCAAATTGTTAATAACAATTAATGAAGAATCAAAACCGAGGTTCATGCGATAGACAAGTCTTTTCTGAATATTTTCAAAAAAATTTGAATGAAATCGAATTAAAATTAGTTTTTATTACTTTTTTAAATCTTTCTCCCTAAATTGACAATTTGACTTTTATGAGTTTTCGAAATAAATAGTAATCTTTAATACATCCACGGTAAATTTATGTTAAAGTTCAAGACGTAGTTTATTTTTCATATTGCAATTTTGCTATAACTAGTGACACTCAACTTTCAAAATTAAACAAAAGTAATTAGTTAAGGGTTCGTGAAAAATGTGTATAAATTCGATAATAGAAAGCTGCAAATGGCTTCATGAAAATATAGTACTTTTTCAGGGCTGCTATATATTAATGTTAATCGGAAGGAAATAATAAAAATGTAAAATGTGAGGAAAATAATGGTCTAATTAAATAATTATTTGCCATCTACCGACAGCAATTTGGTGATTGACAATATTATCCCAATAAAAATTTAAAAAGTCCAGGAAATCACTAATCATACTAATACATGAATATCCACACTCACATCTTCCAGTCATTCTTAAACCTTCTTTTCCCTATACCCCATACTTGTCCTATTACTTTACTTACGCATTCTAATCTCTTTCTCACCTGCAGCTCGCTTCCTCCTCTTGTTTCGAACAAAGATCCTAAGTAGCAAAACTCATGAACCAATTCTACCACCACGACATTTATCTTCCATTCGTACTCCAATCTATCCCTTTTATTTCTGAAACACATTATCTTAGTTTTGTTTACATTTATAGTTAAATCCTTTTCTCTCAAATATTCATCGAACACTCTCATCAACAAATTCATACCTCTCTCATCATCCACTAATAGCACTACGTCATCTGCATATGCTGATGAATACAGTTTGCCCATTCCTTATGTTCTCCCTCCTTTCCCTTTCATCTTTAACATCTCCTCTAAATCTGCGAGAAGTATACTAAATAGAAATGGGCTCAAAGGACACTCTTGTCTGAGCCCCCTTCCTGTCCAGAATTCCTCACTTTTTTATCTCTTATCTTCACCCTTATCTAAGCATCCATAAACATTTATTTTATACTATCTATTAAACCTTCGTCTACTCCTCTCTCGTTCATGGCTGCCAATAACATCCTCCTGTTAACTGATTTAATGCTGTCTAAAAGTCTACAAACAATGCGACTCGCTTCCCTTTCTTTCGTCCTAGGTTCCCATTGACTAGATAGTTGAGCAGGTAGATGCTATCTATGGATCCTGTCCCTTCTCTAAAACCCGTTTGGTTGTGTGGTATACTTCCCTTACCTTCCACCTGTCTTTCCGACCTCCTAAGCACATCCGCAGAAATTTCATATCACTTCCCGTTCCCTTCCTTCTATTTTCGATTTCTCTACCTCTTCAATATACTTTCTTCTGTCTTTTCTCCTTTATCATTATTGTGTTCCGCCTCTTTTTCCTGTTAAGTTCTCCTGTTCCCATTTCCTCTTTCGTGTCTTTCCCTTCATTTTCCCGCTCCTGCCCTTTGAGTTACCACATCTCATTGTCGCGATTACCGAAAAGTGTAATATTATGCTCTCGCGTATACCCACGTACGTATATACACCTTCCTAATCTCCTCTTGTTTTCTCGTTACAAAAGAAGCATCCCGCCTCTCCCAGTATGTCGAGGAGCCTCCTACCCTCCCGATCCGTATCCTTTTGTTTCGATTTTCTCATAAACACCTCCTTTCCTCTATCCCATACTTCTCTGCCTTGTTCGTCGGTCCATGCACTTAAATCCCCTCCTATTAGCACCAGTCTCTCCACTTTCTCCTCTGTCCATTTATTTATTGTTCTCCATCATCCCTCTTCTCTTCTTTATCTGTGCACGCATACTATATACACAATAAATTTTCTTAATTTTCTTCTTCTAATCATTGTTCAATCCTTTCTTTCTATACATTTTCTCTTTTCTTTCTCTAACACCAGTTCCTTTCTTACCCCTGATACCATGTCACCCATTTCTCTCCCTTTCACGTGTTTCTCTTTTGCTGCTTGCATCTTCCACTCATACGCTTTCGGTAATATTCTTTCAAACATTTTTATTCTTTCTCATCCACCTACGTTTGAATCATCATTATCACATCCCATTTCTGCACTTCTCCCCAAAATCCCTTGTCTTTATTTTTCAGTCCTGACACGTTCCATAATGCTACTTGCACGTCGCTCGTTTTGGGCTTATCTCCTTTATTGCTGTCATTCAGGTCGTCTTGTCGTTTTAAACCCCCCCGTGACACTTGCATTCCCCTTTCCATGCTCCTCGTCCCTTTCATTCACTACCCCTTTCCTACTCTCCCTCAGTTCTTCTACTTCAGCGTCCCAAATTCATATCCTTTGCCCTCTTTATTCCCATCTAGTCATCTTATCTCTTCCAATCTGACTTTCGCGCCGATGTCTCTCATCACCTTCCTTATCTCTTCCTCTGCCCTTTCACTGTCCACTTTCAAACCCCTAACTATTATGTTCTTTTTCCTCTCCACTCTCTCTTCCCCTTTCATTCTTCTTTCAACCTCAATCAGGCTCAAGCGCCACCTTTCATTCTGCTCATGCTTAATTACCTCATACTCTCTCACGTCTTCTATACTTCCTTTCTCTACATCCTTAGACTCACTCCTCAGTTCTAATTTGCTCACTCTCTTTTCTAGCAGTTTCATGTCCTTTTTCCTAACCTCCTCCTTCTCTCTCTGCCTAGTTTCTACACTTTACAATTTATTCAAAACCCTTTCTTTTCATTCTTTCATAATTGATCCCATTCTTCCCACTTTTGTCTCACTTTTCTTGGCTCATCTTTTACCTCTTTCCCTTGTCTCTTCATATCAATCAGTTTTCCGCAAGTCTCATCTAATTTTCCGCAAGTGTCCTCTTTAAATCCTGTTACAAGGGCTTCTAAGTTTATAAACATATCCCGTTCATCCCTATTTCTCTCCGGTGTTCTTTTTTTCTGAAGCTTTTTAACATCGTTGCCCCTCTTCTCCTACCTGCTCCTTTTCCCTTTTATTATTTCCCGTTTTGTCCTCTTCGCTATTAATGGTCTCGCTACTAATTGCGTTTAACGACTGTTGCCACCTGTGCAACAAATTCCGCGACCCCGAGCTTCTCGATTTCGATTTAAGCCTTTCTAAGTTACTTTTCTCACTGCTTGCTTCGTCTTTACCGCTACCTTCTCTCTCGTTGCTATCGCTATCCCTATTTGTTTCACTCTTCTCATTTGACTCGCTCTGGCTTCTTCCGAAATCACGTTGCGGACTGCGCATAACCGACACGACTCTACCCTGTTAACTAACCGTTAGCCTCACCTCCCCGTCCCCTGTCACTTTCTGTCCTCCCCAGAATTTTATAAACTTTTTCCAAAACTCGCCCGCCTACACTGATTTCTTTTGACAATTTGTGTCTATTTAACTCCTTCTCCCTTCTTACCCTTTGAAATCCTACTTACTGCAAAGAAACCCAGTATATACCTAAAGCGAACCTAACCTCAAAATCAACTTTCGTCAATTTCTGTAAACGAATTTTCGAAAAAATTGTTGAAATTATTTCCATATGTTTAAATGATAAAAAATAAAGAAAACAATGTTAATCAATAATTCCCTAGACCGATGGTAATAATTTCTAGGGGAAAAAACGAATTTACGAAAAAAAAAATTATTCAACCAAATTCTATTCGTTAAAATAATTAAAAATTAATCAACCAATGCTAATAAATGTTCCACTAGACCAATATTAATAATTTTAAGTAAAAAAAGATGAGAATACAGTATTCAAAAGGTCAATTTTATGAAGAATTGACATTTCTGGTTTTAAGGGTAGCTATCAGATACTCTAAAAGGTGTGTTAGGGGTGTTAAACCCATATTTCTGATGGATTAAATTCTCCATTGGATACTTCTGCACAGGTCCCCAAACTTTGCCGGCACATTTTTTTAAACCCTAACAAATTATTCTAAATACTCAAAAAAGTGATTTTTTCCATTCATTTTACATGGGACACATTTTAGATATATACATACATA
>NC_046663.1:23272099-23275466 GCF_010883055.1 Belonocnema kinseyi
ATCTTTTTAAGTGAGCTTCTTTTACAAAGGTCAAGGTCATTCCCGTGGTAACTTTTAACAAGAAACCTGATAGTGACCTTAGTTTTAACCTAGAGTTAAGTCTAAGCTCACTTTAACTTAATGTTTTGATGCCTATAAGAACAGAATTATTGGAAAATATTCCATGATGGATAAACTTATGTAAGTACCACGCGTCGATGAGAGTTTAAACGTTAAACGGTACAACTGCATTCGCCCTGTTTAACTTAATAACTTTAGTCGTTTCGACAAAATTTTGAAAGCTTCTCTTTCCAAAGGTAAGCATACCTCGTATAAGCCTAAATGACCTTGAAGTGACCTTCATCGTCGAATTCGTCTTGTGACCTAAATACACATTTGATTGTAAGATGTCCCTTTATTTCGATTGCCGGTGACAAAATGAAGCTTTTCATCAGAAAAAAAGTTGAACTTGAAATAACCATAAGGGTCAGCAAGGTTATTCCCAAGGTCAAAACAAAAGTCACATTCATCACAGATATACGTTCAGCCATAGAGCTTCAAAAACCCCTTGGGTAATGTTTTTTGTTAAAGCTAAAAATTGACCTCAGTTACCCGACGTTAATTACGCGAACGGAACTACATCACATCTATTCTGCAATAAAAACATTTAAAAAGCTGTGGAAAATCATTTTTGCTCAGATTTAAATATTTCAGAAATACCAAAAATGCACAAACCTTTGTAAGTTGAAGAAGGTAGTCGGGGATATATTTTTGATTTTGTAACTACAAAGTGCTATTTCTGTTAGATTTTTCTATAATCATTTATGAATATTTATTTAAAATAAATATAATAAAACATCTTAAGTAAAATCCAAAAATAACTTTAGTCTTATATTTCTATAATTTTTTCATTCTTTTAGACAATCTCCGCAGAGTTCAATCATCCGGAGATAACCCGTGAATATGAAACATTTGAACTACATGAAGCGTTTATTCGTTCTACATTAAGCCAAGCTCTTATTGTGAGTTGTTAGAACTAATTTGTTATCCCTTAAATCTTAATTAAAAAAATAAACAATTCTGTTTCCTTTTTATTCTTTGGTACTAGGAAGCGAAAAATAAGGCGCTTACTAAGGAAGTAAACATCGATGATGCGAACCGTTGTATGGAAGACCACGACAGTTTCGTTACTAGCCATACAGTCCGCGAATGCGTAGAGTGTCTAAACAAAGCCGATAGAAATGGCAATATGAAGGTACATAAAAATATTAGTTGGAATTTATTTTAACCACAATATGTGTTCTTTGTCAATCCAGGTAATTATTTTATAATAATTTAATGTAAAACATAACACGAAAAAAAAATATAAACTGTCTATATCGATGGTACCAGATTACTTCATTCACTGGAAGAACGGTTCCGGTAGTCATGAAACTTGGTCATAATTTACGTATATGGAAAAAAATATTTTAAAAGTAACATTTAATGATGAAACTTATTTTTTTATCATTACATAATAGCAAAGAGAAAATTCAATTATTAAAATTAAATAAAAATCATGAAAATTGGTATCATGATTACTGGGATTAAGACACACATTAGTTGTTAAGAAAAAGTCCTTGGCAAAGCCTTTTGATAACACAGGTACACGAAAAAAAAGTTTTGTCCACCAGACGACATAAACATTTATATACAATTCTGGGGTCGCTAAATCCGAATCCGGAGTTGGCTTGACTCGGTTAGGCCGCATTTTGTTTCTAACCTCAAAAAAAAGAAAAATGATGAAAGTTGGAACACTCATAGAAACACGCAAAAAGCAAAGCGGTTATATGTTTTTAAGGTCGCTGAGTCCAAATTTAAAGCTGATGTCACTCGGAGAGGTTTTACCCCTTTTTGAACAATCTCTCTTAGCAATGTCCAACAGTAATTTGCTAACATATTCACATCCCACTTTCCCTGTTGCCTACGTTCCATCTCCTTTATGTCTTGGTGGAATCTTTCTGCCTGCTCCTCACTATAATCCTCCAAGTTCATTGGAAAGTAATCTATGTGAGAATTCAAGAAGTTTAACTTAAGGTTCATCAGACAACCTAGTTTTTAAAATTTTTTCACAGATTTTGTGCTACAGACTGATAGCCATGCTATTTGTTTTTTGTAGGTTGTTAACGGAATGCGGTCTTACCGAGTCAAATGACCTTTACATTTAGACTCAGTAATCCTGAAAACATAAAACCCCTTCGCTTTCTGGGTGTTTCCATAAATGTTCCCACTTTCATCATTTTTTTAAGGTTATGAACGAAATGCGAGCTGAACAAGTCAAACCAACCTCGGATTCGGATTCAGCAATCCCAAAAACGTATATAAATGTTTATACATGAAATGCAATCTTATTTAATAAACAAGTCTATTATATCATAAAAAAGATTTGAAATTCCTGAAAAATTTTTTTACGTATTTCATTTATTAAAAAAAAAGTTTTTTTGATATTTTAATGTGTGAGTAAAAAATTCTCAGCTTTTTGGGAATGACAAGCGTAAAATCAATATTTCAGAAATCAGTAATGTGTTTAATTTATACATACAATTTTAGCATAACCATGGAGAATTATTATTTCTCGTTCACAGCTTGCAAAACGGTGCATTAAGGAGGCTATAACTACGATAGAAGGACATATAAGTGTAGTTCGTAGTAAAGTTCTCGGATGCATCAGTGGCCTCGTTCGTGATCGTAGGCGGGCTTTAGCAAGACTACCTAAAAGAAGTGGACAGCAAGGTGGACACCAAGATGGGTATCAAGATGGACAACAAGGTGGATACCAAGGTGTACAATAAATAGCGATACAGTACAACGGTAATTGTGTTTATACCAATAGCCTTCCTGCGAACTCTAATTGTGTAAGCTGATAAAAAGCTTCTTATGGCTTGTAATAAAGTCAACATTATTCATGTAAAACTTATACTATTTGTAGTTATATTTCTATTCGTTAACAGTATAAAAAATGTGCAAGAATGTAATATTTGTTCTTCTGATTGTAGTTTTAAATAAAATTGTTATTTCAACACAGATTTGCATGAAAAAATGTAAGAATTTGTTTCCCAATCCAATTTAACGAAAACTCGATTATAATTGCGCGCGTGGTAAAGATTCAGTAAGAGAAGCATGGCTCAACATTGCTCTACATGGGATAAGCGTGGGCTAAGTGTGGTTTAAGATTGGGTCAATATTTCACCAGGGTGGTTGATCCCAAATTAATTTTTTTTCGTTTAAAAATCCTCATTTTAGTTAGAAAGGGGGAGGGTCGGTAAGGCCGGTTTTTGGACTAATTTATTTTTGGACCAAAAAATCTGAAAAAATCATGGTAGTATCTTATAAGTATCCCGAGTCGATT
>NC_046663.1:23275566-23308102 GCF_010883055.1 Belonocnema kinseyi
GACTTTTATCGCGTCAGGTTCAAGGTCATTGGAAGGTCAAATCGAGAGAAAACGGTAAAAAAAATTCAAAAAAATACGTTATAGGTTTTTGGAGTCGCTAATGACGAATCTGGCATCCGTTAAACTCTAGCGCTTCAGGGTCAAGGTCCATTGAAGGTCATTTGAAGGTCAAATCGAGAAAAAACGGTAAAAAAATTAAAAAAAAATATGTTATAGGTTTTTGGGGTCGCTGATTACGAACCTGGTGTCCGCTGACCTTTATCGCGTCAGGTTCAAGGCCATGGGAATGACATATTTTTTTATTTTTTCAGCGTTTTTTATCGATTTGACTTTCAAATGACCTTGAACCTGACGCGATAAAGGTCAGCGAGCACCAGGTTCTTAATCAGCGACCCCAAAAGCCTATAACATATTATTTTTAAAACTTTTTTACCGTTTTTTCTCGATTTGACCTTCAAATGACCTTTAAATGACCTTGAACCTGAAGCGCTAGAGTTTAACGGATGCCAGATTCGTCATTAGCGACTCCAAAAACCTATAACGTATTTTTTTGAATTTTTTTTACCGTTTTCTCTCAATTTGACCTTCCAATGACCTTGAATCTGACGCGATAGAAGTCAAAGGACGCCAGATTTGTATTCGGCGACCCCGAAAACCATAGTAAACCCGAGCCAACCTCAGAATACATGTTGAAGAGTGTCAAATCTCTCGAAAATACAGTTGGTGGGTAGTGGTGTTTCCTATATTTGTAGGGGGGTGGGAGTGGCTGGGGGGTGGAGGGTAGTCCGTTTAGCGTGCAATCGACTCGGGATATTTATAAGATACTACCATGATTTTTTCAGATTTTTTGGTCCAAAAATAAATTAGGCCAAAAACCGGCCTTACTGACCCTCCCCCTTTATCTCTACGGTTGATAATGCTACTATTCTGTCAAAAATCCGAATTTTTAGTTTGATAATTTAACTATTTAGTTTAGATTTGACTTTTTTGTTTATTTTAGGGCTAAAAATTCAACAATTTGATGGGAAATTAAACTGCTTTGTTAAAAATTAAATTTTGTTGGTTAATTTGACCTCTTTTTTATACAAAAATATTTATCAGTTAAAACTCAACTGTATCGTAAAAACTGTCTCTTTTTGTCTTTATAATATATTTTTTGTTAAAAACGAATCTTTTTTAGTTGAAAATGTAATCATTTCTTTGAAAATTCGTCCTTCTCGGTTAAAAAATTAGCAATTTTATTAAAAAATTCAACTTTAGTGTAAAATGGGGTACAATGGCTACTTTTCTGATCGGAGTGCTGTGGAACGTGCATTTTCAGCGATATTCCCAAACGTATATCCATTCCTAAAAGATTGTGCCTCTGGCACAATCTTTAGCGCACCAGGTGCGCTAAAATAACCAGCTTCCTTTTTTTCGCTAAATAAATGTGGAAACTTGTTATTGAAACGACTTTTATTTATTGCAAACTGCAAATTTTCACACAAAAATAATTGAACGCGGCATCTGCTTTTTTGTCGCTTTCCTTCTCACTTTCTTCAACGTCAAATTTCTTAGGACGACCACGTTTGGACCGGAGAGGTGGATTTCCTGCTTTCGCCGTTTGTTTTTATTCAGCCATAACTTCTTTTAAAGATGTTCTTCTCCACTGTTACCGCTGTCGCCGATCTTTGTTTCGCTTTTCTTGCAGCAGTTGTTTTTTGATCAGCGCGCTTGGTTATTTTACCCCGCACCCTGTTTTTGAGTAAAAGTCAAGTAATTTATAACAAATACAAATATCGACAAATCCATGGTGAATTCTTCTTGATTACGAATTTCTGCTTCCAGAAAACATTTACCTGAGTTCCCGAAGATCGATTTGCACTATTTTCAGAAACTTTAAAGTGCTATTGATTTTCGTTCATGCTTTGCTTGAAATTTTTATTTAACTATGAAGGAGGTTAGGACATATATGCGGCTCCAAAACAAACTACAAAAGATGATTCTAACCGGCGGCAATCTAACTTAACAACGGCTGGATATATTTTTAGTCTGTATTTATATAAGATCCAAATGGCTGTTTTACCCCTTGGCGATCTTACCCCACCTTACCCTATAGTTGAAAATTAACTTTCTTAGTGACAATTCAATTTTTAGGGTTAAACGTTTAACAATCGGGTTGAAATGTCAACTATTTTCTTGAAAAGTTATTATGTTCTTTTGTTTGATTTGCGCTACTGTTTTTAAAAATAAAAATATGTTTCGTTAAGATTATCAAATACTAAATTTTTTGTTTATATTTCGTTATTTTCGGTAAATAATTAATATTCTCGATCCCAAATTTATCTGTTTGTTTGAGATATGAAACTAAAGTGTTTTAAATTTAATTTAACAAGCATAAACATTAATTTTATTTAGAAGAATTCATACCCCTATTTGCGTCAATTCCTTTAAAGCGTCTTATTTTCTGATGCTGTGGAATTTATGATTTGTGAAATTTATAATGCTTAAAAAAATAAATCGAAGTCTTATAAAAGATGGGAAAAAGGGTTTAATTGTTTCAAAATTCTCGATTTTAACCGTTTCAGGAGATTTCTTAAATGGAACTTGGAAATAAGGGGACCGACTGTAATCCATCTTCTTGTTTATTTTCTGAAACCAAAGAAACATGAGTTTAAAAAAAGTACATATTCTTGTCAAAACAGAAGAATGTAAGAATGTCTAAAAGAAAGAAAGACATTAGATCAAGAATAAAGCACGTGTGTTAATAAAAACTTGTGCCAGTACCATTTCTTGTTGAAACTGATATCTGAGGAAATTCAGAAAAGAAATAGGTACGATAGGTGCCAATAAAAAAAAATTAATACTAACAAAACATAAAAACAAAATATGCTCTTCAAAGTACTCCAACCTTCCCGCGGTGAAGAGCATGATTAGGCACCAAGCCGAAACCAATGGACGTACATACCTCGAAAACGATCAATCGTAAAAAAAATACTTGAAACAAAAAATATGTATTTCGATGAGGTCTACAACTTTTGTTTGAAACATTTTTTTAAATTTTGCATATTGCCTGAGATAAACGCCAAAAAGATAATTTTTATGTTTTTTTCATGGTTTCACCATGAAAATCGCCTAGTCGCCAATTTTCACTATCATATTCGTATTTAGCACTTCAAAATACATAGGTATACGCAGTGTGAATGATTTTGGAGGTAAACCTTAATCGGAAGTTCAACCCAAATTGTCGAAGAACTCACTGCTTATGTCTACTCCAATAGCTCTTTTCATCCGCTGACGATACTGATAGACTAATTCTAATGCAGTTAACTTCTTTCTACAAAAAAATGTAATATTTATATGTTAGACAAAATTAATATAAAATCAGTTTACTAAAAGAGAGCGTTACACTGTGCGTATTTACAGTAGTATGGTCCGACGGAAACTGAGGCTTCGAATTCAAAAGCGCCTCCTATACTCATAATTGAGAGTTAAATTTGAATTATTCACAGTTCAGCCGTTCTGACTTAAGTTCGACTCGAACTTTATAAACAAAATAGATGTGGATTACATAAATTATTGAAAATCGTATCGGTGTTTACATCAAAAACATTATTAAGTATGTGTTTCACTTAATAGGCAGAACGCCAGGGCCTCGTATTACAAGCTTCCCAAGTTCCGGTGTAGGGTTTTTGCGTTACTTAAAAATTTTCTACGTCTTCAACAACATACCTGTCATTCCTCAGAACTTTAATGACCTCGTAAGGGCCTTTGGATACTGGAATTAACTTTTTAAAAGCCCCGGGCATGCTATTAAATTTTTAGATAATAACGTAATCTTCGCATTCGTATTTATTAGGTTCTTTACGCCTGTTATCGAAATATTGTTTATTATATTGCTGAAGTTTTAAAATTCTTTCTTCAGCAATATCTCTTAATTTTGCAAAATCTCTAGTTTTACTTTCGAGTCGAGATTGTTCCAAATTTTCGGCCACCACATCGATGATTTTAGCCTTTCGCCTTAGGGGAGGCCGTTGCAATCAACACATGTTCTACATTATTGTCAGACAAACAAGATCTGAATTCTTCTGACGTGAAGCATGACCCGCGATCGGATACAATAGTTTTAGGTCTGCTATAATTTCTGAAATCCTCTACGAGAGGATTTATACCTTCCATTGAGTCTGTGGCCTTAACGGCATAAAATTTTATAATTTTTGTAAATCCGTCGATGACTGAGAAAACGTGCTGCTTAGCGGAAAGTTTTTTATCAACTGGGCCATAGTTGTCTATGTGAAACGTGGAAAACAGAACGTTTTTGTTTTGGGATAGGGTTAAGAAAGCACTGCTTTTTACCTTTAGTCGGACAGAAAGAAATACACTTAAGACAGTCACTGATATAATGCCTAACTTCCGCTGACAGATTTGGAAACCAATAATTATTTAATATTGCATTTGACTTTTTCTCACTCGCTAAATGCCCTAAGTCATCGTGATATTTGTGAAGCACATGATTTCCCATTTCCTCCGGGAAATAAAAAGGAAGGTCTTCACCTCGCTTGCAATACAGAATACCGTTTCTCATTTCGAAAAACTTATCTTCAGTTTGCTCAAGACTTTTACGCAACTCGCGATTTTTTGTGTCTCGATTTTGACTTATAATTAAGTATGATTCGAATGAATTTTCTTTGACGACCATGGCTTTAAGACTAAATGCGTCGACGTGAGCCTTTTTTGTGCCAGATCTGTGCTCTATAATTTGACCGTACATCTCTAATTCTAACGACCACCTCGAAATCTGATCATTGATGTCTTTTTTGTCTAGAGCAACACTGCCCTGAAACCTAATTTTCTAGCTTCAAGGTGTACTTTCGTCTCGTCATTTGGATTGTAAATGCTAAAAACCGGAGCTGATATCAATTTTTCTTTCAAAGTTTCAAATGTTTTTATATGTATCTCAGCAAACTTAAAAGAAGCATCTTTACGAAGTCGTAGAGTGGTTTTGCGAGGACCGAAAAAGCTTTAGTAAATTTGTTGAAATAAGAGCAGAGGCCTTGGAAGTTTTGAACTTCGTGAGTATTCTGTGAAATCGGAAAATTTGTAACTGCCTCTACACCTTGTTTTGTGGGTGCCTACCCGTTTTCGGAGACTTCCCGTTTTCGGAGACCGGCACAATAAGTGCCGGTCAGAAGATCGAACTAATTTGACCATTTTCTGTAATCAGAAGTCGCCCTGTCATAATCACTTAAAAGTTTTTTGAGCGAAGATATATTTATTTGTCGATGGGGTGTTACTTCTAAATTTCGAACTCTCGTTGGTTCTCGTAATAACTGGTTTTCTCTGCGGGCCAGAACTGATTCTCTCTGAAGTAAACCGCGCTCTCTTTGAATTAGTTCCATAGCCTGTCGTTCATTTTCGGCATGAAGTTTCGAGACCTTAGATACTTGAAGCTTCTTTCATCCAGGCTTCCGTGGAATCGTAATTCGTAAGGCGCTTTCTGCCTTGTTGCCAGAAGTTGGCCAGTTAAAATCCTTTAATAGATCTTTAGCGTGTTAAGCGTGAACACGGAAGGGTTAATTTTTTGGCGCTATTTTGTGACTGCGAAAAGGAAGTTTTTACTCATGTAAATGAAATCACGAAAGACTTAAGTTTGGCAGAAGGTTATGCTCACGCGGCACGAATATCGGCAGAATAGTCGTTTGAGGCAGAAGGTTATATTAACTCAAGAAGCAGAAGCGAGTTGGGAAATACTGGCACAGCGTACGCCACCACTAGTTCACTTTCGAAACGGAAGGTTTGGTTCACTTTTGGGGACGCTGGCGGCGAGCAAGCAAAGATGGAAGCCTTATCTTCTTAAAGGAATTAACAGCGGAAAGACACTTTCAGGACACAAATAGCAATTCACTAAAACAATTCACAAGCGCGAGCCGCTTGGTCGTAAAGCCACGTCGCGCGGTGCGTCATTCAGAAATGTATTGTTTTATGCACTTTTTTCGCCATCAATGATTGTTGCTTTTCAAGCGAGCATAGACGGAAATATGTCTTTTCTCCTTAGAGGCATTAGCAGTGGAAAAACACTTTTAAAATACAAGGAAAGATTCACTTAAACAATTCACACGCGCGAACCGTGCAAAGTCCAAGCCATGCTGCGCAGTGCGTCATTCGGAAAATGATTGTTTTGGGCACTTTTTAGAGTCGCGACTATTCGAAAAATTGACAAAAGGGCCGGCGCAATTCTTTGGATGGATGGGGGATATCCCACTTCTGATTTGTAAGACAAAAGTAATATAGAATCAGTTTATTAAAAGAGAGCGTTACATTGTGCCTGTGTACAGTAGTATGGTTGAACGGAAACTGAGGCTTCGTATTTACAAGCTCCTACTATATTCATAATTGAGAGTTAAATTTTGATTACTCACATATATAAATAATTTATTCACCTCTAACAGTTTTGCAATAATTAAGACATTAGGTACAATAATACTGCGGCTATATGTGTAGTTGCAGCCGTTTTATTGCAATTCCCATCGCCACTATTATTAATTAACCATGGTGTCATTTCGTGTCGTTCTGATCTTAAAGTACTGGTTTGAAGGCACAATAAATATCTTTCAACTTTTCCTAGAATTTCTGTAGTAGCTCCCCACATTATAATCATAACAGGACGATTAATATTTTGACCTTCGATCATATTTATAGATGCAGGTGTAGTTCTTACGTGTTACACAAAACTATGTACGTCCAGAATTACCATGCACTAAACTTAAACACACCTATTAAATAAATTATTGCTACTAATCCATATTGTCCATATGGCTTCTGCGGCCATGTTCATATGACACTGCAGCAGCGCTTCTTGCGCGGAGCATGTTTTCATTCCCAATACAGATACGCGGGTCATTCGAAATAAATTTTTACTCGATATTCTGAGAATTCTATTTCCAAAGGAGATTTTTCGTCCTTCCTTATCCTTTCTGGCAAAGGGATGCTGCGCAAATGAATTCTTCTCTTGCAGAGAAATTTTGAAGATACCTGTACGGGAAGAACGATGGCAGGAAAAGAAAAGAAGCAAGAAGGAGGCACTTTTGTAGTCCAATTTAAATGTATCCTATGAAAAGACATTCGCATTATGGGAGAGAACACATTTCTGTCGCAGGAGTCAAACTTCTGCTTCACGATTATTCTTTGTCAGAAAAAACCATACCTGATTCGTAATCATGCCCACCACTGATTCGATCTTAAAAACCTTTGCCCTACCCTCAAACCAAAAAACTTCTACCTTCATTCCTTCTCCAAGTTCGTTGCATTCAAAATATTTTATTAATACTTTCACCGGCCATTTCATTCATTAGAACTTGAGGGACCAATTTCAAAGTTAAAAACATTGTCCAATATCATTATCAACTTTCGTTACAACAATTCATGACAGTGTTTAGTCTTGTTCTCGCTTTTTAAAAATTAATTGCAAATATTACGCATTTCATGCGCCCAGAAAGAAGCGAAAAGCCACCGTAAGTGTAGCGGTGGTGAATGAAATATCGGCGTGGCGCATTTTTCCACGAAACAGCAGGAGGTCCAGATTCATTTTTTTTTCGACAATACTATCAACTCAGGATGTAGACTGAGTGTCTGCCATACCGTACTTGACCTTCTTATTGTTAGAGAATTAGTGAAGGTTGAGAGATCTAAAAAATTAATAAAATGTTAGGGAATTCAATAACGAAGAGACGATAAAAAAAGATTAAAGAAAATCGCACAGAATAAACTAGGGGTGAAAAATGTTGCAGGTAATCATTTATTCGAGGAAAAGTCTGCTTGGGTAAGGGGAATGTCGGCCATGGTAACTGATAAGTGGGTAAAGTATACCTGACATTACCCTGGGCGAGGGTAATGTACAGGCCAAGTGTCACATGCTGACTTTATATTTAAGGAAGCGGTTATAAATATTGAATTATTACATACTTACACATACAAAGTATTCCGAGAACATGATACAAGGCATTAATCATGAAATTAATGGCCAAATTGTCGAAACAGAACACTTTAGTCGCTAAAGTAATTTTGACAGCCGATACAATTTTTATAAGTGACCATGGTCTTTAAAGTTAGTAGGTGCGTTGAGAAAAAATAATGTAAAGTTTTCCGTTTACTTTAGATTTCCTGCTTCATATTTTGTAGAATATTTATGATTTTTAACAATATTTTAATTGTTCGCGTTATTTATTTGTATAAATATATTTATAAATAAAAAAATTGTAGGGAAATTGTACGGTTAGAATGTGAAAATTTTGTATTGTATGCTTACTCATCGGTCATCAGCGTCAACAGATATACAAGGATCATCACGGCACATGTCGAAGATATTCGCGTTCAAACATCAACAAATAATTAAAATTTGAGGTTATGCTCTCTTCCAACCGTATTCGTAAATTTTCAAAGAATTTATCCTCTTATTATATTCTCAATACACGAAAACAGTTGACGTTTAGTTAATCTGAAATAAATTTCTAATAAAATTTTATGAACATTAGTGCGGTTTCCTACAGAGCATCGGACTAACAGGGGCGCGAGTGAAATCGGATCCTGAAGCCTTGCAGTGGGACTCCGATGCTGTTTTAAAGTCGAAAATCGAAGGAACCTCTATTTCTATGCCCGTCCATTATAAAAAGGGACCCGTTCATTTTTTGAAACGGATAAAATTTAAGAAAGGTAAAATTTCAGAATGGGTTATAATACATAATGATAAAACTTAGGAATACCAAAAATTCGGAAAAAGGAATAAATCAGAAATCCAAAACTCTGAATAGTATTTATTCGGAAACCAAAGAAGCGGAATGAGTAAAAAATCGGAAACGATAAAATTAGTAGGGTGAACAATTAGGAATAAGTAAATATACGGAGAGGAAAAATTCGGAAAGTAGAAAAATTCGGAATAGTGAAACAATATTGTTATGGTAGCATAAAAATATTTATCATAATAAATTTGAATAGCATATCATAATAATTTATGATATCTGTCATTTTAAATTTTTCACGAAAAATAATGATTTTTTATCATTATATAATTTAAAAACAATTTTCAACGTACAAGATAAATTTATTATGATATGATATTTAAATTCACTGCGATAAACATTTGTTTGCTACCATATATAAACAATTATACACCAGCTAATAGGTATCTTTATTAACAATTCCGAATTCTTCTACTTTCCGAATTTTTCCTCACCTTATATTTACATATTCCTAATTTTTCACCTTCCTAATTTTAACGCTTCTGAATTTTCACCCTTTCCGCTTCTTTGGTTTCCGAAGAAATACCTTTCAGAGTGTTGAATTTCCGATTTATTGCTCTTTCCTACTTTTTACTATTCCTAAGTTTTACCATTATGTATTATAACCCATTCTGAAATTTTACCTTTCTTAATTTTTATCGTTCCGAAAAATGAACGGGTCCCTATAAAAAGAGGTCCATTCAATTTTGGACTTTTGAGATGCTATCGGAGTCCCACTGCTAGCCAGTTCTCCAGTGTATTAGCCATGATAAACTTTTTAGGGTGGGATTATGATTCTATGCTTTCATTTAATGGATCAACTCTTTCTTTTTATCGCATGAATTTCGACACAGATGTTTGATCATTTTGAAATGATAAAATGCAAGAAACTCTTTATAACTTGTAATATAAAAAACAGGAACTATTTATTATTTATTTTCCATATTTGTCTCTATACTTCAAAAAAAGATAGAGAAAAGTCAAAGTCGAACCTTTTTAACAAACTGACAAAATTCTTATTTACTATTTACTTATTTACTTTGTTAAAATGGTACATAAATGATAAATATATAACTAAACAATTAACAGTAAATTATGCATGATAAATGCAGGTATAAAATTGATATTGCCAAAGATTTCACGAAGCTTTAAATGATCCTCTACTCAGCTGTAAGAGTGAGACGGAATTTTTCCGTACTGAATGAAGCGTCGATTTTAAAAATATTTCACAAACTTTTCAAAATTTCTGATAGATTTTAAACATTGCATAAAGATTTGCATAATTTCACAAAGATTTCAAATATTAGGCATACATTTTGGATAGATTTTAAACATTTCGCAAAGACTTGAATGATTTTCCGATTATTTCACAAATGTCTGAAATGTTACCAAACATTTAAAAAATATTTTAAATTTATTATAAAGAAGTTCTTTTTTTTTTCGTGTCGCAGCTCAGACCCAGGTCCCTTACACTTCGATGTTGAAAATAACTATAATAAAACTGAGATGAACCTGTATTGGGAAATGCTATGAGTGTGACACTTGTCGTTGTTTCCACCCAAATATTATAAAATATTATTTAAACTAGTCCTTAGTTTAGACCCTGATCATGGCTAGGTAGTAAGTTTCTACACTTTATTAAAGAGAGTCTATTTACATTTAGTTCAGGTAACAATGTGTATAAAATTATACATAATTTTTCTATTAAAAAATATTAATTTCCAATCTAAAATGGAATAGTTATATTTAATTTAAACATCCCTTTCTCAACAAAAAGAACATTTTTAAATAGAAAAATAAAACTTCAACAGAAGTGATGAATTTGAAAAAACAAGTGTTGGGAAATAAAATGTTGTATCACTTAAAAAAAATGATTTTTGAAAGAAGAAGTCGAATTTTCTAGGAAAAAGAAAACATTGTTTGTTACAAAATGGGTAAATAAAAAAAACCAATGAATAACATGAATTTTCAACTAAAAAAGATCATTTTTCAACAAAAAATAATGTATTTGTTATAACAAACATTAGACAAAATGATCAAAAAATGAAGAATAACACCTTGAATATTTCAAGGAATATATTACAAACTTAAAAAACAATTATTTCTTGATGGCATGTTTTGACAAGGGTTTTATTTATTTTTTGATTCGATGACACTGCATTTTCATAATTTTTAATGTTTTGCTCGTATGGGTATGAAGACACTTTTTAAATTTTTTTATACATCTTTAAAGCGAATCACTAAAGCTAATCGACCAGATTTTGAAGATCAATAATTAAAAATTTTATTTTTGTTAATTTTTTAATTTTTTTTTTTAATATTGGATGACTGTATTGAGAAAGAAGGTAAGTTTAATCATTTCTAACTGAAAGCGTTCGAAATAGAATTTTCACAATTCAAAACTAAACTTTATATAAAACTGACCAATTATACCTCTCAAAATTGAACTTTTTAAACTGAAATTGCAAAACTAAAACTTACAATGAAATTTATGTTCATTTGGATTTTAAGCTGCACTGTTTTGGCATCTTTCAAATAGTTTAATTTTAACACGTTATTTATAATTTTCAATCATTCGTTAAAAACTCAAATCCAATGATTTACAATTGTTAATGATTCATTTTATTTTTTCCTTGAACTAAAAATTATATAATTTAAGGATATTCCTTCGGAAATTAAAAATTGAAAAACAAAAATGTTTTCAAGTTTCAGATATTTTTTTGTGTTTTCAAGAATCCTAAACCATAAAGGCGAATTCGTTTAAACAATTTATCATCATTTATAATAATAGTCTTTTATAATAATGCGAGAAAAGTCCAGTTTTTTCTATAAATTTTCACTTTTAGTGCATTTTTCAATAAGAGAAAGATAATGTTAATTTCATGTCAACAAAACATTTCTTCACAACAATTCATTATTAGTTTTGATAATATTTTCTTTAAATAATGTTCGAAAGTTGCGGTTTTTTTAATTTGTAAGGTTTGGTCTACTTTTCTATTATAATATGGTAATAGTTAATAAAATTTACACAACATAATTGCTTAAGCTATGATTCTCGGTAATGAATCGCTGACAGGCAGTTAAAAAATAGACAAAAGTCAAATAATGCGAGAACAAAATCTAAATTTATAAAAATTCGGTATAATTGAATTTTAAAGTCTTTTTTTTTAATGCAGAGATGCAATCATTATTTTTGAACTATAAACAATATTTATTAAAATATTTAAGAGGCTATTGTTCCCTTTTTAATTAATTGATCTATTGTTTGTGATAACAACCATACTATTTATGGTTGGTTTAAATTACCTTTTTTAGTTAAAACTTCATGTTATTTCTTAAAAATTTGCATTTTTTGTGAAAATCTAATATTCTTGGTGGAAAACTAATTTTCGTTGTTGCTGAGAATTCATCACTTTAGATTAAATTGAATTTTTTTGTGTGTAAAAATTTCACTATTTTTCTTAAATGTATGGCTTTTGTTAAAAACAATGGTCACGTAATGGCATAAAATTATTCTGCTTCATCATGAAAGTTGAATTTTTTTTGAAAATTTGTCCTTTTTCTTATAAAAGAAATCTTTTTAAAAAATTGATTTTTTTGTCTAATAAAATTATTTCATTTGAAAATCTATTTATATTGTTAAATATTTAACTGTATTTAAAAAATGAAGATATTATGATAAAAACTTATCATTTTTGTTAAAATTTTAACTATTTTGTTACAAATTCGTTTATTATTGAAAATTAATTTTTTAACTATAAATATACCTAATAAATTTTTGTTTGAAGATCAATCTTTTTCTTTTAATTGGGATTCAATTATATTGTTGAAAATTCATGCGTTTTCTTAAAAGTTAATCTTTTCTTGTAGCAAATTAATTTTCGGTTTTGAAAGTTTTTTTTAATTAAAATTTTATATTTTTTGTTGAAAATTAATTCTTTAGTTGAAAATTGAAAAATTTCGTTGAAAATTAGTTTTTCAATGTGAATTAATTTTTCAATTAAGAATTTAATTATTCAATTTGTTTGTTAAAAACTCATCTTTTTGGTAAAATATTAGTCATAAATAAAATAAGAATATAAATAAAATAAATAGAAATAAAAATATAAATAAATAAAATAAAAAGTCAAAATTGACTTTTTTTCTTGTTAAAAATTCAAATATTTTGTTAAAAGTTTTTTGATTAAATATTAACGTTGTAACAAATAATTTGTTTCTCATGACTATAAAACTTGAACGGTCATATCTTATTTTACGTATTTACATATTTTATAAGACAAAATAAATTGGAAATTGTATCGATTAAGAAAAGAAAAATAATCTTAGTTATTTAAATTGGACTAGTTTTACATTAATATAACGAAAATATAATGCATTAGAAAATTTTCAGATCTAGGATTATTTTGTAAATTTTAACGATAATTATTGAAATATTCGAGATATGTTATAATTAATTCTTTCATTATCCAGCCTATTGTTCGTATTACCGAATATGATAAAATTTAAATTAAATTAAATTTAAATAAAAAAATAGATATGTTTCAATCTACAGTAGAAAAAAAATCACAAGTCATTTACGGACACAATACAATTTTATTACGCAATGGAGATTTTTATTTCAATGTATTTAAATCCATCTATTTGAAATTATTTTCACTAATCTCCGAAAAATAAATTTTATTCATAATATTATAATGATACCAATGCGAATAGTTTAAATACAAATAATACAATAATTTTTTGTAGTAAATTGGCCAAAATGCTGTATACTTACTATAGTTTTCAAATAAATTTTACAATTATTTATTCAAACTGATAACTACAATTTAAACCATGCGCATATTTAACAAATGCGATTCAAACACTTGTATTAAGAAAAATTTTCCCAAGTAAGAAATATAATTTGTTTGAAAAATTCTCTTTTGCAATCCAAAATTTTTATTATTTTAAAAAAAATCGGGGATATATTCCGGGAAATATTTTTAAACAACAAAAAAGTCCTAAAAATTCTGTGACATCCTTTGAATTCCTTGAAATCTTCAGAAAAAATTTTTAATCTCATAATCCTGTGAAATTCCATCTCTAGATGTTTTCAAATAAAATTTTTCTTAATTCAAATATTCCATATCGCATTTTTTAAATAAGTGAATGGTTTCAATTGTAATTATCAAATTGAATAAATACTTGTAAAATTTATTTAAAAATTGTAATAGGTATACTCGTACAAGATTTTCTCGAGTTTATTTAAAACAAAACTTTTGCATTCATTGTATTTTTACTATTTGTATTTGTATTATTGTAATATTATAAATAAAATATATTTTCCCGATATTATTAAAAAGGATAAATAAAAAGCTTGATTTAAATACATAGAAATAGAAATCTTTGTTTCCCAGTGAAATTTTATTACTTCCGTGAATGAGTTCTTAATATTTTCTTGTCAACATGTTTCGAGAATCTAAAAAGTTCCGGGTTAGTTTATCACCAAAGAATGTGGTTGCATCAGAATTTTATTTGAACTATGATGTGTTTTGCATGTCTAATTCGAGGAAAAATATTGATAATAAAAAGAAGGATATTTTTTTAAAAATAGAAAGTTTTCTAATATTCGATATTGCAAATAAAAGACGAAATTATGAAAAATGTATTTAGAGCATCTTGAATATGTCAATAGAAATTGTTTAAATTTACAAAATAATTCTAGGTGTTAATATTTTTTTAAGGACTACATTTTTGTTATGTTAAATTGAAACTAATATTATTTAAAAAAACTAATATTAGTTTTATTTTCCTAATCGATACAATTGCCAGTTGTGTTTATCCTATTTAGTATGTAAAACCGTAAAAACATATGTGACAGTGAAAAAAGTCGAATATTTATCACAAAAAGATGAGTTTTCAACAAGATAATTGAATAGGTACATTTTTATTATTTGCCAAGTTATTTTTTCAAATAAAAAAAAAGAATTTGCACTAAAAAAATAATTTCCTGCGAAAAAGACTAATTTTCCACCAAACAGATAAATTGTTGAACATCTTCATGAAATTTTCACAACAAAAATTCTATACCTATATTTTTGGTTGAAAAATCAATTTTTAATTGATGTAAAATATATATATATATATATATATATATTTTAAGCAGAATATAATTTTTTCATCAAAAAAATTCTTCAACAAAATAGTTTAATTCTCAAAGAAAAAAAAATTTTGAATTAAAATGATGAATCTCTAGACATAAGAAGAATTTTAAATTAAAAAGATAATTTTTGAACCAAAAATGGTATAGTTGTTATGACAAACAATATAGCAAATTATCAAACAGTTAACTATGAAATTTTGAATATCTCAATACCTACTGTTTAAACTTAAAAAATAATTATTGCTTGTCTGCATCTTTTGCAAAACTAACTCTATTTAAATAACGAACATTATTTTTATTTTCCTGATTAATACTATTGTGATTTATTCTTTTTATTGAAATACAATTATAGCCAGCAGACGACCTTTGGTCAGGCGTTTTTTTATTTTCTTAAAATTCGATTATACCGAATTTTTATAAGTTTCAACCTTTGTATCGTCTAATTACTTAAAATTTTATTTTTATTCTTTAACAACTTGCTGAAGATTAATTTCCGTGAAATACAGTAATATTTTTTAATGCAAAATAATACATTTGAATGTTTAAATGCTAAAATAAATTCTATTCGAAAACAGATTTTTAAAATAAAATTATATAATTCTATATGGCCTAATCATCCAACCTCGTAGGGGAGTAGAAGAAAATTTTGATATTATTTGTTTCCAAAATTAAACAATTTTATTAACAAAAAGTTTAAATTTAATAATTTTTCATGCGAAGCGTTTAAAATTAAAAATTTTCTATTTTAATGTAACAATCTCTACATTCAATGATAGCATTTTGTAACTTCGTAAATAAAAAATTTCAAAACTTTGAAGATTGAATATTTTCAGGTTGGAATGTTATTAATTGGATCACTTAGGGTTTTCAAAACAAAATTAATTTTATTATTTCCAGCTAAAAGCGCTGAAAATACAATAATGTTATGCTTCAATAAATTTAAACAGTTTGCAATTTGAACAGAAACTTGGAAATATCTGGCAGAAGCATGGATTACGGCTAAATGGGAGCATGGCGCAAGCCTTGCTCCTGTCCGTTCCCCATGCTAAAGACATGCTAACCACATAAATATTTTTAATAAAATGTAAGTGGAAGAGAAAATTAGCCTGCGTTAACAATGAAAATCTCAGGTCAAAATTACTAAAAATTGTAAGCCTACGATCCGGGTGCACCAGATCGAGCACTAGGTAGTATAATACGTATTCTACGAGAACTTTTTAAAAATTTAAATTTTGTAAATAATGAAAACAATTCCAAAAGGTCTGTCGCCGATTCGAGTGCACGAGGTCCCGCCCCAGGTAACTTGGCACGTATTCTACAAGAACTTTTTCAAAATTCACAAACTTTAAATTTTTTAAAAGTTCTCGTAGAATATGTGCTCAGAATATTCATTTGTGTTTAGCGCGTCTTAAATAGGAAACGGACAGGAGGAAGGCCATGCTTAAGCCATGCAAATTTCTTTACACGGGTGTTTGGTAAAAAATTAATAAACTTTGTAAAAAAGTGTGAATTTTCAGTATAAAATTATTAATTTTTTTGGTAGAAAATTTGACTGTTTTGGTACAAATTAAGTTTATTATTTAAAGATGTATCAATCTAGTGGTGAATCCCTTTTTTAATTTAAAATGGAATTCTTTCATTTTTGGTTGAAAATTTATATTTTTTGGTTTGAAAAGGAACAATTTTTTCGACATTTTCGAAAAATTCTAAATTATGCAAAAATTATAATAAATAATATTATAATATTAATTATAATAATAATTACTCTTATAATTTAATTCATCAAATAATTTCAAGTGGTGAGAAACAACCAAAAGATAAAAGGCGACTATCAGAAATAATGTCACCTTCGTTTTCTAAAAATAAGTCGGTTTCAAAAGTGTTGTGTTTATTAACGAAAATGTGTCATTCTCGAAAATGAATTACCTGGCAACAAAAGAATATAAAAAAGCGACTTCAGCTTTAATATTTTTGTTAAACGTGTAAATAATCAAAAACAAAATAATACATTATATGCTCAATATTTTCATTAAATAAATATAATATTTATCACATATTATTTTGTGTTTTATAATACACCATTTTTTTAATTTTTCATATTCGGAAATTTTATAATTCGAAAACTGTTCTGTGCCCAAATTTTATTTATGGAATTAGTATATTTAGAATTTATACGTGAGATCAGTTTATTTAATTAATTCATGATTAATTTTACGGGACGACTGAGAAATCCCTAAGGAATCCCGAAAATAAAATTCCATGACAGTATTATTGATTAAAAATACATCAATTTAATAGTATTAATAGTAAAATAGTAGAAGTAAAAGTTAATTGCAATTAAATATAAGTTTTTTAGTAAATTATTTAACTTATATATATTATTTAATTTGTGATTATATTTTAAAATTGAGAAATAAGTTCAACCAAAGACGTTTAATTTAATAAAATATTTTTGGATTTGAAAAAAATAAATTTTTATTTTATTTTATTATTTTATTTCATATTTTTATTTTATTCTAAGCCCAATAATATTTTCAAAGAATTGTTCCATTCCATAAAATTTACAACTATATATAAATATAAGTTACCTAGGTTTCTTGGAAAATTTTTTAAAACATTTTTTTAATATTTCCGAAATTTCGAAAACGTATCTAGAATTTTTCGAATACATTTTTATTATTTTTCAGAATTTTGGAAAATTTCAGTGAAAATTTGGTTTAGCCAACAACTTGCAATAGTTTAAACTGACCTGGATTATTTCTCTAGTTCTATCAAAATATTCGTGATTCTTTTTCGACAATTTGGGCATTTTTTACAAATTTCAAATAATTTAGGAATTTTAAAAAATATGCAAAACACTTTTTAAAACAAGTCGAATTCTTCCAACAAATTTTGAAAAATCTTTAACCCATACAAAAATTGCCCCGGATATTTTTTTGAAGAGTTTAAAGAATGTTTTGTATTGGACTGTCAGTGTTGGGCCAGCACTGGATATCGCTACTGGCACAGTACTACCTCAATAGGAAATTGACCATGGGCGCAGTACTGCGTAAGTGCTAACTAGTTTGTGCAGAAAATTTATTTCTTGGATTGAGAATGTAACTATTTTATTATACTTTTTGTTGAAGAAAATTCATGTTTTTTGTTAGAAATTTAACTACTTTCTTAAACATTAATTTTCTTTCGTTCAAGAAAAAAAGTAATATGATTTTTAAATTGAAACAGAAACAGATGATAGAAAAAGCGTCAAGACACTTGTTTTTAGCTTTTTGACAGGAACAACTCTGCTCTATTGACCCTTGGTTTCGAAGACAATGGTTATATTATTTTTTTTTCATAAATAGAAATTCATGGAATTCGAAAAATTCAATGAATTCAATAAAGTCGTGGAATTTAAAGAATTCGTGGGATTAAAGAAAATTCGGGAATTCGCGGAATTCACAGAATTGAAGAAAATGAGAAAATTCACGGAGTTAATAGAATTTGATAATTCATCGAATGCACGGAAATTATGGACTTCACGGTATTCATGGAATACACCGAATTCATGAAAATTACAAAATTCATGGAATTGACGAAAATCACGGGATTCACGGAATACACGGAAATCATGGAAATCATGGAATTCATAGAATGCATGGAATTCATGCAATTAAAGGAATGAAACCAATTTATAAAATTCAAGAAAATCGTGGAATTCATGAAATTCCCGACATTGAAGGAATTTATTAAATTGAATGACTTAATAAAATTAAATAAAATCAATCAATTCACGGAATGTATGGAATTCATGGAATCCCACGAATTCTTTGAATTTCATTAATTCCGTGACGTCCTTTAATTACCAGATTTTGCTGAATTCCTTGAATTCCTTTAATACCCTGAATTCTGCGAATTCCACGAATTCAAAGAAAGCCCATGAATTCTGATAATTCCTTGAATTTGATAAATTTCATGCATTCTGCGAATTCCTGAAATTCCATGAATTCCTTAAAATCCGAAATTTCGTGAATTCCTTGATTTCCATAAAGTCTGTGGATTACTTTAATTCCTGGAATTCCTTGAATTACGTGAATCGTATGAAATACGTTAATTCTGGGCGTTACACGAATTCCGTAAATTCAGCCAATACCGTGATTACAGTCAATTCCCTAAATTCCGTGAATTCTATGAATTACGTGAATTTCACGAAAGGAGCATATTCTGTGAATTGCATATTCTATGAATTTCGTGAATTTTGCGAGTTCCATGAATTCCATGAATCCTCTGTATATTTTTTGAGTTCCTCGAATTCCTTGAATTCCTTTAACTCTGCGATTTCTACGAATTTCGTGATTTTTGTAAAATTTGATAAATTTCGCCAATTCCTTCATGTCCATGATTTCCGTGAATTGCGTAAATATCATGAATTTCGTGAATTTAATGAATTTTGTGAATTTAATGAATTTTGTGAATTTTATGAATTTAATAAATTCCTTAAATTCGGTGAATTCCTTGAATTCCAATAATTTTGTAATTTCCTTGTGTACGATTTTCGTCTTATAAACGATCTAATACATGTATTGGAATGCTGGATGGTGACTTCACGATGCACAGCACTTACAATACATGTATCTCAATTTCGTCTTTCTAATACCATGTTTGCAATTTTAAATCAAACTTGTAGTGTACAAGTCTTGTAGAAGTGTTGTACATTTCCCAACATTTATAACAGTGTACGTCTGTTTTAATATCAATTCATGTTATGAATTTTAATAAAATACATTTATGGAAATAATACACAATTTGAGGGACAAATTCGAGAGCAAAGCACGAGATACGTGATGAGAATGTGTTCGTTAAAGCCAAAGGAGCTTTAACAAAAGAAAATTCACTATCGCCAAATTTCTGTTGTCGATGCTTTGACTTTTAATTTTTTAAAACCTGTGCACGAGTCTAAGGATTATACAAAGACCGAGCGCGAGATGAATATATTATTGAGTACGAAGCGCGAGAAACAACAGTCGCGTGCCCTAGGCGCGCGTAAACTTGTAAGCGAAGAGAGCCGCGCGCGAAGCGAATGTGCCCGCGAAGATTTTTTTGCCGGCGAATTTTTTTTTTTTTACTTAATAAATAATATTTTATCAACAGCATCAAAAAAGGCTAATATACACAAATGTGAAGGAAAACTATGTATAATCTAAATCAAAGTATTCAGATGTGCCCGTAGGATTTTCCACATTTGCAATGACTGGGCCTTATTGTTGTATACTTCCTGGAGGATCAGGAACATGCTCTGTTTGTGTTTGTGAATACATCAAAACATGAAACTTCTGCTGCATGCCTTAAATGTGGAAACTTTTGAAAAATCAGATAAGGGATGGACTTATAAAGATTTATTGTCAAGAAGTGTTTGTAACGACTCAAATTAAAAGATATGGGAAAATTTTTAGAAGAAAGTGAAGTTACAGAAGTGAAGTATAAACAATGGACTCTGTCCATTTACAATGTGACAATGTAACAAAATAAGCAATATTACTTTTTTCTCAAAAATTTTATTGATTAATATTATTTTCTAGAAGTAAACTTAACTATTCTCGTTTCGCGATAGATGGCTCTGTAAACGATGAAATTTAATTTTTATTCATTTTACTGTTACTGAGAATGCACGCTAACGATTCTTCAATACTCGAAATTAGTCTTAAAACAAACTTCTACTTTTAGCGTAAACCAGGAACAACGACATGGATGTAGCAGTTTTCTGTTCCCTTCGGGGCGCTTGATTAACGTGAGTCCCTTCGCCTCTCACGATTCGAGGTACTCAGGGTATCATCTTTTAATTAAAGTAAGTCCTCAAAATGATGACCTTCGTCTTTAAAGCACTTATTAATCCGTAATTAAGATGAATTTCGTCGATTACAGCGTCATCTATCGTGAAACGAGAAAAATATTTGAGACAAATGAAACGCATTTTTATCTAAGGCATTCAAATATGCAATACAAAATACAGGTTCCTATTTAAGATTTCCATTTTGCCCCCACCCCCATGCTCAGGGGGCGGTGTGAGGGAACTGTGAGGCGGTGTGAGGGATATGAACTCCTCAAACTGATTAAATTTTGGTTCATAACATTTCTTCATAGAATGCCTATTTTTCGAAATATTTGAAGGATTCAAGTAAAAAAAATCATCCTGTATAAGCGTAGCAATACATTTTGTAGAATGGGTCACAAAAATTTGCAGACCACCCTGCACAGTTGTAGGGTATATTTCATATTTTTTATACTTTCATCTAAGTTAGCTGAGCCAATGTGCAGCAAATGAGTAGCTTTCAAAGTGTTGAACCTTTCTGTTATACTGGACATATCACCAGAGGAAAGACAAGAACGGAAAGCTCTATATCACACTGCCACCAAGCTAAAAATAGCGGGTATTAATGTGTTTGTTAAGGTTAGCAGTATTATGCTAGAGAACTATCAGCTCTCTGTCCCAAAGATCGAATCCCTCCTAAATGAAAAGGGAAATGAACAAATTTTGACCGAAACATACTCTTCGTCAAAAAGCAAATCCAAAATACGACAAAAGCGCATAACGGATGGATCACATAGCTCCTTGGACTCTTTTATAGAAAAGATTGCTTCAAAACAGGAGAAGCCTCAGTCTGAAAGTCAAAAACCTATGAGACTGTCATATCTGAATCTCCTAAGGGTAGCAATCTTCCCATCTTCTTCTGGAATACTCACGGCCTTTCCAATTTTTCTAATATCACAAATTACGTACTCAACTCGGACATCATTTGCCTCTGCGAGACATGGATACCTTTACAGAATTGGGAATCCCCTGTTTGGATCCCTGATCACACCGTTATCGTAAGTACATCGCTCTGCTAGAGTCGGCCGCCCTGGTGTGGGTTTAGCAATTTTTATAAACAAAGTTGTATTTAACTTTTAAATTTTATTAATTTTGCCTATATGTATTTTTGTTAAATGTTGGCGGAGGGTATTTCAATTTATTGTGTGTAATGTTTATTTTAAATCATCTATGGATGCTAAGCTGTTCGAACAGAATTTGAGGAGGACCTTTCCGGGGTTATATCGGGCTAATTGGATATATGAATGTTTTTAGGAAGTGATTTTAAGCGTAGATCATTGCACTTTGAAGTCAATCGACATCCGATGATCTTCCGGTTACGAGAAACAGGTGCCGTTGCATGCGCAATCACTGGTAAGTAGGGATGGATGAGTTGGCGAGACCAGGAGCTTTCGTGATTACCGGAGAACGTGGAGATAGGCAGTCGATGCCAAGCATTCGTAGGATATAGCAGTTTGGCTCTCGACTCTTCAGGGCCTCAAAATCTACTTGTTACTACATTCGGAAGCAAAATAGTACCACGCTACAAAAGAGTAGAGTTTAGGAGGAAGAACTGAGGAGCGATTAAAATAAAGTGTTTTTATTTAAATTACTAAAAGAAAATAATATATAATTAATTCTAAACTTTGAAGGTGCTTCCTCATGTGACTAAACTCTAGGGATCTCGAATTTTAGAAATTTTACTGGAAATTTCCTCGCTTATCCTTGTGCCACCTATTCTTTTGGTAACGGAAGGATGCCAGTGTATTTTAAAGTTTGAGATTCTATTTCCGGTGAAGGAAATGTGAGCGGTTTTTTTTTTGTTAGGAAAGTTCTATAGATGGTGCACAAACATTCTTCTGACCATATATTGTATGTGCGACCCGTCACCACACAGAAGCTGATATAATAAGGTCTCCAAACGAAGAGGATTAAGACAGTAGTCAAAATTTTGCAGGTGACTATCCATCGAGCTTTTCCACTAGTTTTGATATAGAAAGCTACGATCCTAAGGAATTGAAGAAATTCCCAAAATGGACGTGTGACTTTCTAAATTTAAAGCTCAAGCATCTTAAAAGGTAGTTCTTTTTTGATCCCCTGAACAAAATGAGGGGCACCTAAACGCTAATGCAGATCTATTTTCATAATAATTAATATTTGTTAGGTAAGCGAAAGTGACTTGTGTGGGCCAATATTGCACATAAAATTTGCACAGAAGGACGTATCACTTTTAAGATTCTACTGAAAATATGTTCCTTAGTTCTTTAAAAAGAGGAAAATAATGTAAAATGTAGGTCGTTTTTAGTTACATGAGAATACTACTCGGTTACCTAAAATAAAAAAATTAAAAAAAAAGATAATTAGGAAAATAGCAAGATAATTTTGTTCTCGCTTCTGTGATTCCATTTTCCTCATGTTGATGTGAAAAGAAATAAATCTCATGAAATTTTGTAAAAGTAATTTTATATCAGATGAGAACTAAGCTAATAGAGGCTTAACTAGATACTGGATTTAGAGATAATTATATCTCAAGGAAATTTCTAATTGAAAATTATTTCAATATTAAAGGGCTTAGGGTGGAGAAAACAGAGTAGCTATTTAAAATAAAATTGGGAATCGCAGGTTATTGACAGATTGTCTTTCCTTTTGTTTATTAATCATAAAGTATTACGTTTTTGGTTTATCGTCCTTTCAGGATTGGTACCGAAATGCATACTCGGTGCCAATTTCCTGACCAGGATAAACTAAAAATCGAGCATGAACGAAAAACTCGAAACAATGTTATTTAAGTCTAAAAAGTAAAATTCAGGGCGCAAAAATTTAAAGAGTCTCTATATCCAGGAGTCATAAGATGGAAAATTTAAACGCTCTATTAAATATAATAAGAATAATGCAATAACTGGTACCCCTGATGGGACACAGAAGTTCTTCAAAGAGAACAAAATTACGAGTTTTCGAAAATCAAAATCGTGAAAATTAAAATGCGATAATTGGAAAGCAGACATTCCTTAAATATAAACATTGCGTAACCCGTCGCGTTGGATGTATTACAGGACTATTGTATATGAATATAGACAGGTCGTAAACTCATATTGAGAAATTAATTGAATTTTAAACTGATATTATTGCCAAGTGACGAAACCACATTAACTTCTGCCAAAGCAATTGCATTAGCAAGGCCAATTGAAGATTTAAATACACGCGCAAAAATCAATTAAACTTATTATGAGTATAGTAAATTATCAACACTGAATGTAAATACTATCGTTGGATCGAATCCAAATAAAATTTAAAACTCACTTTTCAATTCAATGGCGAAAAGAAACCTTAAAGGCAACCAACCAATTTTTTTAATGACTCGTCATTAGATAATAACCTCCAAGTGCATCAGGTGTAAGAAATACATCCCTCACGAGGAAGTTGAGTTCTAAATGCATTTTGGAGGCAACCAGCTAATTCTTCTCCTGACTCGTCATTAGGCAATAACCACCAAGTGCATCAGTTATAAAAACTACATCTCCCTCGAGGAAGTTGAGTTATAAATGAACCTTAGAGGCAAACAACCAATTTTTGTAATGACTTGTCATGAGGCAAAAACGTCCAAGTTCATCAGGTATAAAAAATACATCTCCCTCGAGAAAGTGGAGTACTAAATGTACCTAAGAGGCAACCAACCCATTTTTTTCATGAACCGTTACTATACAATAACCTCCACGTGCACCAGATGTAAAAAAATACATCTGCCTCGAGAAAGCTGAGTTCTAAATGAATCCTGGAGGCAACCAGATAAATTCGTTCATGATCTGTCACTATACAATAACCTCCACGTGCACCAGGTGTAAAAAATATATCTTCCTCAAAGAAGTTGAGTTCTAAATTAACCTTGGAGGCAACCAACTGATTTTTTTCATGGCTCGTCATTGTACAATGGTAATTGGTTGATTACCTCCAAGGTTCATTTAGAACTCAAAATCCTCGGAAAAGATGTATTTTTTACACTAAAGCAATTGGAGGTTATTGTATAGTGACTTATCATGAAAAATGTTGTTGGTTGCCTTCAAGGTTCATTTATAAATCAACTTCCTCGAGGGAGATGTATTTTTCACATCTGCTGCACTTGGATGTGACTGTCTAATGACAAGTCATGACAAAAATTGGTTGGTTGCCTTTAAGGTTTATTTAGAACTCAACTTCACCGAGGGAGACGTATTTTTTATACCTGGTGTACCTGGAGGTTATGTCATAGTGACGGACCATGAAAGAATTTATCTGGTTGCCTCGAGGGTTATTTAGAACTCAACTACTCAGGGGAGAGGTATTTTTTACACCTGGTGTACTTGGAGATTATTGTCTAACGACGAGTCATGACAAAAATTTGGCTGTTTGCCTAAAAAGTTCATTTTGAACTTCAACTTCCTCGGGCGATTTGTATTTTATCACACCTGGTGCACTTGGAGGCTTTTGTATAATAAAGTGTCATGATAGAAGTTGGCTGTTTGCCTACAAGGTTCATGTAGAACTCAACTTCCTCGGGGGATTCGTATTTTTTACACCTGGTGCAATTGGAGGTTATTGTATAGTGACAGATCATGAACAAATTTGGTTAGTGTCCTCCAAGGTTCACTTAGAATTCAACTTTCTGGAAGGAGATGTTTTTTTATACCTGCTGAACTTGGAGGCTTTTTCTTGATTACAGGTCGTGACAAAAATTGGTTGTTTTCCTCTAAGGTTTATTTAGAACTCAACTTTCTCGAGAAATAAGTATTTTTTGCATCTGGTGCAAACTAAATTTGTTGGGACGACGGTCCGGACCTACCGGAGTCGACCTGGTGTAGCTTTACTGATAGCAAATTTTATAGAAACTTTCAGAGTTTATTACAGGCTGTGAATTGCAGACTTGAATATATGAATGTTTTTCTAAATAACTTCTTTGATTATCACTGGCATTCCAAATATGAGAGATCCCTCCATTCAAGTAGCCCTCAAGTATTCCCACATATTAAACACTATCCGGACTTTCAATCATATCTGCATCTTAGATTACCTTTGTATAAAACTTCTATTATTGCTCACCTTAGACTTCTAAGCTTTATCAGGAGTTGTATACGTTTTGGAGAATATAAATTCACATATGACCCTGCTAGACTCTGCCCCATATGTAATCTGTCTGTATCAGAGGACCTTTATCATTTGCTAGCTGTTTGTACTGCTTAATCTGACTCAAGAATATCAGTCTTAGGTCACCCAGCAACTAGGACAGTTAATAGCCAGTATTGGTTGAGTCTTTTAAACTCTGATTGTCTACACGAGCTGCGCAACTTTCATTGCGTGTCCAGCCGATTCCAGAAATAAAAGCAGTTATTCTGGAGATGTGATTGTTTTGATACCCTTAAAGCCATGTGAGGAGTGGGTCACGTGATCAGATTCCTCCCTTACCGCCGCCTTTCTTATTTCCCAAATTATTTTCACGCTTAGTGCAACATCGAGTTGAAAATATGGGATAATAAATAAGAAGCACTAGGAAAGGTGGGTCTGGTCCTAAATTTTAATAATGATAAAAAACGCCAACAAAAATATTTACAATAAAAAACTTTTTTCATAATTATACAAATTTAGGACCAGACCCACCACTCTTAGTGCTTCTTGTTTAGTATTTTTAATTTTCAACTCGATGTGGCGTTTCATGTGAATATAAAATGGGAAATAAAAAAGTGGCGTTAAGGTAAGAATCAGGTCACGTGACCCACTCATCACATGGCCTTAAATAGTTTTTTCTCTAGTACAATTTTTTAAAGTTATTACTTTTTATTCTGCTGCTTAAACTCGTTGCACATGATTAATTTTTGTTTATATTTGTATTTTATATTGCTACTTATTTGCATCGACCTGAGCTTGAAAAAATAATGGTATAAATAAATAAATTATAGTTACTGATATTTAAAGTTGGAATACAATTAAAAAAATGCATTTCAAGCACAAAAAATCTCACTCCAAGGTTAACCCACGTCTTTTAACCAAATACTTTTAATTTCAATTTTTTTTTTAAATATCATAAATGTTGCTGCCTTCTTTTAAATCATTTATGATTTACATTAAATTCTTTTAAATTTATTTTAAATTTTCAATAATTTCATCACTTTTCCGTACATTTTTGAATTTTTTTCTAATGTTACTTCAAAGTTGACAAATTCAGTGAACGTTGATAATATTTGTGAATTATTTAAAATTCTGGCTACTAATTGTGATTAAATTTGAAATTTTTGTATTCTAAGTATGATAATATTTTAAAACATTTTTTTGTAACCATAATATTTATAGCCAATTTATCAATAAATAGGAAATACTTTCTGTCCAAAAAACAATTATCTAACCTTTAATTCGTGTTTTTATATATAAACAACATAAAATTCATGAAAGTAGGTCACGTCACCTCTAGAATCATGGAGCAATAAAACATTTTTTAAAGAAATTCTAAACGTATATTAAAACGGTTCAAATCTTCTCAAATTTTGAGAAAAATTTCATGTTTTTAAAGATATTTAAATCATGTTCTAAAATCTTGTTTAATAATATCATAAAATTAATGAAAAAAAAAGTTTTATGTTTTTATTTAGGAACCGCAAAAAGATTTCAGTATCATTGAATTCCTTCAAAATTCTTGAAAAGCTTCTGCATTTTTCTATGAATCTTTAAAAACTTATAAATTATTTTTAATTTTGCGAACAATTTTTAAATTATGTTTGAATATTTTTCAGGATTACCAAATATGTTTTTAAAAGGATCCAATGATCTGCAAAAGGTTCTTAGAAATCTTTCAAAGATAAAAAAAGGTCTAAAAACCTTCCTGATTATTGTGTAAAATTTTTTCAAAACTTTAAAAATAAACCATTTCAAACGCAAAGTATCCAAAAAAATTTCAATTGTCTGAAAATCTGTTTAAAGTATAAAAATATTTGTGATAGTTTGTATATAATCCAGGCATTATATATAATCCAGGCATTATATATAATCCCCAGGTATTATGTGTAATGCCGGGTCATTCTAGGCAAAGTATATAATTGAAATTTTTTTCTAGACTGAAATAGGAACATTTTATGGTGGTTGTCTAAATTTGGTCTTCAGATTATTGATTTTATTTTCAGGAATTCTGTACATTATATTGATTATTGAACGCTGAATAGGATTTTAAATTTCGTTTTAATTTCATTTAGATTTCCAAAATTTCAAAAAATTAATTTTTCTTTTAATGCTTAATGTTTCTAGTACGAGTTGTAAGCTTTTAGGTTTTTTAGTCGCTGTTTAAGAATAGCAAAAATCTTGAAAGTCTATTTGAATTTAAGTGCTAAAATATATAGTTTTTCAAATGATTACATTAGAAAATTGTTCAACTTGAACAATTTTCAATTTATCCATTTTTAATGTGAGGCTTCGAATATCATCAATTTTATAATAAAGGTTGTAAAAACGCAACTAATTAAAATTTGACAATATTTTACTGTGGAAAAAAAGCTAAATGGTTCTCCAAATTAAACATTAGAAATTTATAATTTTAAAATATGAGCCGAATTCACACTTATTAACCAAATATATTAAAATATATATGAACGATATGCTAATTATTGTAAAGATTTCTCTAAATATAAACAAATTTGAGGGATTTAAATCATTCAAACAAATTTCGTAATATGAAGAATTCAAGTAATTACATTGATTCAAGAAATTAGAAGAATTTAAAGAATTCGAAGAATTGAGGAAATTTGAAAGATTGAGGAAATTGGAAAATCGAAGCAATTAGTAGAATTTAAGGAATCTAAAGAAATCTAAGAATTCAAATAATCAAAGAAATCTAAATAATTAAAAAAACGCAAAGAGTTCAAGGCATTCAAATAATTCAAGGTATTTAAATAATTCAATAAATTTAACAGAAATGTAATATAAAGAATTCAAAGAATTCTTATAATTCGAGAAATACAAAGAATTCAAGGAATTCAGAAAATGCAGAGAAATATAAAATTCTACAGAATTTTTATGGATTTAAAGTATTTAGAGAATTCATTTGAGTCACAATTCAGAAAGTCATGAAATTCAGAAAATCAGAATAATTTCAAGAATTCAATAAATTCAGAAATTTGAGATATCAGGTGTTTTACAGAATTTCGCGATTAAATTATGCAAGATAAAAACAAAAATTGTTTTATTCGAGAAAGAAAAGATTAAAAATTTCAATAAATTAAATTTGTTGACGAATGGCGATGTTATTCGAATATTTTACAAATAAAAAAAGAACACGTGACAAAAAGTCATTTGTATACAAAATAAAAATCAATGAAATATGAAAAAATATCTGTAAAACATAATAATTTGGAATTTGGAACAGGAAATTTCGTAAATGATTATAATTTTGTTTTGGAACTTATGGGGTTTTTTGTTTATTACTATCTTTATTAATTTTTTAAAAATACGATTTATAAAAAAATGAATCGCTAAAATAATTCAATAAATGGAAAACTAAAGAAAAGCTGAAATTTGCAGAAAAAGAACTGAAACTTTTCAGAACTCATCTAAGAGAAATAGTTATAAACGATGAAAAATTATTTAATTAACTTTGTTTGTTAACTTGCAATGTTTAATACTTTAATAACTAAAAAGTAGGTAAAAAAATGAAGATTTTAGTAGAAACCGCAACTATCTAGCGTTCATAAACAATACTAGTTTTTTTAAATCATTATTTTTGCTAACTTAATTAAATTAATAACTCACTTCAAGTGAAAAATAGATAAATAGTTGAAAATTTAAGAAAGTTTTCTGTTTTTTAAGGTGCACAAAATGACCGGAAAATTTGTTCAGTTTTACCGGACACTGCAATTGTTTATAATGAACTAAAATTTCAAAAATTTAATTTCTAAACAATTTTAATGATGGTTTTTATAAATACAACAACAAATACGTGTCTTTTAAAAAGGAATTTTTTATTTTTGATTAAAATTTGCATTTTTTTTTTAGGAGAAATAACAATTTTTTTTATGATAATCTAGTAGGGCTTTTAAAGGCCCCGTTATTTTCCATTTTATCGAGAAAAAAAAATATATCTATTTTATATAAATTCAAAAAGTTAAAACATGTTCAAAATTTTTAAGACCTTTTCGTTTTAAAATATAAAAATTCTATAAACAGCTATCCATAGTACTAAAAAACTCGAACAATTTATCCTGATAACTGTTTTCGATAAAAGGACAATGATCAGTGTTATAGCATTTTTAAAATAAAAAAACAAAAAACGAAAATGAAGATTATAAGCCAAACATCGCACGATTTAAAAAAAGCAAAAAAAAAAGAAAAATGTTACTTTTTAAAAGCCCTACAAGATTATCATAACAAGTTTTGAATTTTTGCGAGAAATTAAAAATTCAAATTTTCATCAGAAAAAAAATAAAAACTTTCATTTTGCGGTGAAACTATAGAAGATACGGAAAGAGATAAAGTGTGGTTTTTATTCTAGTCGTAAAAAAATAAAATAGAAGAATTAAATTTTGGGAAGAATGACACAAGCTATGAAAACAATAAATGGATAAAAGGTGCTCATCCAGAACAGAGCTACAAATTTATCAGGTATAATTTTGCGATAGAACGACAAAAATCAAAAGACAAAAGTCGTTTAACAAAAAAAGATCTAAAAATTCGTTATGATTTATCATTAAAAAAATATATTAGAAATAAAAAAAAATTAACTTGTTAAGGAAAAATACAAGCTTCAGTAATATCTTACTGAACAAAATTTTTCGTTAAAATTATGTCTACAAATTTACTCATGACGAATTTACGCTAGGTTGCATATTTTTAATTAAATCTCAAAAATGACATTGAAAATGAACAAATTGAATTTATGGGAAGATGACACAAGTTAGAATGCAATGTTTAATGAAAAAATTTGTTTTTACATAGTGTGCACACTCTTTATTTAGTTACAAAAACAAAACAAGTTTAAATTTTAGACAAAATCGAGTGAGAAGTATGAGATACGCGATAAAAAAATGTTCCTTTAAACCGAAGGAGCTCTAACAAAATAAAACTTACAATCACCAAATCACAGTTGTTGACGGTTTAACCTTTAATTAAAAAAAGTCTGTGCACAAATATGGGAGAAATTCAAAGGATTTTTTTGGGCACCAATGCCAAAATGTATGCTCTTTTAGGTTTCTTAAAAATCCGACTTTCGGGTAAAAGTGCTGGCTGCCAGCACCTCTCCTGGAGAAAATAGAACAAATTTAAGAAAAATTAACTGCGCTAGAATTTTGGACTTTTTCGGGTTCTCAAAAAGTGTTAAACTTAATATTCAAAAAAACAAGCGCTATCTTCTAAGAACTACTCTTGAAATAAAATATGCACTTAAATTTAATGTAAGCATATACAATTTTTAGGGTTTTTGGCTCTTCTTTGGCAACGTTCCCGATTTGTGGGCTCTCTTACTTTTCTAAAAAATTAGACTTTTTGGTAAAAGTGCTGATCACCAGCACCTCCACTACAGAAACTTTGAACAATTAAAAAAAATCGATTGCGCCAGAATTGTAGTCTTCTTTGGAGTTGTTCAAAAATGCCTAAATTAATTATAAAAAAACAACCCTGGTTTCTCAAGAATTACAACAAAAAAAAAAAAAAACTTACGCACTCAGCGAAAATGCAAGCGTATCCGAATTTAATGCTATTTTGGGCTCAAAACACTCAAGGATAAATTAAAAAAATTAACCCTAACACTTTAAAAAATCCCAAAGAAGAAGATATGGTATCAGTAAGAGAATAATTACCACAAACACTTTTCCAAAAATCATTTTCATATCCTCATCTGCTCAGTAATATAAAAACAACAATTGAAAACTACTACTATCACATTCGACAAACCAAGTTTCACCCTTTATCACAAAATCCATCAAAACAGCAAAAAAATTTTTAGTTGAACATATCTGGGATTGGATATTTTTGTAAGGGGATGTGGAATATTACTGTGGAGATGTGTTTATTGTAACGTTCCGTTACATAGCACCCAGGCCCACGCGAACACCAATACACCGGTGTGCTCCCTTCCAGTTTCCACCACAGAGCTGCCAGATCGTGGATGAAATTTCCCCCCACCATACCTACCGTTTGGGAGCCGCAAACAGAAGATGCATGATTACCACTGTGAGTTCGTGTGTAAGCCGACAATGCACGATTCGACTTCGGTTTTCTGCTATACGATGATTGCCGATCTGAAGGCTTCGGAAGACTTCGGTGGTCTTCTATTTATATCTCGCTCCCCATTTGAAAGAAATTGAAGAAATTGGCGATTTGGATGTTTTGAGTGATTCTTAATTTCATGCATGCGTCGATTTTCAGGTTATGTTTTCCAGGTGTACATAGTATGGATATTATTGTTATTATATATAATTGGTGTTAATATTGTAATTATAAAATATTATATTAATATAAATAAATAGTTAAATAACTTAATTTAATAGAAATAGTTAAACTTTCAACTAAAACAATTAGTTTTCTGCAACAACAAAATTTCGAATCAAATACATAACTGAACAAAAAAAAATTTTTAATCGTTTTCAAGATAATAGTAAAATTTTAAACAAAAAAAATACATTTTCATCCAAAAAGCTAAATTGTATACTAAAAAAAGGCATTTCTAATAAAATGCATGAACCTTACACAAAAGAAATTTATTTTCCCTGAAGACTAATTTTCTGAACAAAAAATTAATGTTTAATCATAGTTAAATTTTCGACAACAAAGATTAATTTTCTACCAAGAAAGAAGAGTATTCAAAAAAAT